>NC_072420.2:40680154-40989154 GCF_028858775.2 Pan troglodytes
GAAGTTGGCAAGAAAGTGCAAGTGCCCCCCGAGTGACTGGGTGAGATGACAGTCTGCTTTGCTGTGTATTGTGGCCTCGGTGGCTGACGCTGGCCTTTGGTGCTCTTGCTAAGCTGGAAATCCAAGGGTCCATCATTGGTGGACACCCATATGGTTCTTTGGAGACCGTATGGAGATCTCCAACTCCTTAGCTCCCACTATAGGAAGTCATGCTCTCAGTTTTTGCTTCATGCCTAAAAGACCCCTCTTGACTGGGTATCCACATGCCAGAACAACCTTTGGTATTCATTCAATCCACAGGGAACTCCTGGATTCTTGCAACGTCTCATGAGGAGGTTCAGGCTGCTTTGGGGTACCCAGTCTTGAAGACCTCTCACTGGTCTTCGTGGAGGAGGAGTGCTGCTTTACCCCACTTTTCCTCTACTCCGAGGAGAGCTGTGGGGAGCAGCAGACAGAGCAGTAGGGTGGGGCTAGTGGTATCTCAGGAGGGAGAGAGGTTTATGGGGGAATCTTCTGATTGGCTACAGGGAGTCATTCTTCCAAGGACCCCATGGCTTCTAACTTCCTCATCAGGCTTGAATTGAAACACACCAGCTACCTAAATTTCCTGTTCAGAGAAATCTAATAAGGCTGAAAAGACTGATGTTTTTCTCCTTTTACAGAAGAGAAAACATCCCAGCCTATGTCGCCCCTCCATTTCACATTTCTTCCTCACACACGTGGTCCTTGAGCATCTAGGTCTTTCCTCCATCATCCAAATCAGTCCTCCTTTTAATACTGAGATAACTATGTCCTCGAAGGCTCCTATGGTTACCTTGGCCTTATCTTTCTTCCTGAATGCATAATTCAGCACTAAATTTAATCAGTTTTGTCTTATTATGTATGCGAAGTCTACTCATCTCACTTCTCTAATCAGATGATACAGTTTTAAAAGTGGCAATCATATTTTCCAGGACTTATAGTTGCCTCTTTATTGAGTAGGAAATACGGAACATTTGATAGAGTGTTCTTTATTGAGTAGAAGATGCTCTTTATTGAGTAGAAAATGCTGAACATTTGATTGGGAGGGGCAGCTCAAACTAGTGGTAGAAGTTTGAGTTATTCTGATCTTTCTCTGAGTCCTTCTTTATTGGGAAACTGTGATGTGCTTGAAAAGATCCATAATTGATAGATGCTCCCCTTTTCCCTTATTTAATTTCATGTACAAATGTATGACCTTGGGCAGACTCAACCAAGTGGGGGCCCCATTCACAGGCTCTGATGGAGGAGACATCCCGGTTCCACCTATTCTGAGATCCAGAACCTTAACACCGGATGGTGGGTGACCTCTCCTGTTCAGCTTCCTTCCCAGTCTCCCTAGAAGGGGCCTCTCCCTAGTGCCTTACAGAGGTAACCAAGGAAAAATTTGGGAAGAATCAAAATCATGCTAGGGAAGATGTATACATAGCTGGCTAGGCAGGAGACTTTGACTATAATATGTGCTTAAGAAACCAATATTCCTATGTACCCTAGAATAGCCTGGTTCTGGTACTGAGTGCAAATCCATTTCCCCCTGAGAGTTGGGGTCACTGAAGAGACCCTGTCTCTGCCCTCTTCTTTCCACTGGTGTGGTTCTGCGGCGTCCTTTTCTTTCTGGCCATTCACTGACTGCACTGGATGGACAACCACTTGTGTTCTGGCTGATTTAAAAACGGTAAGCCAGTCTCCAGCAATTATTCCTCAAAGTACTGACTCTGAAATATAGAAAGCTGTTCATGAATTGTACTCCTAGCTTCATTTGTGCTAAGACAGAGGTCCCTTAAAGTAACTCAGAGGTGCCGTTTTCTTCCAATGTGAGTTCCGCGTAAGTCTCACTGCCACTCCTGACCTCTCCTCCCCAGGAATGGCTCTTGTTTCCTCCTGGTTATTTCAGTGGCTGGGTTGGTTCTAGAATCCACTCTGGTTTTTGAGTGGACGAAAGCAGAAACTGGAGTCAGTGAGACATGGGTTCTGACTTCCACTTGGCTGCCCATTGGAGGTATGTGACTTTGGCTGACTCACCTGCACTCGCAGTATCTTCATGATGACTTCTGCCTCTGATCTTTTTCATTTGTAGAGAGCAGAATATGGATGTTAAACTATCAAAGGTCCCGTGCTTGCAGCAGCCCAAGAATGGGGTTGAGGACACAGACTGCTGTTGCTGCCAAAGGGCTTTGTGTCCACTTATGGTGGCTTACATTTGTATAACACACCAAAAATCATGTTGCTTCAGATGCATATATCCAAATAGTGATGCCAATGATGAGGAAGCCTGACATCTGATCATACAGTATATTTATATCTACCATGAACTGGGTTGTTTTTTATTTTACTTTTTTTTTTGAGAGAATGTCATAATGTTTCCATGAAGGCATTCTGGTTGACATCTATGAACTTATAATGCCCCCTCACTTGAGTCTGAGGAAGGAACAAGGATGTGGGATCCTGGCGAGCCCTCCTTAAATTCAAGAGGCCAGGAGCCCTGCCTCCGGCGAATCTGGTGTGGTGTACAAAGGTAGTATCTTGAATGCAGAGGACAAAGAGGAGTGGTTAGGAGAAGAAGCAGAAGGCATGCCAGCTTTGTAAGAGATAGTAATCAACCCAAGACCCAAGATAAATAGGAAAAAAAAAAAGTAAAAATGTTTTTAAAAATTCTCATTAAGCTGAACGCATTTGGGTCAAGTAAGTCTAAGTCTTTCACAAATTGTTCATTTGGGCCTAAACCCAAGAGCACCCTTTGGCTGAAAATATCAACTTGAAGAGTTACTTGAAAATTATGAAACATTAGCAGTGAAACTTAATTAAAAATAGCCATTGCTTACCATGTGAGAGGACTTCCTGCTTAATGGGGACACGGTAGAGGATGTTTAAATTGTTTACAGCATAAAATTTGCTTTCATCCTAATGAGAAAACTCAAAAACATTCAGAAAAGTAACTAAAAAAGAAAAAAGACTTAATGGTCTCACAGGGCTTGGGCCCATGAATAGCCTCTTCTGCAAGGAGCAACTGGTCACCCCAAGAAGCAACAAACCCTCCTGAAGTGACGAGAGGGGCAGCATTTCCAACGTTTATCAGCCTGAAATTTTTGTTAGTATGAATGTCCTTTCTGTTAACCCTGGGGCTCTCTGTTAAGCAGGTGTCTTTTTTTTGTTGTTGTTTTGTTTATCAAGCTGTTGATTCTCTTTGAGGCCGAGGAGGTTCCCATGAGTTTGTAACTCGACCTGACCCCAGTGTGTTAATTCCTACAATCCAGATCCTGGGAAATGCTCCCTCATTAAACAATACCCTGCTAACTCCTAAGGGCCCTACACAGCAGCACAGCGTATTTTAGATAAGTTAACCCTTGCTTTGCCATGGATCCCAGAGCACAGCTTCTCATCTGCCGAAGGTGCAGGCAGGGTGCTCAACGCCTTGCATTGTCAGCCCTGGGAAACGCGTGGTGATGGAATCCAAGCCATGGAGCCCCACGCCTGGCTCAGCCACCCATAAGTAGCATGGGGGAAGTTATTACAGCTCTCCAGCTCTGTGCCACTGTTTCAGCATCTGTAAAATGAAGATTGCTGTTTCATAAGGATATTGGGAAGATCACATGAGATAATGCCTGGGAAGGGCTTTCTAGGTTCCTGGCATGTGATAAGGACTCAATCAATGTGCAGTTTCTGTTTTATCACTGTTTTCATTCCACAAAACTATACTGAGCCCCCACTGTTTACCAGGCACTGGGCTAGACCAGTGGGGGGTGCCAAGATGAATAGATGAACCCATTGGACCCAGAAACTCCATCTGGTAAGAGGAGAGACAAGTAGAGTAGTCAGAGAGCTCAGGGTGACCCTGGCTTTGATGGAGGTTTCCCAGGGTACTCAGGAGCATCTGTCCCAGATGTGGGCTCACGGGGTGACACCTGAAGGGACATTCTGAAGACTGGGTAGGAGTTAGGCATGGCAAAATGTTCCCAATAAAGGGAAGCCCTTGAGCAAAAGCTCAGAGGCATGGAGAGCCATGGTGGGTTCTGGAGTTACTGCTGCAAGGAGCTGGGGAGTTGAGTCTGTGTAGTATGTAGAGCGAGACCAGGGGACCCTGAGTGTCATGTCCTGGGGCAACAGGAAGTCACCAAAAATGTCAGTGGAGGACTTATGTCATCAGATTCCCATTTCGGGAGAATGGAGTTTTCAGGAATATGAAGGAGGGGATGGAAGGAGAAGGACTGGAGTCCAAGGGGCTGGTTGGGAGAACACTGCATTGAGAGAAGGAGCACCTGGCCCCAGCAACGGCTGCAGAGATGGACAAGAAAACACAGAAACAAGCGGCGGTTGAGACACAGAGTAGACAGCATTGGCAAGCAAGGAGCTAAGGCGTCTGGAGGGGAGAAGGGCATTGAGACATGTTAGAATCTGGCAGGTGGTACAAGGTGAAGCCTTCTCACCTTGCAAGAGCAGCCCCTGAGACAGTGATAAGGAGTTCTGGGTGCTTCATACTCCAGCTTTTGTACTTCATAAGTCCATGACCTTGGGCAAGTGGTTATTTGCAAGTCTTAGATTCCTCACTTGTAAAATGGGGGTGGTAACACCTTCCATGGGGGCTGCGGTGCGCATCAAACAAAGGACTGTGTGCACTGAACACAGAGCCCGGAGCCTGAGGCATGGTCAGGGGGCCCAAGTCAAAAGCTTGTCATCAGAAGTGTCATTATATCGTTTGAGGACACGAACATTGCCAGGGGCCAGTCAATATCAACTGCATGGTGATTTGAGGTTTAATCAATTGCAGTTGTGGTCTCCATAAAAATGGGCCCTTTGCTTTGCACACAGGAAAAGGATTTGAATGAATCCCAAGTGGGTTACTATTCTGTGCAAGCTACAGAAATAGTCAGCATGCAAGTGACACAGATAAGGCACAGTCCCTTTCCCTTGGGGAGCTGAGAGCTGGTGAGCAGGCTGAGTGTCAGCAGAGAGTCTAGGTTTCAGGCTCACATCACTGCCCCTTCTACTGCCATCGTCTCAGGCGAGTTTCCCATGTTCCCTGAGTAGTGTTCTCCACCTGGAAGAGGGGGATCATCATGCTTGCTTTCTGCCTGTTGGGAGAATTAGAGGAGATACAGGGCAAGATCTGGCCCGTCATGGTTTAATTATCATTATTATGGGAAATAAAATGTAATCACAAGTGGTTATTATCTAGCACAAAGTGAAAAGTGCCATTAGAGAAGGATCAGGAAGTTCAGAGGAGAAAGGGGTCATATTCAGCTGAGATAATCAGGAAATGGAACTTCCACTGAACGTGGAAGAAAGGCAGGGATTGTGGTGACTTCACAGGTTGACTTGGCTACGCTGGAGTTACATTTTCCAGAATTCTGCTCCCCTTGGAGGGTGGGTTGTAGGTGGGCCACAGGGCATTTGCAGGAGATTTTGAAGGTAAAGGAGAAGCAACAGCTATGTTCCTTCAGCCCTTGGAACATAGCAACAGTTATGTTCCTCCAATGCACAGGGCTGGGCTCTGAAACTGCCTGTGCACTTTGTCCTCACCTGTGGCTCATCTGACTGCTCAGCCTCCAGCTCCTGCTGAATGCCCACTCTGTTCTCCAACTCCTGGGCTGCAGGCAGACTCAGCCTCACGACAAGGAAAGCCAGCTTCTCCTGCAGAACCCCCAGCCCTGTCACTGAAGTTGAGGCCTAGAAGTGTGAGAGACTAGGGTATGAGGCCTAAAGCTACAGCACAATATTATGTGTGTGCCTTCACATCTGGGGAACCCAGCCTAATGGCAAATTCCCCATCCCACGGTGCTCCTGCAGAGAAGGTGTCCTGGCTAAGCCACTCTCCCTAATACCAGGGCCAGGCACAGTACCTGCTATTGTTGGTAGGGGCCTCTGTTCTCTGCAGGAACCACCTCCTCCTGCAGAAGCCAAGGGGCACCCCATTCTCTTGATACCACAGAGCCTGCCTCCCTTAGCCTTTTCTTGTTCACTCAGCTCCTGGGTGAAACCCCTGTGTGGCACTGAATGGTATATGGTGTCCTCCTCCCAACCTGTCAATTACACCTGTTCGGTGTTGGGGTGTCCTGTGTTTGACCAGGCTCAAAATCCTGGGCAGGGAATCCCTCCTTTGCCTACAAGGTGAACAGGTGATGTTCAGAACACAGCCCCACGCCAGGTTCCAGTCTGTTCTCCTGGATTCTGGCTCCTGCCTGTGGCCTCACTCTCTCCCACTTCAAGTCCCTCCCCTCTTCCTCACTGCCTCCCCGTGGACTTTAAATCCCAGCACCAGACACAAAGACGACAGCCTTGCAGAGACCATTTAACTAGCTTCCATCATTATGTGGCATCAAATCCTTACAATCATATCATAAGGTATCAAATCCCATATCATAAGGGATTTATTATAAGGGAATGTGACCTCACACAGGGATGGAAGCTGGTTAAACAGTCAAGGATGGAAGCCGGTTAAATAGTCTCTCTCTGTCTCTCGGTCTCTATCACTCTGATGGTTTTATTGCTCAGATCTAACCCTGATTTTTATACACTCTAACTGGTCAATCAGGCTGAAGGAATAACAGGATCTGAAAAATCTAAAGATGGTGTAGAAAAAGGCTGCTTCTGTGACAGGCGGGCATTTCTCAATCCACCACCTTCGGTGTGCTAGAAATGTGACTGACTTTCTCTCTGGAGGCCCCTTTCTTGCAAGGAGCAGAAATAGAGTCTCCCTAATTCACAGGAAGCACAATGACTATTCAGATTCCTCTCCCACCACCTTCACTTCAGAGGGGACACATTCCTTCCAGGGACTGACATGGCGGCTTCTCAGTCTCAGCAGGGGAGAGACGGGTTTTCCTTGGCCTCGGTAGGCATTGGCCTCCTCTGCAGTGAGTGTTGTCCCATTGGCACTTATTTGTTCCACTGGCCAGTCCACCCTACCCAAGGACAGTGTCCCCTCCTCCATTGTCTGCTGCCATATTTGATTCCTCTCTACTCTATTATGGGTCAGCAGGGGCGGGGGCCCACTCTGAGCCTTCCTCATGCCCTTGGCCTCAGCCTTCTGAGCAGACACCTGTTCCTACTTGTCTTGGTGCCCAGGGTAGCAGGAGGCAAAGGGCACTCAGGACCCCTTAACTCTAAGATTGTCAAACAACGACAATCCCCTTGGGGCCAGTCATTGGGTGGGTTCACGGTTCCTTCTGAGAAACCCCATATGCACTTCATTCTTTTCATTTCCCATGCTCTCTCTTTTGGCCTGAAGAGAGTATTTTTCCTTAGAAGAAGCAAGTAGTTAAAAAATATTTTCTTCTTTTCTTTGACCTAGAGCTTAACAAAAGACAAAACTCAGATGATGAAGTACTTAACATCTTCCTTCTTTCTTTCCTGCTGACTTGATGACTCTGCTTTGGAGCAGTGGGGGCCTCAGGGTCGCAGTGGAGAAAGCCATGGGCCAGCGGGAGGTGAAACGGAGCCAAAGGTGGGAGAGGGCTCGAGCGAAGAGGCCATGGATAAAAGGAACACCCTTTACACAGAGGTCGGGGGAAGATGGCCTTAGGAAAAGCCATTTGATTTGATATTTGAGAGATGTTTGGTGACCTTCAAGAGCATATTTTTGGGAGAATGCCAGAAAGAAAATAAGGTTGTAAAGAGTAAGAAGGTCAGTGAAGACTGTAAGGACAGGAAATGTGGAAAAGCTCAGTATCAGCCACTTATTTTTATGGGATCCTAGTAAATAAAGGGGGAGACAGACGATGGAAACTTTAGGGCATATAGGGAACATTTAGGTCCAAGCAGGGTGGAGGAAAGATATTTTTAGGGTGAGGGAGACTTGGGTATCATGGTTGACAGAAGAGAAAGAGCGAGAGTGCAGGAGAGACCAAACATGTATAGTGAAAATGCTCAACCTCTTATGGAATCTTGGCTACACTTCTGCTAGCTTGGTGACCCTGGAAAAGATAATAAACCTCTCAGAGCCTCACATTCTTAATATATGTAACTTTTAGAGATGGCAAGCCTAAGTCAAAGGCTAGTTTTGTAATGTTATACCATCAATATAGCAACAATCATGCATAATGTGCCTCTACTTCCATAAATATGGAACACATATATGGTGCTTACTATGTGTCAGGCCTTGTTCTCCATATTTAATGCATATGAACTCACTGAATTGCATGCAGTTAACATCTACTAACTCAATTCTTAAAGCAACCCTAGGAGCCCAATTTTTAAATGATCCCTGTCTTACAAATGAGGCAACTGAGGCACAGAGGGGTTAAATAACTCTCCCAAGAACATAGAGAAGGCAGTTGACAGGGAAATGGGCTTGACAACCTATGCTCTTAACCACTGTACAACACTGTCTCATGCTGAATGAGCTTTCAAGATAAAAACTGATTATTGATTGATAGATGGGCTGAGCAGAGAAAGATGAAGGAAATTGGTGGTAAACAACCACAAAGAAGGAATAAAAGTGTAGAGCAATAGACCAAGTGAAAGGGTTGACCTGTGAAGAGCAAAGAACAAGCCCAGGGGAAAATACAGAGGTGCTGGGTAACAGCAATGCTGTTTGAGCCCCTGCATCCAGCTGCTCCTGAAGCTGATAAAATCTACTTTCAGACCTTTGGTTAAGCCAACAAATTTTCTCTCTTGCTGAAACCAAGATGGGCTGGGTGTCCACTCACTTGCATCTGAAAGATGATTCACTAATATGCTCATCTATTTTGAAGTCTGGTAGCAGAGAAGAGAGGTGGCGTAGGCTAGCAATTCATGATGGTACCAGCCTCTGGCTACCTCCTTGTATTAGTTTCCCAGGGCTGCCGTAGGAAGTGACCCCAACTGTGTGGCTTAAATCAGCAGACATTTATTCTCTTATAGTTGTGGAGGCCAGAAGTCTGAAATCAAGGTGTCAGGTCAGCAGAGCCATGCTCCCTCCGAAGGCTGTAGGTGAGAATAATTCCTTGTGTCTTCCTGACTTCCAATGTTGCCATGAATCCTTGGTGTTCCTTGGCTTGCAGATGCATTGCCATCTTCCCTGCTTGTCAGTCTGTGTTTCCTTCTTCTTATAAAGACACCAGTTTTATTGAATTACGGCCCACCCTAGTTGAAAACAACCTCATCTTTATTGGTGGCAACTGCGAAGAGCCTATTTCCAGGTCACATTCGCAGGTACTGGAGTTAGGGCTTCAATATGTCTTTCTGGGAGGCTCTCATGTCTATTGTACATGGCCGTGCATGGCAGAGAATCATTTTGGTGTTTTCCCCTTGTTCCCTGTATCTTCCACCGGCATTCAGGCAGCTTTCTATCTCCCAGCCCTCAAGGGAAGGAATGATCATGTCTAGGATAAAGGCCAGATTTTTGATTTTTGAGTTCCAAAGCAGGCTCTTGAAATTCACTCTACAGATTACAGTCTAAAAACTAAAGGATATAGATGAACAAGTGCTGGAGTTTGTTGAGAGACAAAAGGATTTGTGAGTTTCAGCAAGAAAGCTCAGAGACCTGAACACAGAAAGCATAAAATAAGCCAGAAATCTGGGGGCACACAAAGTAAGATGCAAATGCAGTGATGTGGGTTGGCTCTGTCCACACCCAAGTCTCATCTTGAATTGTAGCTCCCATAATTCCCACATGTTGTGGGAGGGACCCAGTGGGAGATAATTGAATCATGGGGGTGGGTCTTTCCTGTGCTATTCTCATGACAGTGAATAAGTCTCACGAGATCTGATGGTTTTATACAGGGGAGTTTCCCTGCACAAGCTCTCTTCTCCTGTCTGCTGCCACATGAGACATGCCTTTCAACTTCCACCATAATTGTGAGGCCTCCCCAGCCACGTGAAATTGTTAAGTCAGTTAAACCTCTTTCTTTTGTAAATGGCCAACTCTCAGCTATGTCTTTATCAGCAGCATGAAAGAGAACTAATACACGCAGCTATTTACTTGCGAAGAAAAAGGGAGTTCAACGGGCAAGGGGCTCAGAAGGCAATGAGGCCAGAACTGAGCTTGCTGGGGGAGTCTGAGAAGAGCCCTTCTACCCACCATGATTTCTGCCTCCTCCCAGAGTGAAGACTCCAATGAGGAGGAGTCATGAAGAGAGGTTTGAGGAGCTCCGTAAGGAAGCCTGCGAGCACTGCAAACCCCTTAAGATGGGACCAGAGCTCATGGCCCTGGGATAGCTGAAACCACAGCTGGGGGAAGCAATTAGCCAGAGAGGCCACAGGGTCCTGCACATCCTAGGGAGGAGCAGGCCTCCAAAGTGGACCTTGTGCCTGGAAGGTCAGTGTGAAATTCAGGTGCCACGGCAGACACCACGGACTTCAGCAATGACTGTCAACCAAGAATTCTCAAAGACCATGAGGGGTGACTTCACTGAGGCAGAGGTAACTGCAAGAGCTGTAGGCAGCCCTTGTGCCAGGCACCCTGTCCTAAACTGCGTGTAAGTTCTCTCCCCTGCTTCCCCCAGAACGTAGAATGCTGAAAAGTTAAGGAGAACAGAAAGGACAGGAGGGAGTGCTGCATTTGGAAAAACCTGGACAAGCAGTACTCTAGTGATTGCTAGAAAGGATTGCTTCCATGTGGGTGTACTGTATTTTACACTTTCATATGCCACTAGAGTCCAGCAGAATTGTTTCCTTTACTTACTGAAGTATTACTCAATATAATCTGGCTATGGCCAAGCACGGCGGCTCATGCCTGTAATCCCAGCACTTTGGGAGGCCAAGGCGGGCGAATCACTTGAGGTCAGGAGTTCAAGACCAGCTTGGCCAACATGGAGAAACCCCATCTCTACGAAAAATACAAAATTAGCTGGGTGTGGCGGTGTACTCCTGTAGTCCCAGCTACTTGGGAGGCTGATGCAGGAGATTTACTTGAACTCAGGAGGCAGAGGTTGCAGTGAGATGAGATGGTGCCACTGCACTTCCAGCCTGGGTAACCAAGCTAGACTCTGACTCAAATAATAATAATATTAATAATTTGGCTCTTGCAAAAGATGTAACATTTGAGAAACTCAAACTTGCTTTTTTTACTTATTATTAAGTCTAATACATAAGAAATAAATGAGAGCATGTAGCAACGGAAACAAAGACTATTTAAAACTTTAAACATGTTTCTTTTAGGCTGATAACAGAGGAGTTTCATTTGAAGCTTAAGATGTAAATGCTGCCATTTATACATATTGGTAGAAATCCTTTAGAAGATGGCTTTAATTAGCTGCTCTTCTCTTCTTTTCTCC
The DNA here is from genome assembly GCF_028858775.2 of Pan troglodytes. NCBI lineage: Eukaryota > Metazoa > Chordata > Mammalia > Primates > Hominidae > Pan > Pan troglodytes. Next base: position 40,691,365 of record NC_072420.2, read on the forward strand.
TCCTCCTCATTCTTAAATAGATGTCAATATAATTAACTTTATTAATGAAGCTGGTTAAAATGAGCTGAAGACATGGTATCAGATCAGCAAAGAACTGCATAATTAAGCATTTGAACGTGAGTAAACACACGCATATATGCTGTTGGGCTAGGAATTGATTTCAGGATACACAGGCTGTTGCCCAATCAAAAGTGCCGTGGGAGTGTGCCTTATGCTGATATGTACAAATATAACAGAATGACCCTTTTCAGCCCAAATGTTGAGACAGTGCTTGGGATGACTGAGTGGGATGTTGGCTGAGACATTCTCCATGGGCAGGTGTTACTAAGCATGCATGGTCTTATGTAAGTAGATTAAAAGAATGGCTAATGATCATCATTAATGTTTATTGGAGAACTTGTTATGTGCCAGGCACTATTCTAAGCCCTTTAGATGTCTTAACTTATTTGATAACTCAAAATATCCCTAAATCGAGTGAGTTACTGTTATTTCTCATGCCTTAAAGATAAGAACATTGAGCCATGGTTAGTACCTCGTCCATGGTCAGAAGCTTATCTGTGGTGCAGCGCGGTTCTGAACTCAACCTCTGGCTCCAGATCCCACACTCTTAAGTACTGCATTTTAAGTTCCCTTCAGGGTTGGTGCACATGGGGAAGTCAGTGAAAAAGTGTTGAGATGGTTAAAGAAAAGCAAATAAGCCATCTTTGGGCTGTTGAGTGAAATCTCAGGATTAACTGCTTGATGAAAAGATCCGCGTGTGATGTGTGTTCAGGGTCTCAGAGTGGCTTCCATCTGTACAACAGGAAGGCTCCAATGAAGCTCATTCTCCCAAATTTATTATTTTTAGTCCAAAGATAAGCTTCTGTTAACTTTGTGTGCAATGCAATTTATTTTTGGCCCTCTTTTGAAATATTGTGCTCAGCTCAAGTCAACAAGCTCTTGCCCCAGGTGTTAGAAACATGGGCCACATCCTAGCAGGAAGCTGGGAGCATGAATCAGCCACAAAGAAGGGCTTCACAAAGGAACCTTAAAAGGAGGCCAAACTCAAATTTCTGGAAATGTGTTAAAGGTTCCACATGTATTCTGAGATCTATAAATGTCTCATCTTCTATCTTTGAAAGCCCTTACTGCTAGTCCAAATGTAAATCCTCATTAGGTTATAAACCCTGAAACCTAATTTTGTCATCAAAGATAGTGCTAAAATTAGATGTTTCCTGGCTGAGCCCATTCTGCTTGCTTGAAGAAGCCAAATTATTTCCCCCTCTGTGAATTCAAAGCCCTGACGGATTCGCCTCTCCCTCCAGGCTGTCAATCCAGTTGAAAAAGTCATTTGCTGAGTACCTGGGTATCAGTGTCCTCTCAGGTCGCCCTCTGCAGGGGGGCTCACGAGGGAAGATTTGAACCCAGAGCAAGCCTGTTCTGACTGCTGTGGGATGCAGAGGCAGTGGCTATCATGCTGCTTCCCACTTCCTTCCCCTTGGCTCCTGCGCAGCTGCAGAGCAGACTCAGGCTGGCTCATGTCTCCTTGAAAGCAGAGCAGAGACTTTTGCATTTCAGGAAGATTTGATCTTATACTTTCTCCTTTACTTTTTGCCAAGATTTACTTGCACTATGCATTGAGAAGCTCAGATAGTATTCAGTAAGCGTCGCCCTAGATAAATCTTTTTTTTTTTTTTTGGGACAGAGTTTCACTCTTGTTGCCCACGCTGGAGTGCAGTGGTGCAATCTTGGCTCACTGCAACCTCCGCCTCCCAGGTTCAAGCAAGTCTCCCGCCTCAGCCTTCTGAGTAGTTGGGACTACAAGTGCCCACCACCATGCCCGGCCAATTTTTGTATTTTTAGTAGAGACGGGGTTTTCCCATGTTGGCCAGGCTGGTCTCAAACTCCTGACCTCAAGTGATTAACGTGCCTTGGCCTCCCAAAGTGCTAAGATTACAGGCGTGAGCCACCACACCTGGCCCCTAGAGAAACTTCACGGGGGAGAATAAGGAAGGAGATATTCACATTTACAATGTCATCTACTCTTATTCATTCATTCATCTACTTATTTATTTATCGTCAAATATTTATTGAACATCGAATGTATACTAGGCACTAGGATAGGTACAGGGATAGAATAAAGGATAAGAACTTGCATTAGGTAGAGCTCCCCAGAAATAGAACTTGAGATGTGAATTTATATGCAGTGATTTATTAAAGTGTTATCAAGATAAATCAGAAAAAGGGCAGAGGAGGAAAGGTTGGAAAAATTCAGACTGTGTTCCATCTTGAGGCCAGGAAGCTGGGTTTCCATACACCTGCAATTGTCAGTCAGTCCGAGTGCTATGGCAATGCCATCTATTGCAATACAGATTTAGGAAGAGGGGATCCAGGAGCAGTGGGGTCACATGTAGTTATGAGTGTTGATTAGATTGAGTTTGAGCTTTACATGGGATGGGCAAGCAGAGGTGTCTGGAGGCTATTGAATGTGGACTGGAAGCTCAGAAAAGTTCAGGCTGAAGATTTAAATTTAGGAATCACCAGAATATAGACGGTAACTAAAGCTGTGATTGAAGACGAAATGCTAACATTGCCCAGGGTGAGTAATGCACAGGACTGAGGTTGCAACTCTGGGAACATACACCTTTGAAGATACTTTGGAGAAAGAGGACCTTGCTGGTGCCGGGCGCGATGGCTCATGCCTGTAATCCCAGCACTTTGGGAGGCCGAGGCGGGCGGATCACGAGGTCAGGAGATCGAGACCATCCTGGCTAACACAGTGAAACCCTGTCTCTACTGAAAATACAAAGAATTAGCCGAGTGTGGTGGCGGGCGCCTGTAGTCCCAGCTACTTGGTAGGCTGAGGCAGAAGAATGGCGTGAACCCGGGAGGTGGAGTCTGCAGTGAGCCGAGATCACGCCACCACACTCCAGCCTGGGCGACAGAGTGAGATTCTGTCAAAAAAAAAACAAAACAAACAAACAAACAAAAAAAACAAGAAAGAAAGAGGACCTTGCTAATGGCTCACGCCTGTAATCCCAACACTTTGGGAGGCCGAGGTGGGTGGATCATGAGGTCAAGAGATCAGGACCATCCTGGCTAACATGGTGAAACCCCATCTCTACTAAAAATCCAAAAATTAGCTGGGTGTGGTGGTGTGCACCTGCAATCTCAACTACTCGGGCGGCTGAGGCAGGAGAATCGCTTGAACCTGGGAGGCAGAAGTTGCAGTGAGCCAAGATTGCGCTACTGCATTCCAGCCTGAGTGACAAGAGTGAGACTCCATCTCAAAAAAAAAAAAAAAAAAAAAAAAAGATCTGAGGTGATGCTCTGTTCTATCTCAAGACCCTTCAGAGAGTCCCCACCAGCAACACAGCTCTCACTGAATATAGCCCCTTGATCTTGGACTTCTCAGACTCTATAACTTTGAGAAATAAATTCCTTTTCTTCATAAACCAGTTTCAGGTATTCTGTTATGAGCAACAGAAAATGGACTAAGACCGAAGGGGAGACATAGGACAGTGTCTCCAGTGAGTTCAGGGAAAGTGGGGGGCGTTTTTATTGATGGAGGAGACTTGAATGTCTTCACACGTGGGTATGAGATGAGATCCAGGTGTAGAAGGGAGGGTGAGAGTTTGTAAAGTTGGGAGCAGCTGGGATCCAGAGTGTGGATGGAGGGAGGAGTTATGGATGGGAAGAGGCAGGGTCAGGAAGGAGGTGGCTGTGAGGAGTTTGGTGGTGGGAGCAGAACAGGAAAGATACACCATGGCCTTTGATGTCAGGGGTGTCTGTCTGCTGAGAGTGAGGGAAGGAGACGGGATGGGCATTTGGGAAGGTCCCTAAGGGTTTGCCTGGGTTGGCATCAGATGTGCTGGCTCCCCAGGAGCCTCAGCTGGCTCAGCTCTGGTCACCTGGTTCACATTTCCAAGGATGAGAAATGTGAGGTGCCTGCTGCCCGGTGTACTACGGCAGGAGCAGGGCCTGGGGAGAGGGAGGGACTGGGCACACGCCCCCTATGGAGAGACCCTCAGACTTTTTACCAATGATGGCAACAACAGAAAGCAGTTTTCTGCTGACTCTCACGCAGGGGCCACCAGCATGAATTTAGAAATCTACTCAAGAGGATGTTCAGGTAGAGCTTTGCCTAAGGAGAGGATTTTATTTAGAAGGACCTGAGGGAAGGTCCATCTTTTCAACAGCAGCATGTGAGAATTTGTGCAACACATATGTAGTATAGGAAACCTACAAATAATCAGGTTGGTCTTTTAAACTTCCTTTTCCCTCTAGGATAAAATGCAAACACAACAATAATTAGGTGAGTTTAGGAGTTTATTAAAAGGATAAAAGTCTGCCTTACACACTGAGCTCACAGACATGGAGAACCTCCCTTTTTACATTCCACGACACATCTATGCACACTGACTTTCATGTCACATCCTTCTTAAACAGTCACCAATTCACCACTTTGGGCTGATGCCTGTGCAGGGTGCTAGGGGTACAAAAAATAAATGGAAGGCAGCCTCAACTTACCCCCCACCACACACTTTTAAGGAGCTCAAATATCTGCCCAGTGAGGTTGGTACTGAGAAAGGTCATCTCCTTGTTGGGCAAGCAGGGCCTTAGCGTCCTCCTGGTCCACTCAGGTCTGTTTACTGATGTCCAATCAGATGGCCTTTTGTGAGACCTCCTGGCTTGCTACCGAGGAGCTGGTGCTTGGACTAAGCCTCTCAGTGCAGTGTTCTTCCTATTAGGCCACGTCCCTTGCTCGCCCCAAATTTTCCTGTGATCCTAGGTCATTGAATAAGCCCAATTTTTACATGCTGCGGAATGGACACGCAAACACATCTAAGAATGGACCTTGATCAAGACGGACATCAGAAGCTTTTCCAGTTACTCCCATAGCAACAAGAATGTTCCCTTCCCAGGTGCTCTGTAACTCCTTTTGGAAGCATCTTCATTATTATTGGCTCCAGGCAAAGAACTCCCAGTCCTCTTCCTGGAAACGTCAGCACCTTGGTGTTGAGGGTAAACTTTTGCTACAGAAAACGTCAGCACCTTGGTGTTGAGGGTTAACTTTTGCTACAGAAGTGGACAGAATGCCATCTGCTAACTCAAAGATGATGAGAGACCTTTCAAAGAGTATCAACTGGAGAAGAGAAGTAGAAGTTTCAATGAGGAATGTTCTGTCATCACATGACTAAACAGAGGAACAGACACAGGATTGGGTTGATACTAGATGGAGGTAAAATCAGTTCTAGTGGCTGTATCTTTCTCTGGCTGTTTCTTCACTTGGCATGTGCAAAGTGTATCTCTTAGAACTGTCATCAGTCACCTTGCTGGGCTGTGATGGAACCACCTTTCACCCTGGATGGGGAAACAGATGTTGAGGGTTGTTGACGTGCTGCAGGCGTGTAGTGGATTTGTGTTCTACCAAGTGTGAGCAGTGGTTGCATGGACGACTGTGCTTCCACTCAGGGTGAGGGGCCTGGTTTTCCGTACCTGGGGGTTGAACCAGGATACCACACCATCAGTTTGCCATCTAGGAAGTTGCACCTTTATAAGACACTTATACTTTCGGCTCTGGAAACAGAAGCATCTTTTTAATACACTGCTAAAACATTTCTTCACAGAATAGCAAGGGGACGTCCCCTCTATTTAGTGAGGTGGTCACCCTTAGGGGAACCTCAGAGAATGAAAGATTGAGGCAAACATTGAATTAATTAATTGCTTGAGAATAAAACCCTTGCAGGCACACACAGCATGATAGGGAATGGCACCTCTCCTTTGGCTGTGATGCCCTCTGATGTCCAGTGGGCTTGGTGACCCACCTAGGTTGCGGTCTGGTCCAGGACTGCCATCCCCAAGGACCTTGGAGCAAGGACCCTTGCCCCTGGTGCCACCATACACATGAATGTATGTGGCAGGTATTTTCTTCTCCATGGAAAGATGACCTCCTAGAGGCAGAGTCCAGCACTCTCTGGATGACCCAGTGCTGAAGATGATAAACATTATCTTTTCTTCTTAGAGTGGGGTTGAAGTTTCTGGGACACAAAGGGCTTTCTGGCTTTCTCAAGCTGGTCTTGAGAGATGAAACAGGCACCTCGCGCCATGTGCTAACAGTCACTTTTACCAAGTTTTCCATTTTTCTTTCTTTTTGATGGTGAGAGATTGAGAAGAGAGAGAAAGAAAAAAAATACCGTTCCCACCAAATTGCAAAAAGTTTGTGAGTCTAAGCTGTGACTTGTCCCTCTGGGGAGTCGGGGAGGGAGCTGGTGCTGCCCATGTCTGGTTTGTGCTGTTGAGGATGGTAGAAAGCCTGGGATTTATACTTTTCTTGTGAGTTACCAAGTTGGCTTGTCTCAGTTTCATAGATGCTGGCAGAAGGCAGCATCAGAGACTGAGAATATCATTACTCAAGTTATAGCAATGAGCGTGAGAGCCATATTCTCACCAGCTACCCATCCCTGCAGGGCCCTTGGGGTGAGGCAGAGCAGTCCAGGTGGATGCTGTGCACGCGGTGGGTTTGTGTCATAGCTGAGGAGCTCTAAGCTTAGGAAACCCCAAACTTTCTTTTTTCCAGTCGACAAATACTTGTAAGATGGCTATTGTGTGCCAGGGACTTTTCTAGGAACTATGGACACAAGTAAACAAAACAAAGAATTATGTTCTTGTGAAGCTGACATCCTTGAGAGGAAAGACAGACAATAAAGAATAACCATTATGAATAAATAAATTCTAGAGTAAGTTAGATGATAAGGGTATGGACAAGAGTTAAGGCAGATGTGGGGGGCAGGAATCCTGGGGGAGTTGTGGCATTGAATAGGATGCTCATGGAGGCCCTCATTGAAAAGATGAGCTTGGACCAAAGATGAAGGAGCTGAGGGAGGCTGCCCCAGACCACCCAGATTCTAGGCAGAGACCAGCGAGGCTGTGACTCCTGATTGGCTGTGTCTAATGCCTAAGAAACTCTGGAAGGCGGTTGCTGGTACACCTGCCCAAATTTTGCCTCAGATGGAGATGCTGTTTTTATTATCTAGGTCAGCCAACAAATCTGCCTTCTGCCCAGCAAGGAGACACTATCTCTATCTTCCAAGGCTATCTGCTATGCAAGCATCCTTGAAAAAACAGCACAGAACAGAAACCATCAAAGCCTCTGCTCAAGAGACATGCACAAATGCAATGACCCATGGGGTATGGTCTCCCCACAGGTACACTGACTCCCATGCTTGATGGCACTCAGGTGACCCAAGTTAGCATCAGGCCCATCCAGTCTTCAGTCCCTGCTTGCCAGGGGGTGAGGAGATCAGCGAGGATCCTGTCCGCAGTTGCCATCTGACCCTGCTGTAGCTCTGGCTTGTCACTGCCACATATTCTTCAGGCTACTCAGTGACCCTGCCATCACAAGTCTCCTCCTCAAGCAAACAAACATCCCAGAGCAAACAGACACAGCTTTTATGCAGGCCTGAAGATTCCTTCCTGGCTTAAACTCTTGTTAGGGATTACAACAGCTTGGTTTCCAAGACCTGCAGAAAATCTTTCTTTCACTGCAGCCACACTCTGCTGCCTCTCATGGACCACTTTGGAATAATGGGTGGAGAAGCAACATGGGCCTCGGGTGCCCTGGATATTAAACTGAGGATATTTAGTCTTTCCAGGTGCTCCTCAGAGAGCTGAGATACTCTCTACCACGATCTTTAGAAAGTTAAAAGAGGACTTTTATGGACAAACTGTTAGTTTCCTTTGAACCTTTGGTGGGTAAGTGGCCTATAACACACTAGTCCTTTGGTTCCCAGTCTTATCCCAGTTTCAGAAGGCTGTGTGTCATTGCTGGAAATTGATTCATAGAGTTTCAGAGCTTCTCTAGAAGGCCTCAGCCATGTCCTTAAAAGTTGCATAAAACTTTTGGCATATGAGTGATTCAGGGATCCTGACACCAGACCAGAGGGACCTGTACTGAGTGGTGATCTCCTGCTTGCATAAAGAGCAATTTAAGCAACAGTGTGTTTTCTGTGTCGTAAGATAGTATCAAGGGTCTCTGCAGCAAGGGCCCAAAGATGATGGGTGGAATAAAAGCTTATCTGGTGTAGCTGGTAACCAGCTTCATGTCATGGCACTGGTCCATCTTTTCCCATCTCAACTGTTCCACCTTCTCTTCATGGGTAGACATGGTGGATGTGGATGCAAGATAGCAGGCATCAGGCAGATGTGAATGGCATGGAAAACCAGGCTCCTGGAGACATTGTGAGTGCTGAGTCCTGCGAGGCTTACTGGCTGCGTATTAAGAGAAGGCCTTGCTTAGTCCAGGAGAGTGGGCATTTTCCAGGCTGCCAGCCAGATGGATGCTGAGGAGGAAACCCAGTCCACTGATTCAACAGCTATTGTCCATGTACCCTATAGATATTGACCAGAGGATAGAGAATTTATTTGAGTTTCACCATTCCAACATAGAATAATCTGTGTGCAGATTTGGGCTAATAAGGTGACTTCCACAAAACAAATCAGACAGGTAGAGGTCTAGAGGAAGATTAATTATTATTACTGTCAATAACAGTCGTTTTAGTATATACTACCCTTTAATCTGCAGCCCCTGGAAGACAGCAATAATAGACCCCTATCTGAACTGGAAGGAGGTGATCTTTTGAGACAATTGTTTGTGTGTTAAACTGATTTTAATGAGTATTTTTAAGGCAGAAGTCTTGAAAGCAATCCATTCTAGAGGCAGACATAATGTAGAATTTTTTTATTTTTGTACAGGTTGAGAGAAAAATGTTAAAAAGGTAAACTTCTATGTTTGGGGGATATAGAAGTTTTAGGTTGATGAAAGATAGACTTTTAATTTTTTCCCCCAGAAAGTAGCATTTCTTTTGCATAAAAAAAAGAAAACAGTCTGAGAGTATGCAAACAAACAGTACACGTCAACACGGATTACATTCTGAAACCATGGATGCACACCTCACATTCCTGGAGTCATCTAACACTAGCACCAGCAGGTGGTCTTGACATGGTCCTGGACCCATTCTGTGTCACTGAATCTAAGCAGACAAATGGGCCTGCCTGGAAAATAAATAGAAGGAAGAAAGGATGGGAAAGAAGGAGGGAGGGAGGGAAGGAAAGACATTTCTGAATATGTTCCCAAGATGGTAATAACTGGCACCAGTCTATGTTGGTGGCCTTAATGGAAGCCTGTAGAGAATCTTCAGCCTGGGAGACTGAGCAGCCATGGATATTTGATCATGTTTTCTGGTTAATGCCAAATCTCTGACACGAAGACCTGGTTATCTTTCCATTTTATGGAAGTGAGCCTGGAATGGAGTGTTGCAGCCAGAGGAGGATTACATCGTCTTTCAAAAGCAAACCCTGTGAGAGTTGTGGGATAAAGAATGCAGTTCCGACTATTTATGAGTAAATTCTCTCTTAGGATGAGCCACATGGGAGATAAAGTGAGGGAAAGGAAAGTAAAAACTTAGATTTTAGAGGAACATCACTTTCCTCTGGTTACAGAGGATTGAGGCAATGTTTATTAAGATGGTCTATCACAAATTTGCATACCAGGCATAGTGGAGATAGGAAAAGTCATGGAGGGTAAGACGCACGATCTTGCCCCTTGTCACGCAAGCTGGGGCTACATTTCAGACTCCAGAGCAAGGGTCTGGCAAATGTTTCCTGTAATGGGCCAGGTAATAAATATTTTAGGCTTCATGGGCTATACCATCTCTGCTGCAACTATTCAGCTCTACCATTGTGCCATGAAAGCAGCCATAGACAATAGCAAATAGTACCTGTGGCCTTGTTTCAATAAAACTTTATTTAAAAAACAGCAGGAGGCTGGATTTGGCCCATAGGCCACAGTCAGTTGAACTCTGGCCATGGGCAGGCAAGGGGCAGAGCCTTGCGAGGGGCTTCGAATACTTGGGCTGGCCTCTGGTTGCGGTGGAGACCAGCCTGCATTTTGTCCTCTCCAGCTTGAGAGCAGGAGCTGCACCTTCTTTGTGCTTCCTGGAGATTCCTGAGGAGTTCAGGGTGTTAGTATCGACTCTGGTTTATTGAATTGGGCTCTGGGTTCAGGCCTGGTGTTTCCAAACAGAAGTGTCAATGGGAAGGAGGACCAGGCCACTGGTAGAAGACGAGAGAAGCAGACATGGAAATAAAGGCAGACAACCTTTTCTTTTTTATTTCGCTTAGACAAAATGCAAAGAGTGTCTCATTAAATTAAAAAAGAAACAAAAGAGAAAACCAAATTGATTCCCCCCACCCCTTCACTGACGGCACTCATCCTAATTAACAACAAAAGAAGACCAAATTGAGAACCCGGTTTCTAATGGGAAAGAAAGGTGTGCAAACGTGACTGAAGTTTTCCCCTGCCCGCAAATCGGTGTTCCTTTTAAATTCACAAATAGGCTGATTTCCCACCCACCCTGTTTTCTTTCTTGCCTCTTGTGTGATAGAACTTCCAGTCAGAAGGTTTAATTAATCCCCCCATGCACTTTTGTAGAAAATCAGTAAAAATGCAATAGCCTGTGAAGATCATAAAACTGGACTTCTTTCCCAAAAAATCAGATGCCCAGGCGGATGGAGCTCACACTCAGACAGAAAAAAAGCAGGAGAGTCTTTGCACTGTCTGTGGTTTCAGTATTTTCTCTTTTTTTTTTTTTTAATATATTTTGGCAATTTTCTTTAATTATAAATATTGGAATTCCGTAAAAAAAAGGTAGCTTTGATTGAATTGTTTGAATCGTATTTACAACCGCTGTCCAGTCATGCTGTCTGTTATACCAGGGTGTAAGATTTTGCGTAAGGATTGTTTCCTTTCAAATGGCCCCGGGAGTCGAGCAGTGATTCTTGGGAGCTGCTCATTTTAGCTGCCTGTCCCAGCTCTGCTCCCTCCCGCTGAGGTAATGTGGCCACGGCCCCCGGCTGCCACGACTGTCCTTCTCTCGTGGAGGAGGCGGAGGAGGCGGCTTCCATCGGGATGGGCTCCAGGACCGTGGGGCGCTTCAGGGTCCGGCTTTTCTGAGGTTCCAAGCATGCTTGTCCTAAGCTCAGGTCCCTGCTGGTGCCTGGACCACCTCGGTTTAACAAAAAGTCCATTCTAAGGTATGGAGGCAAATGTATGAGGTCACCTAGAAGGAAAGACAGGGTAGTTAGTTGGTGTCTTCATTTGGTAAACATGGGCAGAATGTCCTGTGTGCACACGGGAAGCCATGCGGGGTTTAGAGATGAGAATGCCGCTGCACACAGGTGCCTTTCTCAAGATCCTCCTTCAGCGCTCACCACAAAGACAGGTGGAATCGTCCTCCTACCTCCTCCCTGGGCGCGGGAGGAGCTCATTTTCCTACAGTACTTACTTACTTGTATTAACTTACTTGTACAGAAATGGAGGAATGGAGGTAACAGAATCCTTCAACACACCATCGTTGAAAGAAAAACATACATCAAAGGCATCAGTGTCCACTGGGTACGAACGGTGATAGACCAAACCCCGCATGTGATTGGAAGTACAGGGAGAGCACAGGGTTTGAGGAGAGAGCCAGGGACGCCAAGCGAAGATGGACAGCTGGCTCTCGTCTTGGCAATTCTATGAAACCTTGTGACCTTGGCCAGCCACTTAGTTATGGGTCTTTATGATGGCTTTGGGTGAAAGCGCCACAGCTTATGGCCTTCTTACCAGGCCTTGCCTACCTGCTAACTTCTGCGTGGCTCTTCTGTTTCAGTCATGCTGTGTATAGAGATGACAGCAGCTTAGACCAGAGTTCTAGCGTTTCTACTTCCTGCTTATGGTCACTCTGGCTTCTGTGGTGCCACGCGAACATAACCTCAGGTCTCCTTCAAGAGCATCTGCTGGCTGGGCACAGTGTGCCTCATGCCTGTAATCCTAGAACTTCGGGAGGCCTAGGCGGAAGGATCACCTGAGGTCAGGAGTTCAAGACCAGCCAGGCCAACATGGCAAAAGCACTCTCTACTAAAAATACAAAAACTAGCCAGGCATGATGGTGGGCGCCTGTAGTCCCAGTACTGGGGACACTGAGGCAGGAGAATCGCTTGAACCTGGGAGGAGGAGGTTGCAGTGAGCTGAGATTATGCCACTGCACTCCAGCCTGGGTGACAGAGCAAGACTCAAACAAAACAAAACAAAACAAACAAACAAAAAACCCAAACCAAAACAAAAAAACCAAGAGCATCTGCTGCAGGAAGGGAGGCATGTGTTCTCTGGGATGCTGCAAGCCAATGACAAGCGTGACAGGGCTTTTCTCATGGCCGTCCCCGCCCAGTGCAGGATCTCCCTAACAGGCATCCTTTGCTCAGGGGTGCCCCATCAGCCTCACTGCAGCCTTCTCAGAGGTGCACCGCAGCCTGACGTGCCTCCAACCAATCCCTCCTTCGCCTTCTCCTCTCACAGGTGTCGGACCTCTGTTATGGTCTCCAGACTCTCCTTGCCACCTCCTGCTTCCTTTTGCTTCCTTCACAAGAATTTCCCCAATAAATTCCTTGTGTGTCTAATCTGTCTTGATAGGCGCTTCTCAAAAACCTGAACTGACATAGCTTCTTTCACCATCAGCTACTGAAAGGTCACCCTGACCTCTCATTGCCAAATTCTCTGGTTTCCTCTTCGTCCTCTTCCTACCTGCATTACTATAGCATTTGATGCTGTTGATATTTTTGTTGTTGGACCTTTCAGCTGCCAGGGCACTGTGGTCTTCCAGATCTCTGCCTACATCTCTGGCCACCCCTTCTCACTTTCCTTGACTGGATCCTTTTCTCTGTGTTTCCTCTAAATACGGAGTGTTCAGTGGCCTGCTCTCAGGCCTCTCTCGGAAGGCTTGGCTGCTTTCCTCATCGCTTTATAAATAGCATTCCCATCTATCTTTTCCATTTTGCTCTTTCTCCTGAGCCCTAGATGTGAATTTCAGGTGCTTTGCTAGGCATTTCCACACGAGTGTCCATCTGGAATTCTGAAGGCCACAGTCTACCAATTCAGTTAATGAAGGCCAACCCCATCCCCTCCCAATCCCAAATACTGCTTCTGTCCTGTGTGCTCCATCTTGTGTAACATTATCACCATCCTTCCATCCTTGAAACCTCAGAGGTTTCACTGACACCTTTCTCTCCAGGTTAATTCTACTGGCAAAATATCTCTTGACTCTTTTTTTTTTTTTTTTTTTTTTAAACAAGAAGAGAGAGAGTCTTGCTCTGTTGCCCAGGCTAGAGTGCAATGGTGCATTCATGGCTCACTGTAGCCTCAAACTCCTGGGCTCAAGCAAACCTTCCACCTCAGCCTCCAGAGTAGTTAGGGCTACAGTTACATACCACCATGCCTGGCTAATTATTATTATTCTTAAAATATTCTGGAGACACAGGGTCTTGCTTGGTTTCCCAGGCTGGTCTCAAACTCTTGAACTCAAGCGATGCTCCTGCCTCAGCTTCTCAAAGCACTGGGATTACAGGCATGAGCCACCTGGCCTTGACTCCTTCTCATTCCCATCTTCAGGGCCCTGTTTCAAGGCTTTAATATATCCCATCACCTCCTTGCAAAGCATGAGCACAATTAGGGCCCAGCCACCAGGTCCACTTTGCAACCAACACTGCCTGACTTGAGCTGGACTGACGCTGGGTCTGAGTTTCTGCTGTTTTGGTACAGACAGTGTGCATTATCCAGCCCAGTGCTTCCCACTTTTTGAGGAACAGGCAGACAAGGGGTATTTGTGCAGTACACTGGGATGAACCCAGGGAGCTGTTTCTGGCCACCTTGAGGTCTGAAGGACTCACCATCTTGGCACACCTGTAACTCATGACATACCAGGTGCAAAACTCTGTCTAGAGAACGGGCTGGTGGTGTGTGGTCCCGGAGCGAGGGCCCAGGGTAAAGGATGTGCAGGGAGAGAGATATGATGATGGTCTGAGCTCAGGAGCAGCTGTGGGATGTGAGAGAGGGAATTAAATTGTGAGATATGAAGGGGGCCCAAGGAAGGTGGCTTCAGAGTCAATGACAAGTGGGAGTGGTGACAGAGGAGAAGGGGTTAGGGGTGACTCCTTCCCAGGCTCTAAGCTCAGGAAACTGTGTGGACAGTGAAATCACTAACTGTGAAAGGGTGTATAGGGGAAAGATCGTACTTTGATGACAAAAGATGAAGGGTTTAGTTTCAGACCTGCTGAGTTTGATGCAGCTGGGGACATTCAAGACAAGATATCTAGTAGGTATTTTTTTTTTTTTTTTTAATTATACTTTAAGTTTTAGGGTACATGTGCACATTGTGCAGGTTAGCTACATATGTATACATGTGCCATGCTGGTGCGCTGCACCCACTAACTCGTCATCTAGCATTAGGTATATCTCCCAATGCTATCCCTCCCCCCTCCCCCCTCCCCACCACAGTCCCCAGAGTATGATATTCCCCTTCCTGTGTCCATGTGATCTCATTGTTCAATTCCCACCTATGAGTGAGAATATGCGGTGTTTGGTTTTTTGTTCTTGCGATAGTTTACTGAGAATGATGGTTTCCAATTTCATCCATGTCCCTACAAAGGATATGAACTCATCATTTTTTATGGCTGCATAGTATTCCATGGTGTATATGTGCCACATTTTCTTAATCCAGTCTATCATTGTTGGACATTTGGGTTGGTTCCAAGTCTTTGCTAATGTGAATAATGCCGCAATAAACATACGTGTGCATGTGTCTTTATAGCAGCATGATTTATAGTCAATACTGCCCAAGGTAATTTACAGATTCAATGCCATCCCCATCAAGCTACCAATGACTTTCTTCACAGAATTGGAAAAAACTACTTTAAAGTTCATATGGAATCAAAAGAGAGCCCGCATCGCCAAGTCAATTCTAGTAGGTATTTTTGTCATAGAAACGTAGCTCTAGGATGACTCACTGCTCGTTTTCTGAGTCTAAAGTAACTGAACATTCTTGTTTCTTTTGCTTCAAAATATTCCCTGCTTTCCTTATTTTACTGTATGCTAACAATAATTAATTGAGCCTTCCTCATCCAGCCCCTTTGGACCCACAGGCCCCGAAGGTGCAGGCTGAGGGGATCTGAGACCACCTGAGCCAAGTGAGGGCTGCCATTAGCCAGCTGCCCTGCTAGCGGGGCAATGAAAGTGATATGTGTTTAGACAGTGTTTAAAGCCTGAACCTTAGGAAACACCTTCAAGTTTACCCACAGAAAAAGAACAACCAGCATAACAGAAGGAAAGGACTATTCAAGAGTATAAGAGAACTGGCCTGTAATCCCCACCCACTTTGGGAGGCCTAGGCAATGGATCACCTGAGGTCAGGTGTTCGAGACCAGCCAGGCCAAAATGGGGAAACCCCGTCTCTACTGAAAATAGAAAAATCAGCTGGACGTGGTGGTACACGCCTGTAATCCCAGCTACTCAGGAGGCTGAGGCAGGAGAATCTTTTGAACCTGCGCATTGGAGGTTGCTGCACAATTGCACTCTATCCTGGGCAAGAAGGATGAAACTCCATCTCAAAAAAAAAAAAAGAGTATAAGAGAACTAAAAATAAATATGGCCAAATCAAGCCCTAAAAATGCATTTTATACAATTTAAATGAGCATACAAATTTTCAAAATGTTATTACCCGTCTTGAAAATTTTTTTCCGCGAACAAGAGCAATGACCTTATTTTTGGGAAATGCAGCAAATGATTTCTTTGTCATTGTGTTATTACATTGTTGCACCACTTGGGATTTATGATTCAAAATTCCATTTAGCTTTTTCAGGATGTCTTTATTCTATTAAGTGATGATGCGTAATTATATGATTTCACTGGGAATGGCAGCATGTAATTCACTAAATGACCCCAGCGACACTGGACTGGGCTCACTGAAATTAAAGGCATTCTAATTCAACGTTGGCTTCCTACTGTCAACTGGATCCAAGGGAAGCTTGGTAATAAATACCTAGACAATAAATGGGCCATAACTTTTTTTTTTTTTTGAGATGGAGTTTTGCTCTTTTTTATTTATTTATTTATTTATTTATTTACTTATTTTATTTTATTTTTATTTTTTATTATACTTTAAGTTTTAGGGTACATGTGCACATTGTGCAGGTTAGTTACATATGTATACATGTGCCATGCTGGTGCGCTGCACCCACTAACTTGTCATCTAGCATTAGGTATATCTCCCAATGCTATCCCTTCCCCCTCCCCCAAACACCGCATATTCTCACTCATAGGTGGGAATTGAACAATGAGATCACATGGACACAGGAAGGGGAGTTTTGCTCTTGTTGCCCAGGCTGGAGTGCAACTTGGTTCGCCACAACCTCCACCTCCCGGTTCAAGCGATTCTCCCCCCTCAGCCTCCTGAGTAGCTGGGACTACAGGCATGCACCACCACGCCTGGCTAATTTTTGTATTTTTAGTAGAGACAGGGTTTCTCCATGTTGGTCAGGCTGGTCTCATGTTCCTGACCTCGGGTGATCCACCCGCCTCAGCCTCCCAAAGTGCTGGGATTACAGGCGTGAGCCACCGCACCTGGCCCATAACATTCTTATAGGAAGGAATTACATAATTTGGCATTCTTGTAAAAAGGGTTTTGGTAACTTGATGCATCTGAACTTTGGCTTAGAAAAATATAATGGCATGAGGCCTACCCATTATAGACACTAATGTGGAGGGTTCAGGAATCTCTTGCCATATAGAATAGCTTTGTTCCTGAAAGATGAAATAATTTGAGTTTTTAAAACTTTATGAAACTTGATGGCATTGAAAATTACTAATGTTCGTTTATGGTAGTTATTCTTCAGTCTTCTCTAACCAGGGATTAATTTCTTCTCTAACCAGGGATTAATTATTTGCAAAAAAAAGCGATGAAAGCATTAACAGAGCTGTCATTAAGAAATAAATTGAATAATTCTTTTGTAATGTGAACATCCTTTTGCATGTGAATCAATACACCTTAATTGACCAATCTTGCGATTTGTAGTTTTATACATTCAATATCCTGAAAGTGATTATGTCTTTATTCCTAAGAATCTGATAAACAAATTGTTAATTTTATTATTTATTTATTTTTAATTATTTTTATTCAATATTATTTTTATCATGTTGTTTGTATATTCGAGGAAATGGGACAGACATTTACCTCCAGGGTTCTTTAAAAATATAGGTCGAGAATGCCTCATGCTCTTTCTGAGACCCGACTCAATCATGAACGCTTGACATATTTGTAATGTGTTGCAACAGATTTGGGGATAAATCTCTATTTTAGTGACTCCCCATTGAATGCACAGGGCTTATTAAACCTCCACAAAGTAATAGCATTGTGGTCCCGGCTGGACTGCAGAATGCTCAGGTCTTAGATTGGAAGGAAGAAACGTGTTTGAAATCAAAAGATAGGACTCATAATATCTGCATCCTGCCTGCAGGGGCTCCCACTTCAGATGTAGTTATCAAGAGGGCTCCAGTCACTGAAATGGACAGATGAGAAATAAAAATCCTTCCTAATGGAAACAGCCCAGTGTTACATATTTACATGCAATGCCTACATGTATTTGTTTATTGCAGGTCTGACAAGTATCTCTGAATATCCAATATCTCTGATTGATCCAGTTTTTCAGGCAAAGCTCTACAAAGTTGTGTGATTCTCTAATTAGCTCCCTTCAACAATGTGTATTTTCTGATTAGCGTCCAAAGTAGCCCTTTCAACTGTGTGCGTGCTGCAAATGAGTTCTCTCAATAATTAATGCACTTACAGAGAAGAGAGCACCAGAGTAGTCAGCGGTGAGCTCTGTTATTACAGGCACTTATGTTCTTTAAAACCCCAGCCCATGTGCTCATCAACAAAGCCTCTGAGGACCTGGATTCTCTAATTGTCCTCCTATGTGCTTAAGATGCCTACACATAGCAAGACAACTCATGCAGTTATTGATCCAGAAAGAGACACATGATGTGTGAGACTGTGGGGACCATGGGGACATTGGCACAGCATTCCCCAGTGCCCTGCCTGCCATCTGCCTGTGTCACATGGGAGAAACCAGCCCTTGGCTTTAATTGTGGTGATGAGGAATAGAGGCCAGGATAACATTGCCTGCATTTATGTGACAGGTCTAGATCTGGGCTCAGTTTCCTTATCCATAAAATGGTAGTAATAGCAGAATCTAGCATAGAGGGCTGTGGTGAAGAGTAACTTAGATAATGCATGTGAAAGCTTTCCCTGGATTAAGGAATCTGTTTCCACAGGGAGCAGGGCCTTCTTGGGTGTGTCCGGTACTCCCCAGCTCACCTGCCCCACAGCTTATCATTCAGGACCCTCTCCAGTTCTCCCATGCAGTGAAAAGTAGCAGGGATCCAGAAGAAGTCCAAGGATCCTTTGTGCTTTGAACTCCAGGGTCACCATATTGGGTCACCATGTCATGGGTACTCACCTCCACTGGGTGCAAATGCCCTCGGCATCCCTGTGTGTAAATCTATCATTGCCATAAACACTGGCAAAGGCAAATGCCCAGTCTTAGTACTTGTTTCAGTAAAACCAGCTATGACAAAATTCACTTATATTTTTGGTAATGATTTCCATACTCTATGGTGTCACTTCCTCTGCTTTGCTTCCCTCAACCTTTCTCCACATTTCCCCCCTTCCCCTTCTCCCTCCTTCTTTCCCTTCCTCCTTTCTCTTTATCTCTTTCTCTCATTCCCTCCATTCTTTCCTTTATTTTCCTTCTAATATAGTTTGGCTGTGTCCCCACCCAAATCTCTTCTTGAATTGTAGCTCCCATAATTCCCATGTGTTGTAGGAGGGACCCAGTGGGAAGTAATTGAATCATGGCGGTGGTTTCCCCCATACTGTTCTCATGGTAGTGGATGAGTCTCACAAGGTCTGATGGCTTTACAAGGGGTTGCCCCTTTCACTTGGCTCTCATTTTTCTCTTGCCTGCCACCATATAAGATGTGCCTGTCACCTTCCGCCATGATTGTGAGGCTTCCCCAGCCACGTGGAACCGTGAGTACATTAAATCTCTTCTTCTTTATAAATTACGCAGTCTCAGGTAACATGAAAACTAACTTCCTTCCTTCTTTCCTTCCTTCCTTCCTTTTCCTTGTTTTGTTTCCCTTGTGCTAAAACTTTTATCCACGAAATCAAAGGCATAGAAAAGGGGTAAAAACATGAAGCAGGGGAGGGACAAAGAGGTAGCTGAGTGCAATAAGACAGCAAGCGGGGCATACACATCAAGAAAAGTGTGGTGTGTGTGTGTGTGTGAGAGAGAGAGAGAGAGGAGAGAGAGATGGGAGGGAAAATCTAACTGGAAGAGCAGCATACTGAAAGGGGAAGTTGAGGCATGGAGAAGGAAAGGACTAGCGCTGGCAGGAGGATCCAGCTCATGGTCTGACAGCAGGAGGAACTGAGCTTGAACTCTCTTCCATGCCCTCCTTCTGCCCTGCTCACCTACCTGCCCGCACTGCCGGTTCCTTCCCAGTGAGCTAAACCCAGTTAGTGTCTCCAGCCCAGCCCCAGCATGAATACAAAGGTTCGCAGAGTCCTGCCTGGGCCTTTGGGACAGGGTCCCCCTGCTGACTTCTTTGGGCTGTAATGGTGGATTTGCACACCATGAACCCACTGTGCTCTGCCCTGAGGCCAATGCCCTTCCTGTCAGAGACCCTAAGTGAGGGTGAGGGATGGAGAAGGTGGAGATGGCCAAGCACAGAGAAGGGCTCTGGGAAACTGAGTTCAGGGACTGAGATGCAGGAACATACCAGGGTCAGGGGAGGCTGAGATGAATAAGGCTGGGGGGGTGTGAGGGAGGATGGATGAGAGAGAGGGGAAGAGACACAGAGAGAGAGAGAGAGAGAGGGATCAGAGAGATGGAAACACACACAGGGAGGCAGAAAGAAAGAAACGTAGCACTCTAACCTGGGCGATAGAGCGAGACTCCGTCTCAAAAAAAAAAAAAAAGAAACATAGCTACGCAGGTCGGTAGACAGATAAAAATTAGAGACAGAGTCACAAATAGAGAAGGGAAAAGGGGAACATGGTAACCATCTGGGACAGTGGTAAGGAGCAGTGGAGGAAGAGGGCACCAGAAAGGTGAGTACTATGAGAATAAATGTGTACTACCCACAATGAACGGCCCTTGTGGAGCTTTAAAGATGTGTGCACCATACAATGACCACTGGCCCATCCATCACTGGGGCACCCATTTCTCATTCTTTTCTCATCAGCCTCACCAAAACCCAGTGCAGATCGCAGCCTGCACCCATCACTGCCTTTCTGGAGGGAACCCAGGCAGCTGCTTTGACTTCCGCCTTGAGGATGAGACGCTTTACCCATTATTGCAGCATTATGCTTTCTTATTTGACATCATGCTTCATTTCTCATCCTTCTGTTGCTGCCCTCTGGGGACCTTCGGTGCCATTAATGTCTCCAAAAGTTCTGATTAAATAAGTCAGCATTGATTTCTCTCTCTTTCTCTAACAACTTTGCATACTAGTATCACAAGCTCCTCCTTGCCTCTGGTCCTGAAAGGTACAGATTCCTTCTGCAGGCCCCACATCCATCAGCAGATTCACACTCAGAGCTTGTCCCCCTCCACTAATGGTGCATTAGAGCCATGGCTGGCCTGACTGTGTGAAAACTGCTGAACTAAACCTGCCTCCTTTTAGCTGAAACCTAGGAAAGCAAAACTTCCTGAATTTTCTCAATCTATTCAGACACATGCAAGGTTTGAATGTATTTCAGTTCTTGGAAGAAGGATGGCAAAATCAATACTGAAATAACACGAATGAAGCAATTCAGAAAATGGATATGCATTCCATTAATCCATCATCAAACATTGGTTCTTGCTATCTCCCAGGCACCACACTAGGGGAAAATATCTGAACACTAGATCAGAGGCTCTCCACTGAGGGTGGCTTTGTCCCCAGGGCACATGTAGCAAAGTCTGGAGACATTTTGGTTGTCATAACACAGGGGAGGGTGACACTATTGATACCTATTGGTCAGAGGCGAGGGGTGCTGCTCAACATCATCCAATGCTCAGAATAGCCACTGCCACAAAGAATGATCTGGCTTCAAATACTAACGGTGCTGCTGTTGAGAAACTGTGTTTTAGATGATCAGAATTCATAATGCCAAGTGTTCCTTATTTCACTTTAATTCTACTTATAAAGCATTGAATTCAACCAGGATAAGCAATTGTACCCCTCAGCCTCAGAATATTAGTCCACAAGGAGTTTCGACCTCAGTTCTTCATGGAAGAAAATAAGAGATGGTCCAATGGAACTGTAATCAAAAGGCAAAACCCCGAGGTCTTTCTCCATTGGCACCTGCTGAGGCGGGAGCTGATTCCAGTGGAAAGAGCAGTAGTTACAGAGTGCAGGGCTTGGTGTTGAAATCCTGTCTCTGCCTCTGTTTCTGCCTCCAGGTAGTTTTGTGACCCTTTTGAGCTTCCGTGCTCTTGCCTTTAGTCAAATGAATGAGGCACAATACTTTATTTTTTTTTCTTATATCTAACCTTTTTATTAGCAACAAGTAATATTTACCAAAAGTATTGACTTGAATGTATTTTAGCAGTATTTTCTTTTTTTTTCTTTTATTATTATATTTTAAGTTTTAGGGTACATGTGCACATTGTGCAGGTTAGTTACATATGTATACATGTGCCATGCTGGTGTGCTGAACCACTAACTCGTCATCTAGCATTAGGTATATATCCCAGTGCTATCCCTCCCCCCTCCCCCCACCCCACTACAGTCCCCAGAGTGTGGTGTTCCCCTTCCTGTGTCCATGTGATCTCATTGTTTAATTCCCACCTATGAGTAAGAATATGCGGTGTTTGGTTTTTTGTTCTTGCAATAGTTTACTGAGAATGATGATTTCCAATTTCATCCATGTCCCTACAAAGGACATGAACTCATCATGTTTTATGGCTGCATAGTGTTCCATGGTGTATATGTGCCACATTTTCTTAATCCAGTCTATCATTGTTGGACATTTGGGTTGGTTCCAAGTCTTTGCTATTGTGAATAATGCCACAATAAACATACGTGTGCATGTGTCTTTATAGCAGCATGATTTATATTCCTTTGGGTATATACCCAGTAATGGGATGGCTGGGTCAAATGGTATTTCTACTTCTAGATCCCTGAGGAATCGCCACACTGACTTCCACAATGGTTGAACTAGTTTACAGTCCCACCAACAGTGTAAAAGTGTTCCTATTTCTCCACATCCTCTCCAGCACCTGTTGTTTCCTGACTTTTTAATGATTGCCATTCTAACTGGTGTGAGATGGTATCTCATTGTGGTTTTGATTTGCATTTCTCTGATGGCCAGTGATGATGAGCATTTTTTCATGTGTTTTTTGGCTGCATAAAAGTCTTCTTTTGAGAAGTGTCTGTTCATGTCCTTCACCCACTTTTTGATGGGGTTGTTTGTTTTTTTCTTGTAAATTTGTTTGAGTTCTTTGTAGATTCTGGATATTAGCCCTTTGTCAGATGAATAGGTTGTGAAAATTTTCTCCCATTTTGTAGGTTTTCCTGTTCACTCTGATGGTAGTTTCTTTTGCTGTGCAGCAGCTCTTTAGTTTAATTAGATCCCATTTGTCAATTTTGTCTTTTGTTGCCATTGCTTTTGGTGTTTTAGACATGAAGTCCTTGCCCATGCCTGTGTCCTGAATGGTAATGCCTAGGTTTTCTTCTAGGGTTTTTATGGTTTTAGGTCTAACGTTTAAGTCTTTAATCCATCTTGAATTGATTTTTGTATAAGGTGTAAGGAAGGGATCCAGTTTCAGCTTTCTACATATGGCTAGCCAGTTTTCCCAGCACCATTTATTAAATAGGGAATCCTTTCCCCATTGCTTGTTTTTCTCAGGTTTGTCAAAGATCAGATAGTTGTAGATATGTGACATTATTTCTGAGGGCTCTGTTCTGTTCCATTGATCTATATCTCTGTTTTGGTACCAGTACCATGCTGTTTTGGTTACTGTAGCCTTGTAGTATAGTTTGAAGTCAGGTAGTGTGATGCCTCCAGCTTCGTTCTTTTGGCTTAGGATTGACTTGGCGACACGGGCTCTTTTTTGGTTCCATATGAACTTTAAAGTAGTTTTTTCCAATTCTGTGAAGAAAGGCATTGGTAGCTTGATGGGGATGGCATTGAATCTGTAAATTACCTTGGGCAGTATGGCCATTTTCACAATATTGATTCTTCCTACCCATCAGCATGGAATGTTCTTCCATTTGTTTGTATCCTCTTTTATTTCCTTGAGCAGTGGTTTGTAGTTCTCCTTGAAGAGGTCCTTCACATCCCTTGTAAGCTGGATTCCTAGGTATTTTATTCTCTTTGAAGCAATTGTGAATGGGAGTTCACTCATGATTTGGCTCTCTGTTTGTCTGTTGTTGGTGTATAAGAATGCTTGTGATTTTTGTACATTGATTTTGTATCCTGAGACTTTGCTGAAGTTGCTTATCAGCTTGAGGAGATTTTGGGCTGAGACAATGGGGTTTTCTAGATATACAATCATGTCATCTGCAAACAGGGACAATTTGACTTCCTCTTTTCCTAATTGAATACCCTTTATTTCCTTCTCCTGCCTAATTGCCCTGGCCAGAACTTCCAACACTATGTTGAATAGGAGTGGTGAGAGAGGGCATCCCTGTCTTGTGCCAGTTTTCAAAGGGAATGCTTCCAGTTTTTGCCCATTCAGTATGATATTGGCTGTGGGTTTGTCATAGATAGCTCTTATTATTTTGAAATACGTCCCATCAATACCTAATTTATTGGGAGTTTTTAGCATGAAGGGTTGTTGAATTTTTCAAAGGCCTTTTCTGCATCTATTGAGATAATCATGTGGTTTTCGTCTTTGGCTCTGTTTATATGCTGGATTACATTTATTGATTTGTGTATATTGAACCAGCCTTGCATCCCAGGGATGAAGCCCACTTGATCATGGTGGGTAAGCTTTTTGATGTGCTGCTGGATTCGGTTTGCCAGTATTTTATTGAGGATTTTTGCATCAATGTTCATCAAGGATATTGGTCTAAAATTCTCTTTTTTGGTTGTGTCTCTGCCCGGCTTTGGTATCAGAATGATGCTGGCCTCATAAAATGAGTTAGGGAGGATTCCCTCTTTTTCTATTGATTGGAATAGTTTCAGAAGGAATGGTACCAGTTCCTCCTTGTACCTCTGGTAGAATTCGGCTGTGAATCCATCTGGTCCTGGACTCTTTTTGGTTGATTAGCTATTGATTATTGCCACAATTTCAGATCCTGTTATTGGTCTATTCAGAGATTCAACTTCTTCCTGGTTTAGTCTTGGGAGAGTGTATGTGTCGAGGAATTTATCCATTTCTTCTAGATTTTCTAGTTTATTTGCGTAGAGGTGTTTGTAGTATTCTCTGATGGTAGTTTGTATTTCTGTGGGATCGGTGGTGATATCCCCTTTATCATTTTTTATTGCGTCTATTTGATTCTTCTCTCTTTTTTTCATCCTTTCAAAAATCCAGCTCCTGGATTCATTAATTTTTTGAAGGTTTTTTTGTGTCTCTATTTCCTTCAGTTCTGCTCTGATTTTAGTTATTTCTTGCCTTCTGCTAGCTTTTGAATGTGTTTGCTCTTGCTTTTCTAGTTCTTTTAATTGTGATGTTAGGGTGTCAATTTTGGATCTTTCCTGCTTTCTCTTGTGGGCATTTAGTGCTATAAATTTCCCTCTATACACTGCTTTCAGTGCATCCCAGAGATTCTGGTATGTTGTGTCTTTGTTCTCGTTGGTTTCAAAGAACATCTTTATTTCTGCCTTCATTTCGTTATGTACCCAGTAGTCATTCAGGAGCAGGTTGTTCAGTTTCCATGTACTTGAGCAGTTTTGAGTGAGATTCTTAATCCTGAGTTCTAGTTTGATTGCACTGTGGTCTGAGAGATAGTTTGTTATAATTTCTGTTCTTGTACATTTGCTGAGGAGAGCTTTACTTCCAAGTATGTGGTCAATTTTGGAATAGGTGTGGTGTGGTGCTGAAAAAAATGTATATTCTGTTGATTTGGGGTGGAGAGTTCTGTAGATGTCTATTAGGTCCGCTTGGTACAGAGCTGAGTTCAATTCCTGGGTATCCTTGTTGACTTTCTGTCTCGTTGATCTGTCTAATGTTGACAGTGGGGTGTTAAAGTCTCCCATTATTAATGTGTGGGAGTCTAAGTCTCTTTGTAGGTCACTCAGGACTTGCTTTATGTATCTGGGTGCTCCTGTATTGGGTGCATATATATTTAGGATAGTTAGCTCTTCTTGTTGAATTGATCCCTTTACCATTATGTAATGGCCTTCTTTGTCTCTTTTGATCTTTGTTGGTTTAAAGTCTGTTTTATCAGAGACTAGGATTGCAACCCCTGCCTTTTTTTGTTTTCCATTTGCTTGGTAGGTCTTCCTCCATCCTTTTATTTTGAGCCTATGTGTGTCTCTGCATGTGAGATGGGTTTCCTGAATACAGCACACTGAGGGGTCTTGACTCTTTATCCAATTTGCCAGTCTGTGCCTTTGAATTGGAGCATTTAGTCCATTTACATTTAAAGTTAATATTGTTATGTGTGAATCTGATCCTGTCATTATGATGTTAGCTGGTTATTTTGCTCGTTAGTTGATGCAGTTTCTTCCTAGTCTCGATGGTCTTTACATTTTGGCATGATTTTGCAGTGGCTGGTACCGGTTGTTCCTTTCCATGTTTAGTGCTTCCTTCAGGAGCTCTTTTAGGGCAGGCCTGGTGGTGACAAAATCGCTCAGCATTTGCTTGTCTGTAAAGTATTTTATTTCTCCTTCACTTATGAAGCTTAGTTTGGCTGGATATGAAATTCTGGGTTGAAAATTCTTTTCTTTAAGAATGTTGAATATTGGCCCCCACTCTCTTCTGGCTTGTAGGGTTTCTGCTGAGAGATCCGCTGTTAGTCTGATGGGCTTCCCTTTGAGGGTAACCCGACCTTTCTCTCTGGCTGCCCTTAACATTTTTTCTTACATTTCAACTTTGGTGAATCTGACAATTATGTGTCTTGGAGTTGCTCTTCTCGAGGAGTATCTTTGTGGCATTCTCTGGATTTCCTGAATCTGAACGTTGGCCTGCCTTGCTAGATCGGGGAAGTTCTCCTGGATAATATCCTGCAGAGTGTTTTCCAACTTGGTTCCATTCTCCCCATCACTTTCAGGTACACCAATCAGACGTAGATTTGGTCTTTTCACATAGTCCCATATTTCTTGGAGGCTTCGCTCATTTCTTTTTATTCTTTTTTCTCTAAACTTCCCTTCTCGCTTCATTTCATTCATTTCATCTTCCATTGCTGATACCCTTTCTCCCAGTTGATCGCATCGGCTCCTGAGGCTTCTGCATTTTTCACGTAGTTCTTGACCCTTGGTTTTCAGCTCCATCAGCTCCTTTAAGCACTTCTCTGTATTGGTTATTCTAGTTATACATTCTTCTAAATTTTTTTCAAAGTTTTCAACTTCTTTGCCTTTGGTTTGAATGTCCTCCCGTAGCTCAGAGTAATTTGATCGTCTGAAGCCGCCTTCTCTCCGCTCGTCAAAGTCATTCTCCGTCCAGCTTTGTTCTGTTGCTGGTGAGGAACTGCATTCCTTTGGAGGAGGAGAGGCGGTCTGCTTTTTAGAGTTTCCAGTTTTCCCCCCATCTTTGTGGTTTTATCTACTTTTGGTCTTTGATGAGGGTGATGTACAGATGGGTTTTCGGTGTGGATGTCCTTTCTGTTTGTTAGTTTTCCTTCTAACAGACAGGACCCTCAGCTGCAGGTCTGTTGGAGTACCCTGCCCTGTGAGGTGTCAGTCTGCCCCTGCTGGGGGGTGCCTCCCAGTTAGGCTGCTCAGGGGTCAGGGACCCACTTGAGGAGGCAGTCTGCCCTTTCTCAGATCTCCAGCTGCGTAGTGGGAGGACCACTGCTCTCTTCAAAGCTGTCAGACGGGACATTTGAGTCTGCAGAGGTTACTGCTGTCTTTTTGTTTGTCTGTGCCCTGCCCCCCAGAGGTGGAGCCTATAGAGGCAGGCAGGCCTCCGTGAGCTGTGGTGGGCTCCACCCAGTTCGAGCTTCCCGGCTGCTTTGTTTACCTAAGCAAGCCTGGGCAATGGTGGGCCCCCCTCCCCCAGCCTCGCTGCTGCCTTGCAGTTTGATCTCAGACTGCTGTGCTAGCAATCAGTGAGATTCCGTGGGTGTAGGACCCTCCGAGCCAGGTGCGGGATATAATCTCGTGGTGCGCCATTTTTTAAGCCTGTCGGAAAAGCGCAGTATTCAGGTGGGAGTGACCCGATTTTCCAGGTGCCGTCCATCACCCCTTTCTTTGACTAGGAAAGGGAACTCCCTAACCCCTTGTGCTTCCTGAGGCAATGCCTCGCCCTGCTTTGGCTCGCGCATGGTGCGCGCACCCACTGACCGGCACTCCCTAGTGAGATGAACCCGGTACCTCAGATGGAAATGCCGAAATCACCCGTCTTCTGTGTCGCTCATGCTGGGAGCTGTAGACGGGAGCTGTTCCTATTCGGCCATCTTGGCTCTTCCCCCCCAGGCACAGTACTTTCTAAAGGCACCTTGAAGCCTAAAAGAGCCCTTCTTATACTCTGAGGTATCTCACCGCTGAAACTGGTTACATACATCTGTATTGGGAATTAATGGATAAGGGTGGAACAAATGAAATGCATTTCTGGGGGCCAGATATTCCAAAGCAGTTTGGGGTAGCCTTCTTCCTCCTCCTCTGCAATGCTTTGTTAGTTGGAGGCTGTAAACATGCCGACGCTTTCCCAAATTTGTGGGAATGAATGTGAATCACAGTTTTTGGGGCTTCAATCTCCTCTGCGGACACATAAAAAGGAACTTTCATCAATTTCTAACAAGGTTTGAGATCTATGCCTGGATAGAGCTGGATATTGATGCAAAAGTAAGAAGCAAAAGATGATTTCCTTGAGTTCCAGCAATTTCAATAAAAAACACAGAGACCAGACTTGCAACAACACTATAGTGTCAAAGAGCTGGTTCCCAAAGGGGAGCATAGAGTCCACCCATACCAGAGACACATACCAGAGACAGACGAGATCTAACACTTTTTGAGTTTAATATTTTTGAGTTTAATATTAATGTTGCAGCATGGTAATGAAAACTAGTAAAAGAATCTCTCTTGGTAAATGAATCTTCACTCCCAAACGGCAAGCAGGAAAAACCCTAAATAAATAATGTGAGATTGATATCAGAGGCCCATGTGCAGGGACTCGATTACAATTCTTGGCTTGTACTCAGGGGCCCTCATGCATTTTTTAAGAGATCATCAATATTGTGATCCTTCTGCTTGCTGGTGAACTTTAAAAACTACACCGAGGTATAAAAGTAGGGCTTTGACTTTGTTGAGGCTCATGATTCTTCTCAAATAAAGTAGATCTGAATAAAAGAGGGATTGGAAAATCTTCCCTGGCCTTTAGGCAAGCACAGAACTTAGCAGTGGTTTTGGAGCATCCACTATGGAACGATCCATGAGATCCAAAGATAGATACAGTTCCCACACAACAGCCACGAGGAACCACGCATTGGGGACCACCTGAAGCAGAACCCTGGCTGGGGGCTTGCCCTTGTTCTGCCATGAAGCTGACAGAGCTGTTTCTACGACAATGTGCATCTTGAATCATCCCACAGAAGGAGCTGAGTTAGGCTGGAAATGAGAGAATTCCAGACAGAGGGAAGGTATATTTGTGGAGTTGTAGGAGGCCAGAAAGTTGAAGGCTGGAGACCAGGGGTCAAGGCTGGAGGCTAGAGACCAGGAGTCAAGGCAAGGAAGACATGGCTGACCCCTCAGACGCTAGTAAGTCTCTACCGTGAGAGCAGCAGGAAGCCATGGAAGGGGGTTAAACAGAAGAAGGTTGACTCTTACTGGAAATGATGGCTTGTTTCCCCTTTCTGGTTTGGGATACAGGATGCCTTAGGCCCTGGTGCCAGCAGAGTGTACAGGAGGCCACACTGGAAGACGATGGTCTTTGCTGTCTTCTTACCTTTCTGTATGCTCCCTGGGCCTTCATGTGGCTTTAGCTTCTCACAAGGCCTCACTGGGCTGTGTGTGTGTGTGTTTGTGTGCGTGCATGTGTGTAGGTGGTGACTGACGGTCTTCTATGAGCTGGGCTTTGTATTATTCTTGACCTTCTCAAGATTTGCCTGTCTCATGTCTTCAGAACCCATTGCCTGCAGTCTTTGATACACACTATTCTGATAAATGAATGAGACTGTGAGGAGTGTTAATTTAAGATATTAACCCTTTTATGTCTTAGGGTAATACCCAGTGTCTTTTTACTCAGGAGATATTCAATCAGTAGGGATTCAATACATGAGTGTCGTATATTTGTGTTTTAACCGGGTCTGTCTGAGATGCAGTGAATGTTCAGTTAGCCTGGGCAGCCTTCTTTCTTGTCGTCTGCAGCGCTGGAATCTGGGAGCTTCCTTCTGGTCACTCAGCAGGGACAACGAGGCCTCTACCCCCACATCACTGTTCTCTCAGGTACATGCCTCCCCCATCACTTTCCACCTCTCGAGGAACTGGCGCAGCCCAGGATTTCGCAATGATTAGAACTGAACCCCAATAAGCTACCCAAGAAAAACAGTGAGCCTTTTAAGGGGCTCAGAAGTCAGAGAAAAGAATCAGAACACAGGGAATACATGTTCTGGAACAAGAGGACACAAACACCAGCTTAGCAACTGCAGCAAGTACAATGAACCAGCCAGACCACCGGACAAGGTCAGAGGTACAGGGGATGGCCTCTTGAACACAGTGGCAGGAGGCTGGGTGCAGGGTGGTGGCTGCAAAAGACCCCATGTACATACATGCTAAGCTTTTATTTCAGGCAAAGGGCTTAGAGTTCTAAGCTTGAGAACCCCTCAGAACAGGTCCTACTGTCACTTTCTGAGTCTGAGGGAGAGTTACTAAGAAGACACTGAAATTCTACGAGAGCCCTTAAGAAGCTAAAATTGCAAATACTCCTCAGAGAGACCTGGTTTTCCAGCAGAAATCAGGATTAGCACATGCCAATATTTAGGTCGACATCGAGTGGGTGTGAACAGCAGTATGTGGAGGCTTTATTGGATGGCCCCAGGGTTCTTTTAACCTAAAACTCTATGGGAGTGTTTGAAGGGTCGTAGTTCAGAGGGAGCTCTTGATCCCTGTTGTGAACACCAAGCTCATTCCTATCTCCTGGCCTTTATCTTTGCTCAGCTCTCTGGACCACCAGAAGGATCTTTGCAGGGCTCCTTCCATCCCATCATTTACGTCTCATTGCCTGAGAGGCCTTTCCGGGCCATTCTTTCCAAAATACTCCCCTCCCACGTTTTATCCCCTTCCTGGATTTGCTTCTCCACCCAGCACTCACCACAGTCGGGAACGATACTATTTGTTTACTTGATCAGTGTGGATCTCTGTGGGTCTTGTCTATCAATCACTGCATCCTCAGTTCCCAAAACAGGACCAGTCATTTAGTGTCCACTCAACACATGCATGGCAAAAAAAGACAGAGGAGCAGGGAGGCTGAGAGGGAGGGAGCAAGCCTTCCTCTAGAAGGGTGGAACGCAGAGCAGTGAGAATGTGTGTGTGCCTGTGTGTATCCATGCATGGGAGCATGTGCTTATGTATCCACGTACATGTGCATGTGTGTCAACATATGTGTGTCCATGCATATGTGCGTGTGTGTGCACAAGTACCCATGCATGTGTACTTGTGTGTGAATGTGTATGTGTGCACGCATGTGTAGGCATCAAAGAGACTTGCATTTGAAAGGAGACCCTTAGTATAATATTTATGATAAACATTTCAAAACTGAGTTTTAGTGATGTGATGTGCAGAACAGAGGAGGAAGATGCAAGCCCCGAGGCTTGGCACCCCAGCTGCCTGAGCCAAGTCCTCAGGCAGTGAGGGAGATATAGGTAAGTGAAGCTGGGGGTGGGGGTTATTTAGCTCTGAAGATTGGACTGCTGGTGTCTTGTTTTGATTTCAGAGCCAACATGACAGATACCCAGACTTCAGAGAGGGAAAACAGCATGGTCAAAATGACAACTGAGAATACGGTGGCCAGCCTTGGTCAGAATAGTGCTGACCTGTGCAGAGGTAGGCTCTTTCTTCAGGTAAGGGCTCCTGGCCTCTCTGCATGCCTTGGGGCCCGCCTCCTACTCTCCACCCTCACACCCTCAGGAGAGAGTGATGCAAGATGAATGGATCCTAAAATTAAAATCCAGTAACTCTTTTGAATTACTGGCAATTCAGTGAATTAACAAGTTGGCACCAGGCAGTGGCCTTTTCCCACTAAAAAAAAAAAAACAAACCTCAAATGCATTCCCCAAGGAAGGGGCTGAAACTCATAACCTTGTGTCTGGGGCCCAGAGGGCATGAGCACAGAGATCCAAAGGGGCTGATGCTTTCCCTACCACTAGTGGGGCAGGCTGTGTTAGGGTGCATGTCTGAAACTTGAAACTGAATTAAGTAGCTTCATGTAATGGCTTCTCTTGATGGCACAGGATAAACATCATAAGAAGCAGCAGCAGTAATCCAAGAAGGTTTGCAACTGGCTCAAAATGCTACCTGAAACCAAGAATGGGTACTGTAATCAAAGAATTGGAAGCCACCTTGACCCAGAGGAAAAAAAATTGTTAAACTTTGCAGCTATTTCTCAAAAGAATAGATAATTTTGTTTTCTGTTTGTAGAGATGGGAATAGTCATCCCTTACAGAAGAAGACAATAATTTGCTGCATTTTTAGGACTTGTAATTGTACAGGCAAATTCAAAATTCAGGTAGCATTAAAATTACAGCTAGATAATGCTGCCTGCTTTGTGGATAGCTATCCTCATTTCAAGGGAGAGCACCCCTTTATCTGCTGAAGAGATGTCTTTTTGATTTGCTAAGGGCAAGAATGGAAAATAAGTGCGAATAGGAACAGCTCTGGTCTGCAGCTCCCAGCGTGAGCGACGCAGAAGATGGGTGATTTCGGCATTTCCATCTGAGGTACCAGGTTCATCTCACTAGGGAGTGCCAGACAGTGGGCGCAGGTCAGTGGGTGCGCACACCGTGCGCAAGCCGAAGCAGAGCGAGGCATTGCCTCACTCGGGAAGCACAAGGGGTCAGGGAGTTCCCTTTGCTAGTCAAAGAAAGGGGTGACGGACGGCACCTGGAAAATCGAGTCACTCCCACCTGAATACTGCGCTTTTCCGACGGGCTTAAAAAACGGCGCACGACGAGATTATATCCCGCACCTGGCTTGGAGGGTCCTACGCCCACGGAGTCTCGCTGATTGCTAGCAGAGCAGTCTGAGATCAAACTGCAAGGCAGCAGCCAGGCTTGGGGAGGGGGGGCCCGCCATTGCCCAGGCTTGCTTAGGTAAACAAAGCAGCCGGGAAGCTCGAACTGGGTGGAGCCCACCACAGCTCACGGAGGCCTGCCTGCCTGCCTCTATAGGCTCCACCTCTGGGGGGCAGGGCACAGACAAACAAAAAGACAGCAGTAACCTCTGCAGACTCAAATGTCCCGTCTGACAGCTTTGAAGAGAGCAGTGGTCCTCCCACTACGCAGCTGGAGATCTGAGAAAGGGCAGACTGCCTCCTCAAGTGGGTCCCTGACCCCTGGGCAGCCTAACTGGGAGGCACCCCCCCAGCAGGGGCAGACTGACACCTCACAGGGCAGGGTACTCCAACAGACCTGCAGCTGAGGGTCCTGTCTGTTAGAAGGAAAACTAACAAACAGAAAGGACATCCACACCAAAAACCCATCTGGACATCACCATCATCAAAGACCAAAAGTAGATAAAACCACAAAGATGGGGAAAAAACAGAACAGAAAAACTGGAAACTCTAAAAAGCAGAGTGCCTCTCCTCATCCAAAGGAATGCAGTTCCTCACCAGCAATGGAACAAAGCTGGACAGAGAATGACTTTGACGAGCTGAGAGAAGAAGGCTTCAGACGATCAAATTACTCTGAGCTACAGGAGGACATTCAAACCAAAGGCAAAGATGTTGAAAACTTTGGAAAAAATTTAGAAGAATGTATAACTAGAATAACCAATACAGAGAAGTGCTTAAAGGAGCTGATGGAGCTGAAAACCAAGGCTCGAGAACTACGTGAAGAATGCAGAAGCCTCAGGAGCCGATGCGATCAACTGGAAGAAAGGGTATCAGCCATGGAAAATGGAATGAATGAAATGAAGCAAGAAGGGAAGTTTAGAGAAAAAAGAATAAAAAGAAATGAGCAAAGCCTCCAAGAAATATGGGACTATGTGAAAAGACGAAATCTACGTCTGATTGATTGGTGTACCTGAAAGTGATGGGGAGAATGGAACCAAATTGGAAAACACTCTGCAGGATATTATCCAGGAGAACTTCCCCAATCTAGCAAGGCAGGCCAACGTTCAGATTCAGGAAATCCAGAGAACACCACAAAGATACTCCTCAACAAGGGCAACTCCAAGACACATAATTGTCAGATTCACCAAAGTTGAAATGAAAGAAAAAATGTTAAGGGCAGCCAGAGAGAAAGGTCGGGTTACCCTCAAAGGGAAACCCATCAGACTAACAGCGGATCTCTCGGCAGAAACCCTACAAGCCAGAAGAGAGTGGGGGCCAATATTCAACATTCTTAAAGAAAAGAATTTTCAACCCAGAATTTCATATCCAGCCAAACTAAGCTTCATAAGTGAAGGAGAAATAAAATACTTTACAGACAAGCAAATGCTGAGCGATTTTGTCACCACCAGGCCTGCCCTAAAAGAGCTCCTGAAGGAAGCACTAAACAGGAACAACCGGTACCAGCCACTGCAAAATCATACCAAAATGTAAAGACCATCGAGACTAGGAAGAAACTGCATCAACTAACGAGCAAAATAACCAGCTAACATCATAATGACAGGATCAAATTCACACATAACAATATTAACTTTAAATGTAAATGGACTAAATGCTCCAATTAAAAGACACAGACTGGCAAATTGGATAAAGAAAGAGTCAAGACCCATCAGTGTGCTGTATTCAGGAAACCCATCTCATGTGCAGAGACACACATAGGCTCAAAATAAAAGGATGGAGGAAGACCTACCAAGCAAATGGAAAACAAAAAAAGGCAGGGGTTGCAATCCTAGTCTCTGATAAAACAGACTTTAAACCAACAAAGATCAAAAGAGACAAAGAAGGCCATTACATAATGGTAAAGGGGTCAATTCAACAAGAAGAGCTAACTATCCTAAATATATATGCACCCAATACAGGAGCACCCAGATACATAAAGCAAGTCCTGAGTGACCTACAGAGAGACTTAGACTCCCACACATTAATAATGGGAGACTTTAACAAACACCCCACTGTCAACATTAGACAGATCAACGAGACAGAAAGTCAACAAGGATACCCAGGAATTGAACTCAGCTCTGCACCAAGTGGACCTAATAGACATCTACAGAACTCTCCACCCCAAATCAACAGAATACACATTTTTTTCAGCACCACACCACACGTATTCCAAAATTGACCACATACTTGGAAGTAAAGCTCTCCTCAGCAAATGTAAAAGAACAGAAATTATAACAAACTGTCTCTCAGACCACAGGGCAATCAAACTAGAACTCAGGATTAAGAATCTCACTCAAAACCGCTCAACTACATGGAAACTGAACAACCTGCTCCTGAATGACTACTGGGTACATAACGAAATGAAGGCAGAAATAAAGATGTTCTTTGAAACCAACGAGAACAAAGACACAACATACCAGAATCTCTGGGACGCATTCAAAGCAGTGTGTAGAGGGAAATTTATAGCACTAAATGCCCACAAGAGAAAGCAGGAAAGATCCAAAATTGACACCCTAACATCACAATTAAAAGAACTAGAAAAGCAAGAGCAAACACATTCAAAAGCTAGCAGAAGGCAAGAAATAACTAAAATCAGAGCAGAACTGAAGGAAATAGAGACACAAAAAAACCTTCAAAAAATTAATGAATCCAGGAGCTGGTTTTTTGAAAGGATCAACAAAATAGATAGACTGCTAGCAAGACTAATAAAGAGAAAAAGAGAGAAGAATCAAATAGATGCAATAAAAAATGATAAAGGGGACATCACCACCGATCCCACAGAAATACAAACTGCCATCAGAGAATACTACAAACACCTCTACGCAAATAAACTAGAAAATCTAGAAGAAATGGATAAATTCCTCGACACATACACTCTCCCAAGACTAAACCAGGAAGAAGTTGAATCTCTGAATAGACCAATAACAGGATCTGAAATTGTGGCAATAATCAATAGCTTACCAACCAAAAAGAGTCCAGGACCAGATGGATTCACAGCCGAATTCTACCAGAGGTACAAGGAGGAACTGGTACCATTCCTTCTGAAGCTATTCCAATCAATAGAAAAAGAGGGAATCCTCCCTAACTCATTTTATGAGGCCAGTATCATTCTGATACCAA
Source organism: Pan troglodytes (assembly GCF_028858775.2). Lineage (NCBI taxonomy): Eukaryota > Metazoa > Chordata > Mammalia > Primates > Hominidae > Pan > Pan troglodytes. The sequence goes on from NC_072420.2 coordinate 40,726,747, forward strand.
AGCCAGGCAGAGACACAACCAAAAAAGAGAATTTTAGACCAATATCCTTGATGAACATTGATGCAAAAATCCTCAATAAAATACTGGCAAACCGAATCCAGCAGCACATCAAAAAGCTTATCCACCATGATCAAGTGGGCTTCATCCCTGGGATGCAAGGCTGGTTCAATATACACAAATCAATAAATGTAATCCAGCATATAAACAGAGCCAAAGACAAAAACCACATGATTATCTCAATAGATGCAGAAAGGGCCTTTGACAAAATTCAACAACCCTTCATGCTAAAAACTCTTAATAAATTAGGTATTGATGGGACGTATTTCAAAATAATAAGAGCTATCTATGACAAACCCACAGCCAATATCATACTGAATGGGCAAAAACTGGAAGCATTCCCTTTGAAAACTGGCACAAGACAGGGATGCCCTCTCTCACCACTCCTATTCAACATAGTGTTGGAAGTTCTGGCCAGGGCAATTAGGCAGAAGGAAATAGTTAGGAAAAGAGGAAGTCCAATTGTCCCTGTTTGCAGATGACATGATTGTATATCTAGAAAACCCCATTGTCTCAGCCCAAAACCTCCTTAAGCTGATAAGCAACTTCAGCAAAGTCTCAGGATACAAAATCAATGTACAAAAGTCACAAGCATTCTTACACACCAATAACAGACAAACAGAGAGCCAAATCATGAGTGAACTCCCATTCACAATTGCTTCAAAGAGAATAAAATACCTAGGAATCCAACTTACAAGGGATGTGAAGGACCTCTTCAAGGAGAACTACAAACCACTGCTCAACGAAATAAAAGAGGATACAAACAAATGGAAGAACATTCTATGCTCATGGGTAGGAAGAATTAATATCGTGAAAATGGCCATACTGCCCAAGGTAATTTACAGATTCAGAGCCATCCCCATCAAGCTACCAATGCCTTTTTTCACAGAATTGGAAAAAACTACTTTAAAGTTCATATGGAACCAAAAAAGAGCCCACGTCACCAAGTCAATCCTAAGCCAAAAGAAAAAAGCTGGAGGCATCACGCTACCTGGCTTCAAACTATACTACAAGGCTACAGTAACCAAAACAGCATGGTACTGGTACCAAAACAGAGATATAGATCAATGGAACAGAACAGAGCCCTCAGAAATAAGGCCGCATATCTACAACTATCTGATCTTTGACAAACCTGAGAAAAACAAGCAATGGGGAAAGAATTCCCTATTAAATGGTGCTGGGAAAACTGGCTAGCCATATGTAGAAAGCTGAAACTGGATCCCTTCCTTACACCTTATACAAAAATCAATTCAAGATGGATTAAAGACTTAAACGTTAGACCTAAAACCATAAAAACCCTAGAAGAAAACCTAGGCATTACCATTCAGGACATAGGCATGGGCAAGGACTTCATGTCTAAAACACCAAAAGCAAGGACAACAAAAGCCAAAATTGACAAATGGGATCTAATTAAACTAAAGAGCTTCTGCACAGCAAAAGAAACTACCATCAGGGTGAACAGGCAACCTACAAAATGGGAGAAAATTTTTGCAACCTACTCATCTGACAAAGGGCTAATATCCAGAATCTACAATGAACTCAAACAAATTTACAAGATAAAAACAAACAACCCCATCGAAAAGTGGGTGAAGGACATGAACAGACACTTCTCAAAAGAAGACATTTATGCAGCCAAAAAACACATGAAAAAATGCTCATCGTCACTGGCCATCAGCGAAATGCAAATCAAAACCACAATGAGATACCATCTCACACCAGTTAGAATGGCAATCATTAAAAAGTCAGGAAACAACAGGTGCTGGAGAGGATGTGGAGAAATAGGAACACTTTTACACTGTTGGTGGGACTGTAAACTAGTTCAACCATTGTGGAAGTCAGTGTGGCGATTCCTCAGGGACCTAGAACTAGAAATACCATTTGACCCAGCCATCCCATTACTGGGTATATACCCAAAGGACTATAAATCAATCATGCTGCTATAAAGACACATGCACACGTATGTTTATTGCGGCATTATTCACAATAGCAAAGACTTGGAACCAACCCAAATGTCCAACAATGATAGACTGTATTAAGAAAATGTGGCACATATACACCATGGAATACTATGCAGCCATAAAAAATGATGAGTTCATGTCCTTTGTAGGGACATGGATGAAATTGGAAATCATCATTGTCAGTAAACTATCGCAAGAACAAAAAACCAAACACCGCATATTCTCACTCATAGGTGGGAATTGAACAATGAGATCACATGGACACAGGAAGGGGAACATCACACTCTGGGGACTGTAGTGGGGTGGGGGGAGGGGGGAGGGATAGCCCTGGGAGATATACCTAATGCTAGATGACCAGTTAGTGGGTGCAGCGCACCAGAATGGCACATGTATACATATGTAACTAACCTGCACAATATGCACATGTACCCTGAAACTTAAAGTATAATAATAAAGAAAAGAAAAAGAATATGAACTAAGAAAAACTAAAGTCTAACAGGGGAAATGTGTCAGAAAAAAATACCAATGTAGGTTTTTGAATATGTGAAGGAAAAACTGATTAAATTATGCAGATGAAATAAAAGTCAAAAAAAAAAAAGAATGGAAAATAAGTCACTTTGATTAAAGGTACTGAAAGTTGGAGTAGATTTAAATGTCCTTTTGTATTTGACTATAATTTCTATTAATTGAAATATTTTAACCAATTTAACCAGTTGGTTTTGTTGTCACAAGCATGATATATTCATTCATACAGTAATGTTTATGAAGCACCTTCTAATGTGCCAGACACTGTCTGGCCATATATGTGTATATTATACACACACACAGGAGATATATATATTTATGTATAGAGAGAGAGTTTTAAGTATGTAGTATTGAGTATTCAATACTATTAATTCATTTAAAAATAATTCTTGCATGATAACTACTTGGCTATCAGGTATCTGCTAGACCTTGAGAAGGAAGTATGAAGGTAACTAAGACATATTTCCTATTTTTCTGAAGCCACAGTCTGGCCAAATTCATGTAACTTGATGGCAATTTGCAGAGAATTTCAAAGTCAGTCTGGGGATCATAACTATTTGTACTGAAGACAGAAAAAATAAAAAGGGAAAGAGAAAAAAAGGACCATCAGAAAAGAAGCTCTAAAGTTGAGGAAGAAGATATTGAGAGATTTGGAAGACTATAAACAGAAACAGACATGACTAATATCTAGCGTGAAGAGGGCATATAGGAAAAGAATGTGATGTAAAAGCACAGCTCTAGGAGCTGCTAATTGTATCACAAGCTCTAGTTAGCAGAATAGTAAACTGCAACCTTGTATTTTGTGCCCAATGTTGAATTTAGTTGAATTATAAAGGAGCGACGGAAAGATTTCCAAAGGCTGAAATATTTTCTAAAGCATATCAGATGTTCAGTAATAATGCAGTCATCTAGGGTAGACAAAACAAAGTTTGTGGACATTTGAACTTGCATTGATTTAAGAGATTATTCAAACCTATATTTATAAAATCATTTTACTCTGAATAGTCTATTAAGACAATAGTAACTTAGCTATGATCTTCCATTGCTCTAACGGATCCAGGCTACAATGTCATGAGCAAAGGTCAAATTTTTAAGAAACAACCCAACAATATGAGCAGCGTGCCATCAAAAACAAGCTTCAACCCTGTAATTATGTAAAGGCCTGCACAAATAGGACAGTCTTTTAACCTAGAAGCTCATTCTGTGCCCTAAATCACACACAAAGGGAAAATGACGGCATGCTATCTCAGGTGGAAACATAAAGTACTTAATTGGGTGACACATAATTGAGGTGGGTACCTGCTAGGACTTCAGTAGTCACTGGAGAAAGATAAAAGCAAGAAGGAAGAGGTCAGCAGTACAACTGGAGTCACAGTGGGGATTCTAGCAACCCAGTGCCAGAAACAATGGCTAATAGGGCTGAGTGCCTCCTCTGCTGACCTCTTCACCTGTATAATGCTACGTGCATCTAACAGAAGCCCAGTACACAGTCACCAATGCCATTCCCATTTTACAGATGCAGGAACTGAAGCTGAGAACGCCTATACAACATGCCCACAGGCTTATGGTCTTCTCTCCAGTCCTCCTCACCTTCAGGCTGAAGAGCTGCAGAAAGTCATGGCATTTATCCTGCATTTTTCTCCATTTGCCTTGCAAATAAATGCCGACAACACGAAAAAAAAATAGTTGAAATAAAAACACCCACAAATAACAGCTTGTCTTTTCCCCCAAGGAGGTAGACAGAATGAAAATAAATGAAGCCATCATTCTTTATTGGATGCTGGCATGAATCTTGAGCTGGTATGGAAGATTATTTGCTGGATAAACTATTCTCATTTTATATATTTTTATGCATTTATAAAGCTCATTTCAGCTAGGCCTTGTCCCATAAAACCCAAGGGAATTGTAGTAATTCAAAAGTGAAGATACTTTTTGAAATGGAACTAGAACAGTGGTGTAGAAAATGGGTAAAATGAGAAACAAAACTGGATTCAATAAGATTGGATAGATCAGTCTGTGAAGGAAAGTCTACAGGCAGCTATTTCAGGGTGAAAAAGAAAAAGTGGTTCTTCAGATGAGAACTACAATTGGCTGCCATAGGTTGGATTCCACCTAAAGATGTGTTTTATTTGCCCTGTACAATGGTTTACAAATATCCAAGCCAACACTAAAAAGCTGTGAATTTCCATATAAAACCAAGATTTCTGGCTTCTCTTAAAACACAAGTCCATACTAAGACCCCCATTTCCACTTGCGATCAGTTGGCAGGGCCTTGCTAGAGTCTTTTCTTTTAGACAGTAGTGAACCCTGAAATGGCCCATGTCCGCATCACTCCTTTGACCCTGTTCTCTAGCCTCTGCATTCTATTATCTGCCATGCCTTGCTGACCTCAAAATTTGCAGCTTTCACAACCCAGACGATTCACAGGTGTTCAAGTTGAAGACCAAACTACTGGCTGACCTAATGTTAGCCAGTTACCATCACCTTGTGTAATTCAGTGAGGCCAAGTCCCAAACACTGACTATATAGTAAGACCTCTCCCCTTTCAGAAGCCCTCAGTGGCGCAGTTTTAAAATACAGCCCTCACATTTTTGACAGTCTTCTCATCAAGCAGTGGGGGCCTCTTTCTCTGGAATCAGGGTTTCTTGGGCTCTGTGACTGCTTGCCCAATAGAATATGACAGAAATGATAGCTGTGTCAGTTTCCAGGCCCAACCTAAGGAAACTGGCTATTTCCACAGACTGTATCTTGGACCATTTGCTGCTAGAACCCAGCCGCCATGCTGTGAGGAAGCCAAAGCACCTCGTGGAGAGGCCAGCACAGGGAGAACACAGCCAGGTCGGTGAGCCACTTTGGAAGTGGATCCCCAGCCCCAGGAGAGCCTCTGCAGCATGGTACCCTCACTAGGTCCCGCCCAAATTTCAGATTCATAAACAAAGTAAGTGACTGCTGTAGTTTTAATCCAGTGAACTTTGGGATGGTTTGTTATGTAGCCATCCATAAACGGAGCACCCATTTGGTCTGAACACTGAGAAGGGCTTTCACAGCAGATGAGGGAGGACCAGGAAGGTGCACTTCCCTAAGCGACGGCCCCCAGGTGGCCTTGCTCACCTACCTGGCCGATGTGCCTTTGGAACTGCCATATTCATTACTCTTCCTCCATCCTGAGGTTTGGGGGGAGATGCAGTGAACCTGCAGATTCCCGATTCGGAAGGGGTGCTGGAGGTCAGACTGTCCGTGTACTCATTTGTCCCTGCCGTCAACTGCTCAGATGACGTGTCTGATATGAAGCACTCCGTGATGGTGAACTTGGCGTGCCTCAGTTGCTCTTCCATCTTGGCGTGTTCGTAGGCCCTGGCCAGTTCTTCGTAAGTGGAGGAGGCACTTTCTGTGGAGACCATGCTGCTTCTTGCTCGATCTACACCAGGAAAGAGAAAAACAAGACGGACGACTCACCATCAGAAGTCTGAACCAATGGCATGGCCCTTCCTGGCTTGGGGCTGTTTTCTTCCAGATCATGGTGGGACCTGGTAGGAGTTCTAGCTCCTTGGCAGAGGCTCCTGCCTTAGGCAGTCTGAGGCCAGCTTCACAAGTCTCAGCAGATCCGGCTAAGGGAAGCTTTGTGGCAACCAAATTGCTGTAGTCAGATGTCCCAGCTTGGGACATTTCCATAAATAAGTAACGCCTTCCCTTTAAAAAAATCCTGCTTTTAGTGAAAACAGTAGGAGCGGCAGCAGCCCCCTCTCTGCTCCAACCTGCAAATGGATCTGTGCCCTAGAGACTCTTTAATTGGCATGAATGATTTGAGCTGCAGTTCAGCTTCTGGGGCCTCAGCTCAGGAAGGAAGATGTGATGATATTTAGAAATAAAGATGTCATGTTGCACGGAAATTGGCCACAAGCCAGAATGGCCCCCGACCCCTGGGATGCGTCTTCTGTTGTGATTACCCTTTATGGGGACTAGAAAACCATCAGGACAAAAACTGGTGCCCACATGCCTTTGAGCTGGGCCACGCCATCTTGGTCAGGGAGATGTCTGCATTTCAAATGCACTAAAAAGTTTTAGGGTCTCCTCTGTGTGGAACTCTGAGACTCTTCTAAGAGAAATCACAGCCATAAAAATAAATTCACATGGCGACGATCCTCCTCTGGAACACTGTTTTTGAAGTATATCATCAAGAACAAAAGAAAAATGAGTATTAAAATTTCCTACAGCTATTAGATTCAGATGTAATTTCTTTTCAAAATTTAAGAGGGGGTGGTGGGCAACCCGGTGCTATTCTTAGTGCCTGTCTTCTCTCTGAAGTGAAAACTTGGTGGTTGATGGCATAGACTGGATGACTTACCTTTAAACCAACCCGTTTAATTGTCAAACGGATCAGCCTGTGTTCCCTATAGAGGGTGCTATGACCTCATCATGTAACTTCAAGTGCTGTGTCTTAATCTTGGAGATGGTAATGGGTCAGACGCCCTCAGAGTGTAATCAGCAACTACTGCAATCACGGGGGTGAAAAATTTAAAAATGTCTCTCTTTCTCCCAGTGGGGTAGGAACTAAATGGAGAAATAAGCTTGGGTCTAAGATTCAGGACACCTGCAGAATAGATGCAGTTTGGCTCTGTTTTGCCCTGTGTGGAGTAAAGGCTGTGCAGTTGTATTAGTAACTGTTAGATAAACCGCGTAACAATTTGAAAGTGACCTTCAAAAGAACATAAGTAAGAGGGAGGAAGCCCTCTCTCCGCTCCCCAAGGAGCCCAAGAAGCTCAAGGTGTGGGGGCCATGCTGGTCCCCAGGGATGGAGGAGGCAGCGTCAGGGCCTACCTGTGTCTTGTGAGGGGCTGACGCTGTAACTGTCGCTCTCTTTGTCTACTGATCCTGCAGCCCTGGGTGTTGGCAGCCTCCAGTCTGTGGTGAGGGTGTGTGCTGAGATGGTGGGGTGGGGTCGGTTGAGGGTCCACTGGCTGGCATAGCGGTTTCTTGCTGTGGGCCCAGCCTTGGCATTCCTCCTGGTGGTGGGATCTGTGAAGAGCCAAGAATCATGTCTGTCTTTGTCTGCAGAGGAGTGTGGTCAGCTGAGAGCAAGAGTAGAGGTCAGTGCCACCCACCCAGCACTGCCGACTCGCCCACGCCCTCCAGGAAAATTTCCTTGACTTCTCCTGTGCAGAGGATACTTTCCCTTTCCTTTATGGCTTGAAACCTTCATCTGATACTTACGTGTTTAATCAGCCCTGCAGGGAAAAGAACACCCTACTTGGATTCAGAAGTTACATATTTGAGTCTTGCTCTTGGCCTTTAATAATGTTATGACCCTTCTAACATTAAAAGCTAGAAATGGAATGAGGGGAGACTGACAACAATTACAGGACAAAACAAGAAAATTTCAAATAGTGTTGAGGATTATAAAGAAAATAAAACCAATTACTGTGCTAGAGAATGACTTGAGAGAGGTACTTTGGTTACGATGTTTGCAACTGCAATTGATGATAGTACAAAAAATAACGTTATGACCCGATGCACATCATTTAAACTTCCTGGGCATCATCATATTCTGTAAAGCGAGGAAGCTCAGCCCAATGTGTTCTAACATGACCTCCTTTCTACATCCTTAGGTGTTGTTTTGCGTGAATCACGTCCCCCCAAAAGACATGTTCATGTCCTAACCCCCAGGACCTCAGAATGTGTGATCTGGTTTGGAAATAAGGTCATCACAGATGAAATTAGCTAAGACAAGGTCATATTGGAATAGGGTTGGCCCTTAATCCACTGTGACTGGTGTCCTTATAAGAAGAGGACACAGACACAGGAGGGGAGAGGGCCATGGGATGATGCAGGTGGAGACTGGAGTGCTACAGCTGCAAGCAAATACATTTCTGTGCTATGAAGCCACCCATTTGGTGGTACTACGTTAAAACAGCTCTAGGAAATTAATACAGATGTTGCCTGTATTTTTGTTTCTCATATTACTACTCATTGTTTTAATGATGACTGTTTTATTCATTAAGTTGAAAGCTCCTAAAGCAGAGGGACCATATTTTTATGTCCCAACTCTCCTTAAGCCCTTGCCTATGATAGCACATCTCTTCAATAGAATTGTCCTAACTTTAACAGAGACAACTTGGGTTATTTAATATGGAGAACAAAGGGTTAAGCTGGTGCCAGATGGGTTTCATTTTCTCTAAATCTGGAACCAAAGGCAGCAAGTCTATGGGGTGGACGGAGTTCTTAGCTCAACCCTTTGGTGAGGTAAGAAGAAGGATGTTCCACCAGCAGAGACTGTCAGGTACCAGAATGGGCTACAACATCGCCTCTTCTGGAATTCTGTGGAAAATGAGAGAGGTTCAGTTACCTGGAATGATTTTTCTGGGGCTCCAGCCTGGAGGCAGCTTAAGGTCCTAGATGGGTCTTTTCTACCTTTGAATTCTCTTCTTCTCAAGAGCAGTTTGATACAGTTATATTTCAGTATGGTCTGGCCACTTCTAAACCCAGCAGACTGTATTCACTGTTGGGCTCTCATGAAGTTTCAAAGGAGCAAAACCGACAGGGCCAGCCTGTAATGTTATTGCACCGATTTATTTATGTGCTTTCATGAGCCTGGCAGTGTCTCCAGGGCAGGGGCAATGGTATCCCTCTGTGGATCCATTCATAGAGCCTACAATAATCCCTGACATACAGAGTTTTCTGAAGGAATTCATAGACCTAGGGTCACTTTATGAAGGCAATGGAAGCTCAGAGAGAAGTGACATAGCTGTTAACGTGATAAAACTATAACCCAAACCTTCTGCCTTTTCAGTTCAGATAATGCCTGTTACTTGACCACATATGGCCAAATCCTGAGTGTCTAAGTTTCCTAGTGCTGTGTCTACATGACCCTGGCTTGCTTATAATTCCATGTTGGAATGTGAAAGGCTAACACTGGGAAGGTGCAATGACTTTGTTTTTAAACGGGAGATTTCCTCATTGCAAGTTTCTAGTTAATTCGACTTTGAATCTAATCTATCATTCTGTGTTGCTGGAGAGGTACGTTAAGACGGCAGCCAAAGAGATAGATTTTAAGATCTCCTAAATCATCAGAATACTCAATATTGGTAAATATTCTCTGGGGCATTGATTTTAAGACACATTTCATCCCTTACTTGCACAATTCCATGGAAGACTTCATTAGAAGATTTTTTTGGCCTTGATGAGAATGTAAATGAGTTATGCTGGAGCTCTTCACAACCAGATATGAATGATAATTGGGTTTCTTCACCGAAATGCTAGGAAAGAGGCCCTCAAAAAGACAGAAAAACATTATGATGGGGAAGAGGCTAAATGTCTTCCAGGCACTATCGACTTGATAAGTGGAGCTTAAATAAGTGAAGCTTGTTATTTAAATGCTAATGAGTCTTTTCCAGAAAATTACCCAGTCCCTTACATAAGTTTTGAAAATTCTCATTTTTATTCTTCTTTAAGTTTCTTGCAACTACAACTGTTGTAGCTCATTCTGAGCAGGTTTACTTCTGGCATGGAAGTTGGGGGGTGGTTGGGGGGTATAGTTTGCTAGTCCCACTTCAAGGATACACTTATTTTCTCCAGTCCCCCAAACCTTGACCCTCATTTCTTCTGCTTGAGCTCACTCCCCAATGGTGGGGCAAAGATCTTCACTGTCATAGCCCCTTTCCTCATTGAGATCACCCTACTTGGAAAATTCCATGGGAAAGTCGCACATGCAGCCTTGATTCAAAGCCTGGTCTCTTTTCAAGTTAATTTTATTCATAATCTCTTTTTTCTAGATGAGGACAGTTTTACTGGTGGCCTGATAATGTTGAAAATTTAGGTCATGATATTAGTTTCCTTAAACCACAGCCCTCAGTTCTGTTCTGCGCTAGGCAGGCATCCTAGGGTCAAAATTGCCTCAGTATGTAGAATACTGGGGTATTTGACACATTTATTTTTTAATAATTTGGTTTTTGGAGCCATTGTTTTGTACCTGAACTGAACTCTGCTGTATGATAATTAATGACTAAGATAGCAGCTAAAATATAATTTTTACTTGGATTCCAAGGGAAGCCTTTTTTGTGTAACTCACTAGCTCATCTACTAAGCAAATAAACGCTGGGATTTACTGCCCCTTCATGGAAAGTATTCTGTTAGGCTCCCAGCATTCTAATATAAATAAAACTCGGTGATTAAACTTCATGCCTGCTCAGCAGCCCATGAGTTGGAGGGCACAGGATATAAATAGCTCATGGCCTTTCAACATGGGGTTTGAACCCTAATTAAGCTTCTGCCCATTGAATCAGATTATTTTAATTATCCTGAGTTTGGGATGAGAGAGGATTTTGTAGATAATAGGTTACAGAACATGTCATGTGTACTGTGATCATGGTATTAATCTGCTTTCATCTGTGCCATTGGTTTCCATATCTTGCAGCTGTGGAGGTCCAGCTTTACATAACGAATTTACTAGTTGTCTCAGAGAGAGGATGAAACTGGGAGATCTGAACACTCCCTCATGTAACCAAAAAATATTTATCTAGCACTTATTACATCCTGGACCACTGGATGCACCTCACCCACCCCAGGTATTTCCCTCAGGGCCACTGCTAGTCCCATCCTGGGTAACAGAGGGCATTTTTTCTTTCAAAGTCTCAGCAATAAAGATTCAAGTCCATGTTGTAAGCTCTTGTCATTGAATGTGAAGTCTATTCTTTCTTTAGTCTCTACATATCCTATATGTAGTATCTCTACCTAAAGGCCACGTAGAATGACTGAGAGTGAGAGCTTTGGAATTAGGCTGCCTGGGCTGGAAGTTCATATTCACTACTCCCTGGCTGTGTCGCTGCCAAGTGACCTTGTCAGACAGACCTGCCTAATCCCCTAGTCTCTGAGACTAGGTGATGTCATCACCCATGTTAAGAGCTGTCCTGAAGTTTAAATGAGATTAATGTGCCCAGGTGCTCCGGGCACATGGGACAGGCACAGCTGGCCGTGCCCATGATTCCTATGCAGCAAACATGACTCAATGTCTTTTCTTTTCCATTCCCATTGTTCTGATCTCAGAACTTGATGGCTGATTGGTATTTATCCACTACATGCCTGTGTCAGACACTGTGGCTGGTATGGGGATGAGGACATGGATAGAGTCCTAGTTTTCCAGTGTATTATAATCCACAGGAAAGACAGAGAAGTAATCAGTGCAGCAGAACCAGCCAAGGGATGTGTTTTCACTACTGACAGAGATAAATAGCAAATTGTTATGATTTCTTCCATCCTCATAAGAATCTGTTGCAACCCTCTGGCAAACTAATAAAATGCCTAGAAACATAACTTCTACAATGCAGTCATTCTGGTATGCAAGCAACATGTTTTAGATGCTTTTCTTAAAGAATTCTTGCAATGACAACACAGTCCTAACATATAAAATAGAATCACGATGTGTTCTCCAGCTGAGAAAATAGAGAATACAAATGATTCTCTGCAAGTATGCCAAACTGTGGTGAGAAGAACCGGCTCCATGGAATTCACAGAGGTATAAACACCTGGGCAGAGGTGAGAAGCTCTGGTGCAAGAAGCTAGTGGGGGACTGTGCTTCAGAAAGTTCATGGGTTTCACTCTTGAACCCACTGTAGGGCCAGTCACCTACCATTTCTAACTCTAAATAAAACACGGAGTGTTGTCAGTCCCTCACACTGTGGTTTTTGAGGAAGATTTAATGAAAACAATGATCCAGCAGATCTTTTACTAATACAGAGGGTTTTGCAAATGCTAAATTAATAAGCTCAATTTGGAGAGTGAGGGGGGAACCAGAGACTGATGCATGCATTTGAGTAGATTTGCTTGATGTTGGTAAACATCATTTAGTGAAATTCAGCACAAAGGACAGAAACATAGTTCTATAAGCTATAGTGTTTCCCTGTGATCATCAGGCTAAGCCCCAGGGACAGCATCTCAGCACTCTCAGAATGAAATGCACCTGCCAGGCACTGGCTTAGGGGACCCTGAAAGATGAGGACAGCTGTTTCTCTGTCTCACCTTTTCCCTGCCTTTCACTGTGCTCCAGTGCCACTTCCATCCTCATCATGCAGGGAACCTTGGGAGTTTTCCCTGCTGCCCCCTCTGCTCCTGCTGTGACTCTGATCTTGTTTCTTGTCTTCCCCTCACTGGAAGTTCTCCTGAATGACTTGGACCCAGGAGAGCCCCTCCCACTGCTCCACACGCCCGCTGACTCACCATGGCTTCATTCTCTTTCTGTCTAGGACTTACTGAGAAAGGAAAACTACTTTAGTTCCATGTCTAATGTCTGCCCCTGACTAGGATGAAATGAATGTCTTTTTGCATCTTACTCATGGTGTATCTCCATCATACAGCACTGAGCCATATACGTAAAGTGAAACCTGAATAAATACTTTTGAGTGCTGAATGAATGCATTAACATTTCCAGCCCTGCTTCCAACTTTATAGCCATGAGATATACACACATGTCCCTCCCATGTGCGTCCTGCCTGGCACTCGCTGACCACTGGTTTACAGTATCTGCTGTGACTCCGGTTCATGTCTCTGTTGATATTTTACATGCCAACAAATCAACTTCCCCATTATTCTGGGGCTGACCATGCAGCTGGAAGGTTGCCAGTGCTTTTGTTTTGGGCTGCTGTTTCTCCTGTCTTAACTATTTATGACTAGCTTTATGCATTCTCGGCTGCTAGCTGACCATTGACAGGGAAGCAGAAATGCATGTTGCTTTTTACCTGGCAGGAAGAACTGATGTGCCGGAGGGGTCCTGCCCTGCTGCGTTACATGCAGGAAACATTTCTAACCCTTGGGGCAGTGTTTCTCAATGTGGGGTCCAAACGGCCAGCATCAGAATCACCCAGGGTGTCTGTTACCATGCGGATTCCTAGGCCAGAATCTCTCGGGGGAGGCCTGGAACTGATATTTAAATAGGCACCAGGTGATTCTGATGCATGTAAAGGTGGAGAACGAGACCCAGGGCATCTGCTCTGTTGTCTCTTTTGCCTGCTCTTCTGCCACCGTTTCCAACAGAATGCTGAAGCCAACGCTGCATCGCTCTAAAAATCTAATCCTTTCAATATCTGTAACTTTTTCTGATTTAGCAGCAAAAAAGTGGCTCTTAAACCCATTGGAGCAGTGTCTTGGAGTAGCAGCAAGCCACACCAGGCAGTTCACAAGGGAGAAGCCAACGGCTGAAGAGATGTCAAAGCCCTTGAATCTTTTTTTTTTTTGGAGACAGAGTCTCGCTCTGTCGTCCAGGCTAGAGTGCAGTGGCGTGATCTCAGCTCACTGCAAGCTCTGCCTCCCAGGTTCACGCCATTCTCCTGCCTCAGCCTTCTGAGTAGCTGGGACTACAGGTGCCCGCCACCAGGCCAGCTAATTTTTCGTATTTTTAGTAGAGACGGGGTTTCACCATGTTAGCCAGGATGGTCTCAATCTCCTGACCTCGTGATCCGACCGCCTCAGCCTCCCAAAGTGCTGGGATTGAGCCACTGCGCCCAGTCTGGATCATTTTTTAAGAGGAAGGCTCTGGCACACACCCCTTTGCAAAGCTAATTCCCACTCATATCCCGTTTATGTCTTCAGAATGTATTAATGTGATCAAAGAAGAAAGGGGGTAAGAAGATTAGACAAAAGGAAGAGGTGAAAGACTTCTTTAGAATGTAGAATATTCTTGAAAACATTTTTTAAATGAATTTCAATGCCTGCTGAAACTGTTTTCTGTATATTACAATGTTATTTCGTAGGCAATGGGTTTACTTCATAAAGCTCACTGCATTTTGCAAATGCTTCCCAAGCTAGGATTTATGAAGAATAGCTTTTAACATTATAATAGTTATTTTTCTAATAATAACACACTATTCTAAGAATGTAAATTTTTGCAAAGAAATTGATTAGAGATTTGAAAGCTAGACGTCAAAGTTTCCAAAATGATAATAATCAGGACATCAATTTCTCAGTCTTTAAAGAGATTTAGGAACGATTCCAATTATGAAGAAATAAGAGTATCTAATTAATAAGCTCTAGATACATATTAGGGGATTCACCTTCATTGCAGTAATTAATTTCCATATATTATGGATGCAAATATTAATAACAAAATCCAACATAATCTTCACATTAACTAGAATTATAATTTTTCTCAAACAGCGTGTTCAGGGGCAAAAGCATAAGCTTTGGGGATAGATGGGTCTGTTTCTGAATCTTGGTTTTACTACTTATGTGTGCAACTTTATACTCTTTGCATAATTTATCTGAGGCTACAGTTTTCTCATCTGCAGAATAGAGGCTATGATACCTGCTTCACGAGTAAGTATCTTACAGGATTGTTGCAAAGATAACGTGCATGATATCATCGTTCTATCCCGATACTGGCATACAGCAGATACACACTAAAGTAGATTACTTTTTTCCTTTTCTGTGTTGCCTAAATTAAAAAAATAAATACATGTACCTGAAATTTCTAGCACTTTTTATAGTAACCAATACTAACAGTAATTCAACTGACATAATAACAGCCAAGATCCATCAATAACAGCTCATTATCCCAATTAGGGATGTTATTATACCCATTTGTTTCTCAGGCATAGGTATGAAAAGCCACACATTTTCATTTGAGAGAGAAAGAACATTACTATGCTTTCAGCATTGTTAACACCCACACATTTTAAGCGTTGTTGACCACTCACTCGTTCCCGGCCGAGCGTCTGAAACATCCACTAAGGGCCCAGTGGCCTGAGACACGGATTGGTAATGGACCGTGTGAGTGACCGTCAGGGACTTCTGCTTAGCTGCCTCTCCAAAGTCAGCATCCGTCAACAGAACCGTGGAGCGATCATCTACAGGATGGCAGGAACACAGAAAGCCAAACACGTTTATCTCCCTTCCAACCACTCCCTGGCCTTTCCTCTCCTGAGGCACTTGTGTTATTGTTAATGACAACCACAATAATAGCCCCATCTAAAGTGACAAAAATGATTGCAAATTCAAGCACTGAATTAGCATTACTCTAGAGTGCTAGGAATAGAAGCTTCTTCCTAGGGGTTGGCTTTGGGAGCAATGAGCTAAGAAGAACCATGACTATGCAGAGAAGGAGCTCTCTTTTCTCTTTGGGCTTGGCTTTTCATTAAGCTAACATTGATTTGAACTCTGGATTTATGTGTTTGTCAAAAGCTTCTCTGAGACATCTGCAATGCCAGCCCCCTCACCAGTGATGAGGCTGTCAATGAAGACAGGTCCCTTTGGCTGCTGGGAAGCTCTGTTTGCAGGACTAGAAAATCGCCACTACAGTTCTCTCTACTGAGGTTTGCTCTCATTCTGAACTTGGCTAATGTTTGGAGGGGAAATAAAAGAGAAGAAAACATGCCAGCCTTCAGAGCTTATTGATTGCTCTATTTTAAAGGACTCAAGGTATGTTCCTTTTCTTCCCACCTCCTGTAAGCTTTAAGCACTCTAGAACATCCATTAACTGACTTCTCCTACATGATTCACTTGTCAGACTTCCCAAGTCCTACTGCCGTGGGCACTTGAAGGTGAGCGAGGCAGGAGCCTGGGTTTGGATGGGTTCTGGGCATCTTAGTGCTTAGAGCAGGAGCTGCTGTTTGAGCTGGGTCATTATTTGGTGGGCCAGGATTCTCATTACTACCTTGTGATATGTTTCATACTTTTTAAAAAGCTTTTTTACTCCAAGGGAGACTTTGGCTAGGATATACAGATTTTTCATAAATTTTCAAAGACTGCAGCCCAGGATGCTGTTGCTAAGAGTTTATCAGTCAGCAGGGACCATACTGCAGCCCTGCCCTGACACTGCAACAGGGATGCGAAAGTCGTAAACAACACAGCTCGACTTCTGTGCCCAAAAAAAGGCTCTGAACAGAATGAACCTTACAAAATCCAATTACTCAGTCTCTGGCAGGAAAGGAAAGCCTCTCAAAGTTAGAATAAAATTTCCTGGCAGAGAAATAGAGGAAAGGCTGCCAAGATGTCTGTGAGTATCCCAGTGCATGGTGCGGTGAGGTTGGCACCACAACAGGCGCCTGGGCTTGGCTTGGAGGTCCGGCCCCGTGGCGGTCACTCGACTCCTCAAAGAGGGTGGCTCTTCCACAGAGACAGCTTCCTACAACTGGACCCAGCACGAGAGGCTCCGTGTCTACATTTGTTTTTCATTAATGATGGGATATTTCACAGTTTCTAGCAGGCAGGCCCTTTTAGATCACACCAGATGATCAGCGGGGCTAGGTTACACACTTTTCATGGAAAATTTTGGGCGCCTGTCTGAGCATGAGGTTAACCATTCATTCTAGCTGGAAATTAATGTCACTGTAATATTGGATTCTTGTGGTCAGAGCCCAGAGCATTTTGAAGCACCACAGTTCCACTTCCCAGTAATTAGAAAATGCCATCGACCAATTGTCAGGCATCACAAGGAGGCCAAGGGCTCTTGCTGATACATGATCCTGCATGGACTGGGATGGATCTCTGGCTAAGGGTCATATTTACAAATGGAAATGACTGGCAGGCTTCCTCTGGTGTTAAGCCCCCAGTGACCAGCTCTTGGAAGGCCATAGACCACTCATGGCATCTGCCTAGCTAGCTGTTTTCATAGCCATATGTAGGATTATTGTCTAGTGAGGCGCATTTAGCAAATATTGTAACCGTGTTATATAACCATGGTGACCTC
Source organism: Pan troglodytes (assembly GCF_028858775.2). Taxonomy (NCBI): domain Eukaryota; kingdom Metazoa; phylum Chordata; class Mammalia; order Primates; family Hominidae; genus Pan; species Pan troglodytes. The sequence goes on from NC_072420.2 coordinate 40,743,958, forward strand.
CACAAACTATGTAACCTCTCTACGTCTCAGTTACAAAAGAAACTTTTCCTATGTTGGCTGGAAGGGTTAAATTAAATAATGCATATAAATGACTTATAAAATTATATGGTCAAAGGAATTACATTCTAATTTTTGAAATTTTTTCAAAGGAAATTTTTAGTTTTAATGCCCAATCTACTGGGTGAAACAAAAGAGATTCCAGGTATACCTTCCCCTTTCCCAAAAAAAGATAATCAAAAGCAAAACATAGTAGCTTATCCCTTGTCCTGATACAAGCAAGCTAACAAAATCTTGTGTACTTTAGGGCAGGTAGTGCCACCTCCCATACATGGTTTAACTGAAGTGTTTCACTGAAGTTAGCTGATCAAGAGCCACTTTGGACTTGACCAATCTTTCTTCAAGTGCTGCTATGCCTGGACCAAATGTGACTTCAGCCAGGGGAACCCAGGCCTTAGAATTTAGGAGCCATTAGGTCAAGATGTCTCCAGTGGTGGGTGGGGCAGTAGAAGGGTGATGGTTGATGGAGGAGGTGTTCTGCCCACCTGGTCTCTTACCACTGCCTTCCCGGCAGGAGGCAGCTGGGCTATGTGCTGAGAGTCAGGCAGTTTATCCAGACCACAAGAAAGGGTTGTCCTGGGACTCATGCCAGCAAACACCTTCCAAAACAAACATAGCCAGGTTTGAAAAGAGGCAGCCTCAGAGCCTGCCTCAGGGTGTTTCCATGGGCACTCAAAAGCTTGGATAACTTCTGGTTGAGGGTTTCTTGGAAGCAGCCTGTTGGTGTGGAAGCAGGTGGCCTGCTGCTGTGCTAGCTGTCATTGGAGACAGACAGCATGGTGGTGAGTGTGGCCAGGTGGGGAACCTGGTTCTGCGCCTGTCTCCGTGACCTTGGAAAGCTACACAGACCTCTCTACATCTTGGTTACAAAAGCAAGACTTCTTTCATATGTTGGTTGAAAGGTTAAATTAAGTAATGCACATGAAGTGCTTATAAAAACTATGTGACATTTACAGAATTCTCAATACATGTTAGCTATTCTTCTCATTATTATTGGAAAGGAAATATAAGGTATTTCACTCCAGAATAAATAGAATAATCGAGGCAGGCAGTGTGGGGTAATGGACTTCAGGTGGAAAGAGGCTGGGAAGAGTGAAGATACCTGGGTTCTGGTTGAACAAGCCAGAAAACCTCAAGGTGGCTGTTCTGAAACCCTAAAACTAGGGCCCTGGTGTTTTTCCCAAAGTGCTGCTGGGGAAACAGCTGCAGGATGTTTCTGGGGCACTGGTGTGGGGGAAGATACCCTGTACAAAGACATGTGTTTGTTTAAGTGTTAAGTACAGTTTAAAAGTTTTATTTAATGAAGGCTTGCATTATCAGAGTTGATGAGGGGGGCACGGAGTGGATTTTCAACCTGGGGCTTTAGAGTGCAGGCCTTCTGGATTGATGTGTATTCGATTACAGATATTTATTCCTTGGAGTGGCATCCGTAGCCTCCCCTGGAAAGATCCCAAATGGATCAGAGCTGAGGGATTTCTGTCCCAAATGCCTGGAACTGACTGGCATATTGGCATATATGGTGGTATATATAAGTCAAATTTTCTGCACATTTGCTGGTACTGATTCTTCTTCACAAGAACAATTCTCTACCTTCTAGCTTTGGTACTCATGTAGCCTTCAAGACGCTCTCCTAATATTTCCCACACCCTAGGGTTTGGATTGAGAAGGCATGGCTGTGGCAGCCACTTTGTGTAAAGTGGCAAATAGGGCACCTTACCAATGGTCTCCATCGTGTCTCTCTCTTCAATCAAAAGCTGAGCCCTGGGTATGTCGATGTGCATTCGCAGGGTCTGCTGTTGCTTGCTTAACGTATCTGAAGTCCGGGTATTCTTACTGGGAATAAAATGGGGTAATGCATTAACAAATCCAGTTCAGTGTTAACATTCTACCAACATGCACCTGTATACCAACTTAGTTTATTGTCTAAATATACAAATACCTTGTGGGGAGGGGAACAGAAAAAGTACATACTATGAAAATGTTTCCTTCATTCAAATGTTATTTATTAATATTAAATTTCAGCTGGCTGGGGAGTTTCAGAAAATACAAATTGTCAATAGAGATTGGCTCTATATCTACCAATAGAATCTTTAGAAAGTTCTCATTTCTTGTGTAAATGCTAAATGAAACAAATGAAAAGCAATTAAAAACCAACAGCATTTTCATTTGTCAGATGTGAGATATTCCAGTGATGGTGAGGAATAAAGCACCAGATATTCCAAAGATGGTGAGGGAAAAAGCACGTGCACCAGCTGTTTGTCGGATGGGAGTTTTACTAATGGATTTGTGTTTATATCTGGTATCATTTTATTTTTGTTCTAGAAGCAAATCACAAACCTTGTTAGCTTCCCTGACATTAGTTTTCCTAACTGATAGTACATTTTAGAATAGAAAAAAAGCAATTACTATCATAATTTAATCTCAAAATTTGTGTACCAGAAAATTACTCTTAGAGTGAGCTGTTCTCTAAAAGTAAATGAAAATAAGTAGTAAAACTGCATGGTAGAATCGGATTCAGTTGTAGCCTGCAGTTAAAAAAAAACTCCACGTTGCACAAAAATCTAAAAAAGTCAATAAAGACCTTAATTAGCAATCCACATTAGAAGGGTGGTTGTTCAGTCTTTACAGAATAATAAGACTTTACTAGATGTTCAAATAGTATTTACTGAAGCATCCTCTAAGAAGCAGCAGTCACTTGGATAATCCAATCAATGGCATAATCTATGGCATCCATCAATCCGGCTCAATTGTTGTTAACACTGGTTTTGAGAAAGATTTCTGGAGCCTAGTTAACTCAATAATGGTTTACCTCTGTGTTACTTTTAGTGGAGACCAAAATAGGAATACTCAATGCTACATTTTAAATGCTTTCCCCTCTAACCGAGCCATTCACCCCAAGTCCCAGGGCTCTGCCTCCACTGATCCTTCCTTGTTAATGAGGACTCATCCACTCTTAAACCAAGTGGTGGAAAGAACTTTAATTATCCCAAAGTGAAGGTCACTCAAGGACCCCCTTAGATGTTTGCCTGATGAGATCCATGTATACTCCTCATTTGAGTAAAAGCAAATTATCCCATGAAAAAGACAACTTCTGAAAGGTACAACATTCCTACTTAGGACTTGATCTTGAACCAGATTGCTTGCTCTGCAGATAAGGAACTGGGCTATGTACCTACATCATGCTAATTATGCAGAGCCCAAATTCAAATGTTTTGTCCTGATTTTTCACATGGTCTCCATGCTCTTTCAAATTACTGACTTAACTAACTTGTCATTTATTGATTTTGTTAAAAAGAGAGTAATGAAAAATTCAAATAATCAAATAAAATGAGGAGCATTTTGGTTACTTGGGGGGCTGCATTTACGGCATGCTTAGACAAGCTATATTTCCACAAAAACATATGGGGAACTACTCCTCTGTGAATATCCCAAAGATCTGTTTAGAAACCTCACTAGGGACTTGAGCTTGTCCTTGCACCAAAAATAGAAGTGTGAGCTAGTTCCTTCTGCTCTTCATGAATAGTTATGAGGCAGTCAGCGGCTGCTCTATTAAATAGCGATGAACACCAAGTGCAGGCTATACTTAAACAACAATAAGGGGTCTGCTACCAGATTGCCACAGGAAGCAGGCTAAATAATGGCTGTGAACCACTGCGACTGGCTGGCACCGAGATTTAGAACATGATTCAACTCTGCGAACCAGGACAACCAAGGCTGGAGGTAAATTCTTCCTCCTCAGAAGACTATAAGAAAACGGCCCAACAAGCCTTGAGATTCAGAAGCTAATTGTTTTTAGAGACAGGGTCTTGCTCTGTCGCCCAGGCTGGAGTGCAGTGGTGCAATCACAGTTCACTGCAGTCTTTTTTTTTTTTTTTTTGAGATGGAGTCTTGCTCTGTTGCCCAGGCTGGAGTGCAGTGGTGTGATCTCAGCTCACTGCAAGCTCCACCTCCCAGGTTCACACCATTCTCCTTCCTCAGCCTCCCGAGTAGCTGGGACCACAGGTGTCCGCCACCACGTCTGGCTTTTTTGTATTTTTAGTAGAGACCGGGTTTCACCCTGTTAGCCAGAATTGTCTCGATCTCCTGACCTTGTGATCCACCCGCCTCAGCCTCCCAAAGTGCTGGGATTACAGGTGTGAGCCACTGCGCCTGGCCGGACTCACTCACAGTTCTTCTTTCTCTTTGCACTTGGCTGTTTCCGTTGTTTAGAACACACTTCCCCTGCTACCCCCAAAACCCGCATAGCTGGCTCCCTTGTTGCAAGGCTCGACTCAGATGCCATCTTTCCAGTGGAGCCAGGCTGGCCCTGCGATGGGGACGTCTTCTGTGTCCTCTCCCCATTCTCTGTTAAATTTTGTCTGCTTGGCACTTATTACTCTCTAGCACATACTTAGTTGATTTATCTTATCCATTATCTGCCTCTCTCACTGGAAAATATGCTCCACCGGGGTTTTCTTCACCTGCTCTGTTTCCTGTGTCTCCCTAAAACTTAGAACACTATATGGCCAAAGTAGGTGCTCAATAAATATCTGTGAAGTAAATCCTCACATTGATTTATTTTGAGGGCACAACGTGAGCTGAGTGAGATGTCCCCAAGACTTTGTTTTGAGGCAATAATATCCTTCTCATTCTAAAAGGTCATTGGATTCCAACTAAGTTATTTCATTACTTAATATTTGCTGTCACTTTTGACAATCTATTGTTACATTTATATTTATCACTCTGTATTCTGTGAACCTCAAAAATGATAACAATTGGTCATTAGAATGGCAGCAAACCTTAAAAAAGTGATTTGAACAAACCTCATATGCAACCTGGAAAAAGAGTCCAAATGTTTTCACCGTGGCAGCAAAAATTGCATCTTTTTTGCATGGCCTAGGATCATGCTAAACATATTAGTTATTATTGAGCTATAATCTTCAACCATCCATTTATTTGCCATCCGGTTGTTTGAATAAAATGAGAAGAAGAGGAGAGCAGAGACGGTTTCATAGGGCAGAGAATTTCCCAGCTTAGCCAATCAATTATTTGCAGCCACTGCCACTCTTCAAAGTCTTCATAGTCCATCATCCTCCCAAATATGACACAGAACATTCCTTAAATGTACAATGACTATGGGACTGTTAGGAGCATAGCTCATTATAACACTAGGGTAGAGATTTTTTATTATGTGCACAAAAATATGAACATCAAAAAAGCTGAACTAATTTGAACCTTTTTCTGCTTACACCCAACTCACTCGCTAATACTGATTCCTGGACCTTAAACATTATATGTTAGCTCTCTACAGTATACAGTTATCTCTTTGGAGCAAACACCTCTTAGAAGGCTGTTTTTTAAAAATAAAAATCTTACATAAAAATATAAAAAGACAATCTTTCTGTCTGGGTGTGAGGGACGCAGTCTCTCTTCTCTGGGGTGATGTGCATGGGTGAAACAGGTGGATATCTAGGAGCACGAAGCCCAGCAATGGGTGATGCTGCCAGGCCAGGGATCCCTGGGGACCTAGACTGAGTGGGTATGTTCTGCTGTCCAATCTGCCTTCCTGGCCTGGCCCTCAGCTAATCTCCCTGAAATACGCAGATACTTCTTGGTAGAAAATGGTTGAAAAATAAATGTTACATCCATTTAGAACACAGAATGTGGAGTGATAAAGCTAGAAACAATGTTGAATTTTTTATTTTATTTTTATTTTTTAGGTAAGGAAAACAAAGTGGTAAAATGACCTACTAAGATCTGAAAACCAGCTTATGGCCACATGCGGCCTAGAGCACAGACTTGTGGTTCGTATTCTCACTGTACCAGGCTGCCAGTTCCTTTGACTTCTAGAGAAAACAGCAACACAGACCAGGGGTAGCTGTTCAGTATCTTTCTCTCTGCCAATGGACATGATTTGTCTGGACCCCCTGGGCCATGTCCAAATATGGTTGATCCTAAATTGACCAGTTAGGTAATGAGGTTTTTGTTTGCTTGGCCCATTCACCTGCCGAACTTAGATTGAACCAACCTTTCATGGGTAAAAGCTTTGCTTTTACTTCTAAATTAATCCCATACAAATCCACCTATTGGAGGAGCTTGAAAATTCTCTTCCTTTTCAATCACTTTGACCATTTGAAGGAAAACCACTGTAACTATCATAAGTGGTTGTGATTACTGGTTTTACTGTTCCTAATTCCTGCTGGTAACTGGCAATAGGAAGACCATAATTAATTCCTCCTCTTATCAACAGATGGTCTTGCAACCACAGCAACTGCCCTATTCATAGAGAATGCTTGCTAATGTCTTTCTCAGAGGCTAGGGAGAAGGAGTAGGAATGTACTCTAGAATACGAGGAGAAGAGAAAAAGCAAATCATCCTAATTGAGCAAATGTTGAACATGTCAGAAAATATAGCCCGCAGTTTCACAGCCTCTGGACAAAGGCATGATTTACTGTTTGGGAGTAGATAGGGGAGGGGGCCAGGGTAGGTTGTGCAGAGCACAGTTGAGGGGAGGAGAAGCTCTCTGGGGGGCTGAAGGAGCCCTGCTCAGTGTACGGACTGGTGAAGCAGGCCAGGGGTGGGGTAGGGGTGGGGGCTGCGGTGGTGAGCAAAAGTCACGCCATTCTAAAGGGCTACTGTGCCTACCTCCAGGCACCATTATCACCTCCGCGGTGCTAGTATGGCCAGGGCATTTTCAAGAGAAATCAGAAAGCCAAATTTTATGTGAAATCTCCTCATTTTAAATGTCATCAACTAATTCATATTTTTAAAGTCTACCTTTGACAATTTCTTTTATTAGGTAGATCAGTTATTACAAGTCAAGTGACTCTGACTTCTTTGTTTTCCAGCTTCTTTGTGTTAAGCAGATCTTTGTTTTATCAGATCTGCTTAACACAAGTGCATGTGTGTTTGGATGTGTTCCCTGTGACCCATAAATGTCACATAAACAAAAAGCACGGGCTGAAGGCATCTCATGCAATTTCTGTAATCTTCTCCTGGAAATGTGATGAAGTACCCCTTATGAAGGAGATACTGTACAGGGAATTTGCATCTTTGCTTTTCCTCTGAGCTCCAGATTTCTGCTACCAGTTGTCTATCTGACATTTCCTCTGGATGCCTTAAAAATAATCCCAAATTCAACATGACCCAAATAGGTCTTTTCATTCCCATCAATACCTCCTGCCAACCTACCTTCCAAAAAAATCAAAAGTCCATAGCCTGCCTCTATCTTCCTAATCTTGGCAGATGGCACCAACATTCATCAGATCAGTCACAACAAATGTATTTTAGAGTTATCCTTCCGTGGTGGCTCATGCCTGTAATCCCAGCATTTTGGGAGGCTGAGGCGGGAGAATTGCCTCAGGTCAGGAGTTCGAGACCAGCCTGGCCAACATGGTGAAACTCTGTCTCTACTAAAAATACAAAAATCAGTCAGGCATGGTGGCGGGCACCTGTAATCCTGGCTCCTCGGGAGGCTGAGGCAGGAAAATCGCTTGAACCTCTGAGGCGGAGGTTGCAGTGAGCCAAGACCGCACCATTGCACTCCAGCCTGGGCGACAAGAGCAAAACTCTGTCTCAAAAAAAAAAAAAAAAAAAAAAAAAAAAAAAAAAAAGAAAAGAAAAAGAAAAAAGGAAAAGACTTATCCTTCATCCTTCATATCATTGTTTTACCTACGATTCACATTGTTTTGAAATACAGTATGGCCAAACAAAATGTCTGTAGGATGGAATCTGTGTGCCAATGGCATTCTACTACTGCCTTCGGTCTTCAAAGATACTAGTGATATGGAACATGGGAAGTTTTTAAATAACAAAGAGTACTAATTTTATATGTATAGATGGAGGAGGAAGTCACAGGCAAATGTGTTGGTGATGGGAGTGGGAAGAGGTCCTAGATCCACCCTCTCTCTCCCACGTAAATCATCCTAAACTGGCAATGTTGAGTTCACTATCGGAGTCCTTGACATTTTCCCTACTTATTTCCTAGACTCTGATTTTCCTTTTTCACTTTTCAGGTAATCATTGCAATATGAAAGGCCTAAAATGCAAATATCAGGGTGAGGTAACACGTCAGGCAATTAATCCATACGTGTAAATGCTTCATATCAGAGTGTTCCAGTATTTACAGAGTAAAAAGGTTGGACAGCACAAGAAAACTGAACATTTGAAGAGGGGGACTGGGTGGAAAATAGAGTTTGGGGACGTGAAAGTAACACACTTGTCACAGCTTTGCCAATCACAAGCCTGTGGACGTGTGAAAGGAAAGCTGTGAAGGATGCATTTCTGTCTTCCACAGTTGTGAACATTCTCGTACTTATTCAATAACCACTCTTCATTCATCCCCTCCACGGTTATGAATGGGGCAACTACTGTGCTGGCTACTCCTAACACGAGGATGAACTATGAAGGCTGTGACTTCCAGGACCAGAATAGACAGTGAACAGACAGTGGTAAGAGGAGCTGAAGGGTGCCCTGGTGGAGGGTGCTGATGGAGACGCAGAGCCATTGAAGAGCATGGGGCATAGCACATTCCTTTTGTGCTTTTCTTTTAACTTGGATTATTCTGTTAGAAAGAAGGCTTGACCTCACCAGTAGTAAATTTAGATGAAGGCAAAACTAAAGCTACTTCCTCTTTACGTGCTTCTGTTCCCAGGCTAATGGGAAGCCTTCTATTGGTTGTGTCCAGCCAACAAGACAACTACCTGTGGCATGTCTACAAATACATCATTTTCATCTACACCTTCAGCTAGGCATTACATGGATATTTTGGAATGTATAGGAAATTACATTCTTTTCTAAAAAGAAAAGACATTATCAATTTCAGACTGCCATTATTAAAAAAATAGAAATCATCAAGGCAAGTTGGAAATTGTTCTTTCAAACATGATATCTGGGGTGCTAGGTCTTGTTCTTACCTCATGAGCATTTCAGCTAAACTCTTTGCATCTGGGGAAAGAAAGTTAACATTAGTACATGGTAAATAACTCATTAACATCCACTTAGGCATTTACGACAAATACTCTACAGTCAGATCAGAACAGTCATTTTGAAACACAATCATATACCCAGCTCACTACTAATGACCTAGAGTTTCATGGAGTCCTTATTTCTTCTAAATGGGACTTTTAAAATGTATTTTATTAATTACAAAAATATCAACATAACTATCCTATGATTATAACATTCTCAGACATCTACTAAATGTTTTATTCCAACCTACAGTCACTTCTAGGAAATCCAATTTTATTTTCAGTAGTCAGAAAATTAACATTTTGAGGGTATATCATTTACGTTGAACAAACCCATGCTTTTTGTTATCAAAATATCAGAAGTAAGTGGCATTATTACAGAGCTCTGAGTTCCTTGGGTTGACCAAAGAATCGTATAAATGAAATATAAATGTTCCTGGAAACTTAGATGTTTATTTTGAATTCAGAAATTAAAAAAACTTTATTTTTTTTTTTCTCTGAGCACACTGTTTACCAAGACCGGGTTACCACTCTTGACAGAAGGAATCCTGACTAAAAGTGTAGGAAAAAAAAAAATCCCTTTTTTTGGTGGTGTTATTTTGAAATTCCCGTTTCCCTTAAAATATAATTTATTCTTTTTACACATTTGGTCCTGGCAAAAATGAATGTTTCCTTACTTAGAGCACAAAAACCTTCTTTTTGTTTTTATTTCATTGCTCTCTAAAAAGTCTTGATGCTAAGTATACTGTTCAATGAACAGAACTTTCCGGAAATGGACTCAGCTGACAGTGTGACCAGCTCTGCAGTGAAAGTATACGTATGTGGGAGCATTTCCATCTCATGCCTTTGGGGGCTGACAATTAAATGTAGTCAGTTTCTGCACAGTGGGCAGCATGCTATTTCTGAAAGACGTGGACAGTCACAGAATGACCACGTAGAGGCTGTCCTTGCCATGAGCCAAGCTTCATTCGTTAAGTCGGCCAGTCCCAGTGGTAACCCCAAGATGGGGCCTGGTTTTGCGCACAGATGGGTTCAGCCTGGGAAATGAAACAGGGCCCATCTACTCCACCTACACAGCAAAGAAAACAAATCAAAATAGGATTGGATTTCCCAGTTCATGTCTTTATATTTATCTGCAAAGACACAGTAAATATAATGAATTTCCTCTTTCCCTGAATGATTTAACACTTACAAAGTATATATATATATATATATATGTGCTTATATATACTTCATGTGTGTGTATATATATATATACATACACACACACATATATATACACATACATATAATGCCAGAAGCCTGGACTTAATTAGCTCCAATGAACTACCAAGCAGTGGCTGGTACAATACTCTAAAAAGGGGGAAACAAATTCAAGGAGTAAACATCCCACTGCAGTTCACACTTGAAAGAGTTCTCAGCCTCAATTGTCTTCTGAATCAACTGCTTTCCTCATTCTGCCCACCACAATAATCTCTCCTTTTCCTATTCTTGGTCAGTCATCACAGCTGTCTCCTATGAGCTGTTCATGGCAATGTACTAAGGAATTGCAGAGTCCAGCAGGGACAAAAGAGCTCCCCACAATGACTGCCATGCCGACAGCAGACCTCTCTTGGCTGCCACGTGCAGGCATCCTCCCCAAGGCTAAGGTCTTTCACAGGTCTAGATGCCCAAAGCCGTTTGGGTCAACCCTTCCCTAAACCTAACACTGACCCCCCCTTAAAGGAGCATGGGACGTGGGGAGCTTTGCCATGAACGGGCAGTGTGCTCCATGCAGAGAATTCACATGCATCGGAATTATGAGCCCATTTGAGAAGTAAAGTCTAGGTCAATTTGACTGGACAGAGAAGTTGCCAGGATGGTGGTCTGGTGCATAGTCTAGACATTAAAGAGCTAAGGAGATGTGACTTTGTATTACTGACCTGAAAGCTTCTACCTGGGCCAAAGGGAGAGAGGAAAAAGGAGGGCAGAGGTGGGTGGTGGATGGCTGTGGGTGCTGTGAACTAGCATCCACCAGGTGATCCAGAATGCTCTGAATGTGGAGGTGGGGGCCTGGGACTTGTTGAAAGCTTCTTAGTCCTTAGTCCAAGTGAGAGGCTCTGGGCATTAGAGAAGAGAGCCGGGGTTACGTGGGTAACATTACAATGTGAAGATAGAGGAAATCTGTACGAATCAGAGTCCTACCAGGTGTACAGTGGGACAAGGAGGAGTTGCAGGGAGTCCAGGAAAAGGGCAAGATTTGGGATATGCAGAGCTGGATGTAGTAACATGAGTGACAGGAATGGACTAGAACAACATGGAAGCAGCAATCTGGGGAGAGACTTGTCTAGTTTCAATATCGGGGGACATTAGGTGAGGCTGTTCAGAGGCAAATTTGGAATCAAATTTGGAAAGATGCCAGGGCTGAGATGAGGGTCTGGGTGTTTTTCATATCCCCATAGAGAGAGTGCAAAAAGAAGATGGCAAAATCTCATCTGGGACACACTTTTGTTGAGGGTGAGAAGAGAGTCTGAGACAAGCCAAGAAAAAAATTTAAAGTCCCGGAATCACAGAATCTTAAGAGCAATAAAGACTTCTCAGATTGGCCACCTAATGAATGTTGGGATCCCTTTCACAATGTCTTACACAGACGTACACATATTCTCTGTCTGCATGAATCCAGAGCTGGGGCCACTGCCACTCCACGGTTGGGGTCGGTGCTCCTGCTGCACACCTAGTGTCCTTCCTCTCCTCCCAGTACTCTCCTGCCTTCCAGGTCTGCAGGTCTCTCCCAGCCAGCATGTCCCCAGGGGAACCTTTGTTTTTTCTCTTCTCAGTCCTAATCTCACTTATTAGTCAGCATCCTTACTGCTGGTGTGCCCAACACTGATGCCTACACTGCAGGAAGGGTGAAGACTGGAATCCATCTTACTGAGTGATACCTGTGCTTTGAAACCTTCAAAGGGACCTCACTGCAACAGCCCTCATTAGCACAGAGAACCCACCTTCTGTGCTGGCCCAAGCTGTCATCCAGCTCCGCTGCCGCTCACTTGTAACCTCCAACCTCTCTCTGAGTTTCCTGCACTTGCCACTTTCTGCAGAGAGCCCAAGACTTTGCTAGTGCAAAGCCCTCCATCGTCCCCACCGCCCCATGCAGACGCAACTTGCTCCGTGTACCCTCCCATGCCCAGTAGGCAGGGGTGAAGCTTCGGTTCCCTCCGCTTCCCTGGACCTCTGCCTTATATCTCAGACAGCCCTTCCCAGCTCATACTGTGCCCACCTGTTTTCGGGTTGTCTTTCTCTTGGCCCTTTTGGGCACAGTCCTGTCCCTGATCCATAGTGAAGCTGCACAAAGATTTCCTGAGGACACATTTAATTGTGAGAGACATCTTCCTTTTCTTGTGCAGAAATTCCTTGATGTAATTTTAACCTGAAGTCATTTGCCAGCTGTTCAGATATTTCCATGTAGCTGCATTTCCCTTGCTTGGCCTCAGCTTTCTCTTTTCTGGGTTACATTCTCTAATTTTCTCAGCCACTCCTCATACGGAATGATTTCTAGGTAATTCCCTACTTGGGACTCTCTTCTTTGAAAGGCTTGTGATTTTTTTATTTCTTTATAAAATGAGGCTGAGAAAGACGCTGGTAATTCTTGATCTTCTAGCACACTAGGGAGAGCACAATGCTCATTATACGTGTTGCAAATGAACTTTTTTTTTTTACAACTTCTATAGAAGACTTCACAATTATTCCTATTAAACTGTATCTTCTTGCTTCCAGCCTTTTAAAATCTCTTAAAATGTGGATTTGTCCCTCTAATACATTAGCTTCCCCACCAGGATGTATGTGGCCTCCAAGATTGGATTAGCCTGCCCATGCTTTCAGCTACATTCTGGTGTACCCTTATTAATCAGCCCTGTCAAAATGCAAATGGAGTTTGTCTGGGCCCCTGGTGGTCCCTTCCCTTCCCTGATTGCTCACAAAACATCCTTTCTATAACCTCAACTAACTTATTTCAGTCTATAATGTCCAGAATTAATCTATTGTTGTTGAAAATGGGTCCAGGGTATAGATGCTCTTTGACTTATGATTACCTCCTGATGAACCCATCATCAATTGAAAATATAATTAAGTCAAAAATGCATTTAATATGCCTCACCTACCAAACATCAGGGCTTAGCCTAGCCTATCTTCAATGTGCTCAGAACATTTACCCTAGCCTACAGTTGGGCAAAACTATCTAACACAGAGCTTATTTTATAATAAGGTGTTGAGTATCTCATGTAAAAACGATGGATCACATATCACTAACCCAGACAAAGATCAAAATTCAAAATACAGTTTCTACTGAATGCATATCATTTTTGCACCATTGCAAAGTCAAAAACTCCTAAGTTGAACCATAGTAAGTCAGGGACCATCTGCATAATCATTTTCTAACACCTCTAATTTGCATTTGATTGTTCAAAGGTTATCCAGAAAGATCTTGGGGTTATGTCTGGAAAAATTTTGTTCAGAACCCTAAAATGTTATCCTTCAGAATCATGGGACTGGAACCCCATGACAGCTTCCCTAATTTTTTAAGTGGTGGAGATCTTTCCCTTCAGTGAAACAGCACAGCATTTATTCTGTCTGCATTAGGCTGCTTACGCTTTGGAACTTGTGTAATAGTTCTTGGTAAACATTGTCTGCAAAAAGCAACATCTCCACCTCCACATAATGGCTAACACAGAGTATGTTTTGAAAAAAAATAAATCATTTTAAACTATCAGGGTGCTGATTATTTTCATAAGCATCCTGAGTTTCTCCTTTCCCCTCCCCTCCCCTCCCCTCATTCCCTCCCTCCCTCCCTCCCTCCCTCCCTCCCTTCCTTCCTTCCTTCCTTCTTTTTATAATTCCTGGTCCACATTTTCTGATTCAAATAGCGTTTCTCCTGGTACACATCAAGCAAAGCAGATGCTGAGCAGCTCTCCTGTCTACCTGCCATCTGTTAATATGAGAACATTGTTCACAGACTTGTTCTTCTTGCCCAAACACAGCTAAACAGCCCTTGCATTGCCTGTCACATTTTTTTCCACACATTTCAGATCAGTCTGAGATTCAGACGTTGCGACATCTTTTCTAAAGCCCCTTGCTACTCCCACACTTCCATCCTTGGCTCTGGGCTCCTCCCTTATCTGTTGGGCTGGGAAATGATGGAGAAATGATACCAGGATAATCTAGTGATATTAAAATGTGGAAGGAAGGAATTTCAAAAGACAACATTTGCTAACACTCTGAATGCTGCAAAGAGGGCTAAAAAATGATGGCTGAAAGGATAATTTGGAGATCAGAGAATAACTGGTCATCTGTCGTCAGGAGAACAGTTACATTTGGGTGGCGAGTGGAAGGGGACTGTGAGAATTTGGGGGTAATTGAGAGGTAGTGTAGCTGAGGACAGAATACTCTCAAGTATTCAGTGGAGAAAAGAATCAGAGAGACAGTAGGATGAAGATATGCAAGCTAGAAGGAATATGTATATGTGCCTCTCTCTATATATAATGTATACATATTTAAAATATAATTAGGGGAAGGCTGAAGGGTAGTGAATATCGAAATACAAAATCAATAGACCAAGTATTTTTGATGGGCAAACATAAAATTATATAGTAGCTATTGATACTGTGTTAATACATCTTCTAATTCCAGGTATAATTGATAAACCTTTAGAGCTTACTTAATATTGATGAGACAACCTGTTTCTTACTTGAATATTCAAAATCCTGCAGAAGTTTCATGGCAAGAGGAGTGGGGTAGGGAGATTGATCTGAACTCTCTTCTAGCTCTGCCTGGACTCATATGTGATTCTGGATAATTCTATAGCTGGCCTTCAGTTTTCATGTCAGAAAATGGGGTATGATGGCTGGACGCGGTGGCTCATGCCTATAATCCCAGCATTTTGGGAGGCTGAGGCAGGCGGATCACCTGAGGTTGCGAGTTTGAGACCAGCCTGACCAACTTGGAGAAACCCCGTCTCTACTAAAAATACAAAATTAGCCGGGCATGGTGGTGCATGCCCACAATCCCAGCTACTTGGGAGGCTGAGGCAGGAGAGTCGCTTGAACCCAGGAGGTGGAGGTTGTGGTGAGCTGAGATCATACCATTGCACTCCAGCCTGGGCAAAAAGAGCAAAACTCTGTCTCAGAAAAAAAAAAAAAAAAAAAAAAGAAAAAGAAAAGAAAGAAAATTGGGGCATCATAATGGGCAGTTCATACTCAACCATTTTGCATGGCTATTGAGAGACTAAGGCAGGATGGTGTATAGTGAAGTACTATGGGGAAGAAAGAGGAGCGAAACAATGGGAAGCATTAGTAGCCTGTGGATTAGTATGTGGTTAGATCGAGTTTTGGGAAATGGCACCTCTGCTTGGATGAGGAGGCTCCCAGCTTGCTCTTGCCCAGTTCCTGTGTTCTGTTTGTAGACCACGGCTTGCATCCTGGGCTTGTGCCTGGCATGAAGGTGCACATCAGCAGAGCATGACACAGCATGGCGTGGGAGAGTGCCCACCATGGCCCCAGGCACTGCAGCTGTGCAAAGCTTGAGAGGCTGAACTGCCTCACATTTTGCACACCCAAATGCTTCTTTAAAAAAGAGAAATCTTGTTTATAGCCACATGGCTACATTTTCATATCTGAAGTTCTAGTTACGTAAAATGGAAGACGCTTAGGTTAATACTTCTACTGGACAGTCACTTGCAGATATCCACAAAAAAACTTTCTGAGGGTGGCAGATTTTGACCTTATATTACTATCCATCAAAAGGTTTTATTTGCAGCCTCTCCCTCAACAGTCCCTGCCTTTCTGTGGAATTGAAATAGTCTCATAAAGTAGCTATTTTTGCAAGGGCTATAAACCTGCATTTATGTTTTTATAAGATCCCAAATAGGACTTCCAATCATCACAATGCTCAGATGAAAGCTAATTTGAAAACTGTGGCAGACATATATTAAAAAAAGAAGGCCATATATACTGGTAATCTGAAAAAACTGCATGCACAGACACAGACAAAATAGGACACCCAGGCAAGGCAGAGCTCCAGGGCCCGGCTGAGACCCACAATCCCCTCCTGACTACCCACTCCCTGGCTCCCCTCCACTGGTAGCCCTCGACTCCCCCTCACCCCCATGCTCTTTTGCTTCCCGCTGTCAGATGCAGAGAGCCTTTTCTATTCAGTTTGCCATAACAAGTTTGATGTTTTAAGAGAATAATTTCATTAAGAAACGAAGACAGAAAGAAAGAGAGAGGAAGAGAAAGAGAGAGGGAGACAGAGAAAAAAGGAGAGAGAAGGGGAAAGGAAGGAAGGAAGGAAGGTAGGGAAGGAGGGAGGGAGGGAGGGAGTGAAGGAGGGAGGGAGGGACGGAAGGAGAGAGAAGGAAGGAAGGATAGAAGGAAAGAAGGAAGGTAGGGAAGGAGGGAGGGAAGGAGAGAAAAGCAAGGAAGGAAGGAAAAGAAAAGAAAAGAGAAAGAGAAAGAAAAAGAGAAAGAAAGAAGGAAAGAAAGAAAACACAAAGCACAGAACTAAAGAGTTTCAGGGTACAGGCTTCTAATGCCATCTTAGCCACACTTGGTAACGAAAGCTCTAGGGTGCATGTGTGCTACTCATGCATTAACAATGTGGGCTTCCCACATTCAGGGTGGCTTTATGCATTAGTGCTGGGGCATCTATTGAAACTTTGAGTCTATCTCAAGTCTGAGTGTCACTGGGTTCCTGGATGCACATTCCTGCTTTAGGTTAGTAAAGTTCAAGTTACCTTTTGGTTTTCCAAATGAGGGGAGCTTTGGACTCATTTGCAGAGCAGATAAATGTCCTGTTAGTACTCAGAAAATAACAATGATTTCTCATAACCTACCCCTTAATCTGCCTGCATAGCACCATGAACCCAGATCCTTTCTGGGAACAGTCTCTTCCGGAATTGATCAGTTTTGTAACAATCCATTTCAAAGCATGTTTAAAATAATAAACACATTTCCATTCAAGAGAAGCAAGACACTCTGCCACAAAAGCATGGTCAAATGTGACATCACTCACTGATTTTTATCTTTAGCTTATTTGAAGTCCTGCAGGTTGACCCACACTAACTGGTGCCGACAGAAGCTTGTGCCTTCTTGCGTAAATGCATACCAAAGGAGGAGGCTTTTAGAAATATTGGAGTTGATTACTTGACACGGGATCACATTTTATAAGGTTAGGGCTGCTGGGATCTCAGGCCCAACCAGTGACTCACTCTATAACCTTGCACTTCAAAGGATCTAGAAGTTCAAGAAAAACCAGGGCATCATTAAAAGCAAAATGTGGCTCCTGAACTCCTGGATAAGGTTATAGATTTTTTAAAAAAATGTGGGCACTTGCAGGCAATTTAGAGTTTAGGAGGTCGCCATGCTCTAAAATTAGTAAAGTACTCAGGAAGAGAGAATATAGGTTGACTACACTGCTAGAGTCCCATTTTCTTTCTTTCTTTCTAAAATTTTACATAAAATAACATATTATATTCATCTAACTAGGTTACTTGTCTATACAGTAAAACATACTCAGCTTAGAAACATTTTTGCTGTTTGTAGCAATTGAAAAATGTGATCAATTTCAACCATATAAAATTGATCCCACCTAATCACTCTAAAAACATCCACTGGGGATCCCTATAATATTTTTCTATAATTCAAATCTCCTTATTTCCGTTTTTGATCCTGATAGATGGTTGCTCACGCAACACTGACATGTTACTAGAAATGTTGTCCTTAATTTTGACAATCAAAATATTCTGTCTGTAGAGTCTGTAAATATATTTGAACTTATTCTCCCAGAGGCACAGAGTCTGTACCTTATGTGGGTTTGTTTGCTTGTTATTGGGTGATTCGACTAATGCTCTCCGGATATTTAATAGACAGGCACCTATTCCTTTAAACTCTGCAGCTGCAATTTCCCTCCATGAGTGAGTTGAAAATACTTTGTATCATTAATGAACATTTCAGGGCCCTGCAGGGCTAAGAAACAAAGGTCTTTCTGGGGCAAGGCCTGACCTTTCATCGATTCCCCTTTACCACCCTCACCTCTGGCACTGTCCTTTTATGGCAGCGCTTTGCACAGTTACGGAGATGAGTCTGCCCCTTGCAAGCCTTGACCCACTGCCACTACAATGTCACCTTTATAGTTCTGAGTCTTAGAAATCTCTTCTCTCTCTAGGACCTGACTAAACTCTTGTGAGCAAATAGAAATGGTCAACCAGCAAATGTTACCACTAGTTTAAAAAAAGGTTCCATCTTGCACCTGGTAAATAATCTACAGTGGTTTGTCAAACTGAATTTATTGCAGTGTGTCTACATGAAAACTTGCCATTCAGAAGTGGTGTGAAATTGGGTACCCAATCCTTGGCATCCTGACTGCCCTCCTGTCAAATTCTTTTTTTTTTTTTTTTTTTTTTTTGAGACGGAGTCTCGCTGTCACCCAGGCTGGAGTGCAGTGGCGCGATCTCAGCTCACTGCAAGCTCCGCCTCCCAGGTTCAAGTGATTCTCCTGCCTCAGCCTCCTGAGTAGTTGGGACTACAGGCGCCCGCCACCACCCCCGGCTAATTTTTTTTGTATTTTTAGTAGAGACGGGGTTTCACTGTGTTAGCCAGGATGGTCTCGATCTCCTGACCTCATGATGCGCCCACCTTGGCCTCCCAAAGTGCTGGGATTACAGGTGTGAGCCACCGCGCCCGGCCTCTCCTGTCAGATTCTTGATTTGAGAGAACCCTTTACTAGCCATGTACAAAATGCCGAACTGCAGATACCTTTGTGCCATGGCAAGCTACTTTTCTGAAATCCTTTGCTCCTTAACATCTCTTAGGAATACTCCCTCTTTCCCCCAGCACTTACTTTCTTCCTACTGAAACCTTTGTGTTGGATTTACCTTTTCCGCAGAACACAGAAATCAAAACTATTTCCGGAGAATGAAAGGCCATGTTCTCTGAGGTGATAGACTGCTGTCTTTACCAAACCCAACTGCAAAACACTAGTGTCTGGAAGCAGAGAGGCCAACAATAAAAATGCCAGCCCCAGGAATGTTTTCTGGAGATAGCCCTTGTACAGCAATAATTAAATTACAAGGAACTACTAAGAATACAAATACAGGGTGCATGGGTCATCATTTCAACCCAAAGGCCTCACTCAGTAAGAGCCCACAGCACCTTTAACTGGAGGCGCTCTCAGCGAGAGGAAATGCCCAGCTGGGGTGCTCAAGTTCGAAGGTGAGTAGGAAAAATAAAATAGTAGCTGAGAAGGATGGAGAGCAATAGGAGTCAGGGAAAAGAAGAAAAAGTGAATTTGGTGAGGGTGTAGACCGATGAGAAGCATTACCTAAGATGCTTAACTCTTGTGATTAAATCAAAATCATTAATAAGAAATATTTACTATTGGTTTTTAGAAACGTCATACAGACAATGTGCAGCCTTCTAAATGCAAGTAGTTAGACATAGTTGTCTAATGGTAACAAGGACAGACACCCTTGGTGTCTCATAATAATTCTCCTAAAGTCCAGGCCACTGTGAACAAGTCCAGGCCACTGTGAACAAGGGTTATGAAAACATCCTTTTTGTGTTTTAGTGATGAACACTCATGAACTGAATGGAATTCAACATGGTCCACATTATATGGAACTTCTCACCATAATGGGCTGTATTATACGCTTGTAGTTCTATTTTACTTAGCACTGAAGTAGCCTCCCTTTTCCTCTCCACTTGGGATTAATCCGTCCTTCTTTTTCACTGATGCGGTCTTTCTTTGAAGCCCTATTTCTGTATTCATGACATGTTTTGTCTTTCACTGGTAGCTGCTTATGGGCCTACCTCCTACCTTAAACCTAGAGTTCAGAAAGCTCTTTCTTCTCATCTTTGTGTATTAAGCACCTAGCATTCACTCAAGTAATGTCTGCAAAATTAAAAGATAATTGGTTCGCACGATTGCGAAAGAACATTTCAAGGAGACTGATGGCTGACCTGAATTATTGGGCTGCAGGAGATTTACATGGACAGATTCTTAATTGTACAGATGAAGTACAATGTACTTCAGAATTGTAATTTGTTGGCAGAGCAAAAGCAAGTTGATAGTGAAATGTACCAGAATTCCATAAAAAGCGGTGCTTTGGATAAGTGAAGACAGGTGAAAATATTATCATGTTCTCTGCTCTAAGTGGATTATGGTCAAATTAAGTATTTACAGAAGAGGTCAATGTTTTCTAAATATATCAGTACAGTTTGGGATATGTTTTGAGGAGAGAGTGCTTCCAGATTTGTACTTTGAACATAACTTTGAAACACACATAGGATGCTGCATAGCAGTATCCCACACTGCACTGATATGAAAATGAAAATACCTTGTAATACACCTTACCGAAAAAGTGGCTTAGTTAAACACCCTCACTGGTAAAGGGCAAAGGACCTGGGAACACGTCTGCACAGTTTCATATTTGAAATAACTCCTTGTCCTCACATTGCAGAGCAAGGGCAAGTAAGGGCTCTTGGCCAGAAGCTGAGAACAGCCTCATCACAGAACGACACGGGGCTGGACATTATAATCATGGTGTCTGTTCACAATGGAGCTCATCTGGCCTGGCTTCTCCAGCCTTCATTATGTTTTTGCTACATTAGAGTGAAACTCTTACACTGGGCTTCAGCTCCCGTTTCTAATTTGGGATGGCATGTGTCCTCTGCCTCACAATGCTTCACCAGTATCCTAAGCCCTCAATTTCCACTTCCAGTCAGTCAAGTAATTCTCATTCCCAGAGCAAATCTGATAGATCTTTTCATAGAAAGCCACAATTGGTGGCTTTGCTGGACCCACTGAAAATTTAAGAGACTAGAGTTAAAAAATTAATTTTCCTTGCCTACCAACAGCTAGGATTTAGGGGACAGGTTGGCTTTCACCTGATTTCTGACCGAGATAGGAACATTCTTATTGCTCTTCCCTGAGGCTCTGCAGTCTCGCTGAAGGAATGTCAGAGAACCAGGCAGTGGAGGGACCTGGGTTAAAGAGGGAAGAGTCACTCCCTTTTGAGGTTTGTTCTCCAGCTGGCATCTCTCCCAGTGGCTGCAGAGCAGCAGGGGACATGCGTAGGTGGACAGCTGGGTCTGGACCTACCTCGCAGCCTCTTTAGCCTCTGCTCCCGCCGCCTCCTCCGCACAACCAGCAGGAGCACGAACAGCAGCAAGACCCCCACCAGGATACAGGAGATGGTCACCAGCATCTTGAGCCCCTCGTTGGTCGTCAGCCCTTCTTCGTTTTGGACAACTGACTTAATGAGTGGAGGAATTGTACCTGAAAGCAGGGCCACGGTGTTAGATGGCTATTAATGAAGACGGCATGGCAGAGCTTTTAGGGATGACAGGTTATAAAAATCGCGCTGTGTGATCCAAGGGTGTTGGAGGTGATGAGAAATGAAAAGAACTCTGTCTCTAGGCCCTGGCTAACTTTTTTTCTTATTTATTTCCCTCCCTCTGCCTGAACTTCCAACTTATTCTATAGTGCACGTTTGAAAAGGACTTCATTTTGCAATGCACTACAGTGTGCAGGCACTTGAAAGCATGAGGCCCAGGCTTGGTGCTGACAAAAGCCACATGCATCTACCCAGAATTAAGTGTTCCCTTGACTGTCACCCACAGTACAATTGATAGAGACTATTCGAAAAAATTGCACATCAAAGAATGAACAAAAGGTTGGGCAAATGGACAGAAGCGCGTGTGCAGGGAGAGGGTCCTAGATACACTGGCATAAAGAAACTCAAATCCCTTGTGATTAGGTAATTTGCTGGCTTTTATCGCAGGTGTAAGACCAAATCTACTTCAACAGCTGCCGTTTGAGGGTACAAGAGCTACAGACAACTTTTCAAAGGGGACCCAACTAGGTTTCTAAAGGAGCCTACTTTTGATCAGGCATGGTTAAATAGTGCTACAAAATCTAGATTATTTCGAGTAATAAGGAAACACTGAAGGAAAATGAACTCTGAGCTATCTTAAGCTGCCTTCTATCCAGATGCTCAGTACCATGGGTGCAGAGATCTAAACACAGGCATCCACTTTTTATGGGGTATATATTTTGCTACCCTCCATTATATAAGATGCTCCACGCCACTGCACTTTCCATGTACAACAAGGGCCAGAAAGTCAGCACTTCAGGAAAAGAGAATGCAAAAATAATATAATTTCTCCCTGAGCAAAACGGTCTTTATCCTGCATTTAGTAAGCAGAGCAGGGATAATGGAATCCTCGTTCCTCTGTGATCTCTGCTAAAGCCGAGAAGAGTGTTCTCCCAACTTTAAAGTGTTTTTGTGGAAGCCCAAGTCTCCAAATGCTTAGAAATTCAGGAAAGAGGCACTTACAGGATGCCCATGAAGAGGGGTCTGCAAAACCAAGACCACACTAGGTCAAGCAGAAACATTCGGCTAAGGAAATGGCAGAAGAAAGAGTGAGATCATTAAATGGAGGACTCTGAAACCTGAGTGGTATGAATGTAGGCTGTCAATCTTGGCTTTCTCAAGATAACAAAGTTCTTCAGGCAGATGTGACAATAGAGATATTAAAGCTATCCATTCATGAGATTGGTCCAAAGAAATCTGTAATCTCTCTCAAGGAAAATATAAATATGCAGCCATATTTCTTAGTGTAATAAAGTCATTTCATATTTCCAAAACGTAAA
Organism: Pan troglodytes; assembly: GCF_028858775.2. Taxonomy (NCBI): domain Eukaryota; kingdom Metazoa; phylum Chordata; class Mammalia; order Primates; family Hominidae; genus Pan; species Pan troglodytes. The sequence continues at coordinate 40,766,646 of NC_072420.2, forward strand.
GGTAGCTTGCAGCATTTTTCAAAATTTGGGATCTTGGATAAAGTGAGAAAATTATATCTTTTCTTAGAAGACAAACATTTAAAATCCGCAGAACACTTTGTGAATTAGAATCACAGTTTCACATTCTACACATGAGTAGTTTCTAATTAAATCATTAGCTGTGAGCATATCATCAGTGTGCACATTTAAGCTGGGTGCCCAGGCATCTGCACATATTATAGAGAAGCTGGGAACCAGAGTGTGAATATTGCAAGATAATGATCTAAAGTAAAAAAGATACTTACTACTCAAATGTGTGCTGGTTAACAGAGGATTTTGGTGCACCCTTAAACGCTAAGTAAAGTGTCTGGTAAGTGTCAAAGTTCTTTACTTTGTAAGATCAAATAATTCAACCATATTACGGGGAGAGGCCAGCTTGGAAGTGCTCCTCTGCCTCTGGGTGATGCTTTGTGATGGGGACGCCTTTGAATGAAGTCACTGAAGAGTGAGGGCTATAAAATTAGAAAGAGGCAGCCCATGAAAAGCATCAGCCCTTGAAGAGAAAAGTTGTTGTCTGGGAGGGCATAGGCTATTCTGGGGCCATAGGACAGAGCCCGTGCAGAGGCCAGGGACCCCGGCTAGCGTAACCAACACTAGAAGAGCTTTCTACAAGCTCAAGGTCTTCCTACAGCCCTGAGACCCAGGCCAGAAGTGCCAGGAAGACCCTGGACTCTGGCAGAGAAGGATGTTGTGGAAAAATGACCTTGGACAGGAGATTTGGGGTAGGTCTGCTCTGTGTGCCAAAGCAAGAAGAGCCAGCTCTGGGCCATCCGGACATTATAGGAGAAATTGGTCAGATGAAAATCCCAGGCAATGTCACCTCATTAGCTCCTTGTGGTCATTTCTGTGGGTCCTTAGGTTCACAGCCACTCTTCTTAGGATGGCATAAACTGTGCTCCAAGGAGCTACCTGCTGGAGCTATAATAAAGCGGCCTCCCAAATGCACAAAGTAGAGGAAGAATCACTCTCCCAGAGAGCAATGCTGATGCTTTTCATGGGCTGCCTCTGTCTAATTTTACAGCCCTCAGTTATGAGTGACTTCATTGAAAGGCATCCCCTCACAAAGCATCACCCACAGGTAGAGGAGCACTTCCAACGTGGTCTTGGCTTGGCTGTCAATAAAGGGTTTGGGTGTTTCTTGGTTAACTCATTCAACACTGTGGTCTAGCCTGACCAACAGGCAGTGAATAGAAGGCTCTGAGGAGAGTTGCACTGGAGTTCCAATTCATCCTGATGCATTGCTGGCGTTTTTACCTTGCAATTAGAGCACCTAACTCAATCCTTGCTGTTCCCCTAGTGAGAAATCAGCATCAACCCGCTGCTACTGGGACTTTCTAAAGTTCCCCTACTAAGTTGCAGTTGAGGACTCGCTCCTTTCAGCTTCATTGGGCTTAGCATTTGTTCAGTTAGCAATAAATGGCCCTTGATACCAGAAAAAATGAGTGAGACTTTAAACCATTTATTTTTGGTTAACTAATGTCAAGAGACACCTCACCTAGTTTTTGGAAAGTAAATGCAAGTGGCAAGTGTGTGTGAGTTTGTGTGTGTGCACGTGTTCATGGATTCCTATTATTATCCTATTTCCATCAGTGGCCCTGCTCCTGCCCAGAGACTAACATAAGCTCCTTTACCATGGAAAATTGTTTTTGCACATGCAGTTTAGGGTGTAATGAGTGCAAAAAAGAAAGTTGTTATGTGGATTGGGATGAGGTGGGGAAAGGGGTGGGAGACAACAAAAGCAATGTTAGCTCATAGACATCAACACAAGCACAGAACCACAGGGTCAAGAGTCCTTCAGCCCTAAGAGAAATCACTCCTGCCCCATGACTCCCCAGTGAGACTCCCTATGGCCCTGAGTCTCTTATTTCTGGACACACAGTGATGGTCATCTGGATATAATGAACTAGGGAGGCCCAGACAGAGTCCATTGAATCCCGAAAGCCTAACGGGCTCCGTGGGCACTGGTCAAACTATGGCAAAGATGATGTTCGATGGGAAAGGGGCAGGGCCCACGTGCACATCCCCCAAGACACAAGCAGGAGAGCCACGAAGCCAGCCAGCTTACTGCCATCGTAGTTCAGCGTAGCGAAGTTGGCCTGCTTCTCCGCGCAGCCCGCGCTGTTGCACACCCGCATCTGCAGCTCATACCAGGTGGCTTCCTGCAGGTCATACAGGATGTAGGACTTGGAGAGAGAGGTCCTCTGAGCTGTGGTCCAAACCGTGGTCCCAAAAGGCCTGTACTCTAGTGTGAAGGAGGTGATGGGGCAGCCGCCATCATTCCAGCCAATGAGGTTCAGCCTCACGCGTGTGGTGTTGATGCTGGCAAACAGCTCCTGCTCCTTTGAGAACTGGGGCTCTGGGGGAGAAGGCACATGGAGGTCAGCTCACAGGACACATGGGGAGGCCATCAGCATCTTCACGCATTTCCCTCGGACTGCTTCCTCCAGCGAGGCCAGGAGCTCAGTCCAGGTCTGGCTCACAGGCCACTGGCAACTTGTCCCCTGTTAATAGAGACTTTATGGACCAACAGGCTTTCTCCAACTGTAATGACCTGGGTGTGTGACAGAAAATTGCATGGGTGGAGGTTATTTTGGAGTATCTTAGAGTTCCCTAAAGAACAATAGGATGTTCACATATGGGTTTCCTTCTGTGGTTTGCGGGGCAGTGTGCTGGGCACTTTTTCCATCCTCATGTGATGAACCTGATTCAAGAGAAGACAGAGTTGGATTTGGGAAGCACCAACAGATTTTCCTCCACAACTAAACACTTGGTCTTGGTGCCCAGGGACCTAAAGGATATATTTCTGCATAAATCAATCCCAGATCATTTGACCTCTTACCACTTGTTACCCAAAACTGTGGCACCAGGCACAGATAATACCCTTGCTATCTCATTACTCGCTCTCCTGCCATCTGACCCCACCCCACCTGATAGGACTCCTATGGGAGGGAAGCCTGCAAAGACATCTCCTCACGTTCTTCCTATGCCCACATAGAGCTGCATCATCCCTCCTTCCTTCTGGAGTTCCTGGGACAAAACCTCTTTCTCTGAATATCATTTCTTTGGGATTCACCTCCTTGAAAGTCCACATTTTAGATTAAAAGAAAAAAAAAACGCAATTTACCCCATCATTTTCCCTCTGAAAAGCGGTGGCTATGTGGCAATGTGGAAATGATAGGAAGGTGGGGGCAAGGGCTGGCTAAGGGAGAAGGGTGCCTCAAAACGGCTGAGAGGGCAAGTGTCACGCTTCATGGCTGCCCAGCCTTGACACCTCACATTCACACCAACGCCCTTGATTTTCAAATTGACATTCTTCTTTTTAACTGCAAATGAAACAATAAGAGAGAGGACCAGAACACTCTGGAAGGTCCAGCTGTCCCTCTCATTATGCTGTGGCACTGCTGAAGCCATGTGAGGAATGACAAAGTTCAAACACATAAACATAAAACATGATGGATCTTTTATGATTCCAATCTCCTCTTCTGGCTGGGAAAAGAAAGGATATTAAGAAGCGATGAGAAGGCATACCTACCTTTTCCTAAGGTCTTTGCTTCTATGATTTCACTTATGCGCCCTGGGCCCACTCCATTTTGGGCTGTCAGTGTGAACTTATACCAAGTCCCACATTTGAGATTTTCCAAGCGATAGGAACGTTCACTGGGGCTGATTGGAAAACTCCCCCACTGCTCACTATTGTCCTCGGAGTACTGCAGTATGTACCCTGCAGAGAATGAGAAAGATTCACATGAGCACTGTTTGCTTTCTATGGGAAGTGGACTGATGCTTGCATTTTGTGTGGGTAATAGAACGAGCATTCTCAGAACTGAAGAAACTTCAGAAGGAACATTTTCGCTCTTTCTGATTCCAGGGAATTTAACCCAGCCTGGGAGAAGCACCATGATGTATTGATTAGTGAGTCATTTGGGCTACACCAGACATTATCACTGTGAAGTATTGCTGTTTTCTGCTCATTCTCTTCTAAAAGCCATATTGAGCAGCAGGGAATACTTAAGTTGCCAAATATCTGTCCCTCAGATCATACATGCCTGAATCCTTGAGTGAAGACATAGGCTGAAGCTGTTATTTTTGCAAGACTCGAATCTCTGGGAAAGGGATACATTATCAATGGGAGTAGAGATTTCTTCAACTGCCTCACTCCTCACGTACTCCTGGTCTCACAGTCCACAGACACTAGGAGAAACAGCTCCAAGTCTTGCAGCCATCCCAATATTCTGACAGTAACCTGGCTTCTCTTTGGTTTGAAAAATTCCTCCAACAATTCATTCCCCCACATGAGCACTACCTCTACTTTTACAACTAGTAAGGATGACTGTCCACTCTAGAGCACTCACTCCATGCCAAGCCCTGTCCTAAGCCCTTTGCTTACAGTATTTCTGCAACCCTATGGAACAGTGACGACTCTCCCACAGAACACATGGGACACTGAAGTCCAGGGCAGTTAAGCGGTGAGTCCCAAGTGCTGAAAGGAGGGTGCAGATCCTGCAGTCAGCCTGAAGCCCATGTTCTTCACCCCTGTGAATGCTGAAATATTCTTCCTGTTAACTCCTTCAGCCCTGTTATCTGCAGCCATGTTCCTTCTCCACCCTGGCTAGCTGGCCTGGAACATGGTGTGTTTGCAACAACGGGTTGGTACCTTCTATTCCTGTCCTGTGGAGCTCCATTTTAATAAAAATAAAGCATTTTTTCCCTGCACACTACAGTGTCTCCTAAACCCAAATGGGCAGGTTTGCTGATTTCCACACCCCTTACATGGCGATCACTCATCTCTGATGCCTCCTTCTGAGGTCATTGTCAGTATCTCCCCTACTCCTTTCAGCCTTCCCTCACCACTGGCCTTCTGTGGCCATAGGGTCCCTCCTCCTTCCTGAGCCTCTGTGTTCCTCATCTGACCTCCATAAAGCTCCTTCAGTACCTGACAGGTGATACCTGTGCACCTGCTCCCAGCCACATCCCAGCCTGTACTCCAGCTGCCCTACACATTGTAGGGACTCTGCTTTCCTCCCACTTTCCACCCTTGAAGCCACCTCAAAAAACTCCTCTAATCCTTGGTGATAAGCCTGTATAGTTCCCTGTCCCCTGCTATCATCCTCAGTGCCATCAGTGTCCATCAGTGTGGGCACACAACTTACGACACCTCCTGATGATGGCTATGGCTTTGGCCACTACTGTGTTTCAGGAATGCTGGGTTATCTTTGTCTTGGAAACTCTCCCTCACTAAAACTGGCTTCATCTGGAAGACCTTGTGCTCTGACACACCCTTCTTGTTCTACCTCTCCCATGCTCTCACACTTGTAGAATCCAAGCCTCATTTCATTTGAGCCTAAAGCCTAGGGTCCCTCGAGCCCATCCCTAGGTGCCCCCCCTTTTTTTCCTATAAGAAGGTTCTCTAGTCAGCCTGGAACCTTTGGTAGGCCATTTCAACAAGGAGCCTAGTTTCTCCCACTCTTCAGACTTCTGGCAATGCATATGTTACTGGTAATCTGTGATCCACTTTTCTTCCCAGCTGTCCAGAATCATTTAGAAAAGTCATTAGGCCAGGTGTGGTGGCTCAGGACTGTAATCCCAGCACGTTGGGAAGCCAAGGCGGGTAGATCACTAAGTCAGGAGATTGAGACCATCCTGGCTAACATGGTGAAACCCCATCTCTACTAAAAGTACAAAAAATCAGTCGGACGTGGTGACACGTGCCTGTAGTCCCAGCTACGTGGGAGGCTGAGGCAGGAGAATCACTTGAACCCGGGAGGCAGAGGTTGCAGTGAGCCGAGATCGTGCCGCTGCACTCCGGCCTGGGCGACAGAGTGAGACTCCGTCTCAACAAAACAAAACAAAAAAGAAAGTCATTAGACTGTGATAATTGTGACTTGTACAATTTGTGCTGTGCATCTGCAGCTGGGTCCTTGCAGCTTCTTGGCAATGACTCGGTTCATCTATTAATGACTCTCTGTGCATTCCACAAGGCAGCTATTACAAACCTATCCCATGCTCCTCAAATCCACAGACACATCCTCACCACGATTTTAAAAAAATCACCTCACTTTTTCTTTCCTAAAAGAAAAAAAAAAAAAGATCTTCCCTTCACCCATTGGAGTGCTGATAAATGTTTAACAACTGGTTCTTGGAGAGGAGAAAAAAGGCTCTGATTTGTAGCATTTCTGATTTCCATGGTGAGGGAATGTTCTTAGGGTGGCTGTGGCCACTGAGCGTGAAGCTGGGAAGGGATGTGGCACCTCACTCTTGGAGCTGGAAGGAGCTGCTCCAGCACACTACTGATGTCACTCTGAAATGCTCCTGACTTCCGGTTTACTTCCCAGCCTTCCTTCTTTCTCAGAAGAAAGGATGTTCTCTGCCTTAGGAAGTCTAAGCCCCTATTCTCTCTCCCCGGCCCTGGGACCTCCTTTATGGCGCAGGCCCTCTTTCCTGTGTATCTTCTGTCTCTAGCTTAACTCCACCCACACTGGAACGACCAGGCTCACTCCTTCCATATAAACCTCATTTAGGCCGGGCGTGGTGGCTCACGCCTGTAATCCCAGTACTTTGAGAGGCCGAGGTGAGCGGATCACCTGAGGTCAGAAGTTCGAGACCAGCCCGGCCAATATGGCAAAACCCCGTCTCTAGTAAAAATACAAAAACTAACTGGGCGCAGTGGTGTGTGTCTCTAATCCCAGCTACTTGGGAGGCTGAGGCAGAAGAATCACTTCAACTCGACAGGCGGAGGTTGCAGTGAGCTGAGATAGTGCCATTGCACTCCAGCCTGGGTGACAGAGTGAGACTCCATCTCAAAAAAACAAAACAAAACAAAACCTTGTTTATACACCTCAACTATGAACTAATTGCAAAGGTTTTGTGCAAATAGATTGTTTTACATCTGCACTTTAGGTCCTCTGTCTTTTATTACTTTCTAAGTCAGGACAGTACCCATGGTTACATAAATGAATGACTTTGTGTTGACAAAATAAAAAAGAAACAGTGTTTAGAATCTCAAAAAAGAGATATCCAAGTTTCTTTTTTCTTTCTTTCTTGCAACTGTTGATATTTCACTCTTAAATGAGCATCCTTGGATGAATGATTTGAATTTCAACAAATATCCTAAAAATAAATGTATGGTTTCTTTCTTAGGTAATGGAGGGATTGTTTATATGATGTATTTTTGGGGGAGAATAAACTAACACATACCAGTCATTTGCTGAAGATGTGTCACTTATTGGCATGTGGATCACACAACTAATCAACTATTGTGGACAATCTATATCTTATTACCTCTGATAGAGCTGCCCCCGTTGTCTCCAGGGAGCCAAGAAAGGGTGATGGAGGAAGACGTGGTCTTGGAGACTGTAAGCCGAGGCTGATCTGGTGGAACTGGAGAGGAAACAGTTTTTAGAAAGCAAGAATTAGTTTTTCACATCTTTAACTTTCCTGAACAGTCATTTACCAACTCATTTTTAACAGCCATTTATTAAATAAGTGTTTCAGTTTGCCAAAATATACAATTCACTTCTGTCAAAATGTCTATTTAGTTGATATCCTGGGCTAAAGAGATAGAACGGAGTGAATCTATTATTTAAAAAAAAATTCAGCCACATTTCTACTTGGATTCATATCTAACTCATTTCCTCACCAGTTCCTTGACTGTCTGAGTTATTTATCACTAATTGAAATCTTCTTTAAACTTACTAAGGATACATGCCTCATTTTACTATGAATTTCAGCCATGAAATTTAAGTGAAAAAGATAAATGGCATCCACTTAGCAGTTCCGTTCTTCTCAGGATGGAAAAGGGGAAGGAGGAAAAATAGCTAGTGGGAAAAAGAATTGCAAAAATCTTCACTTTCTAAGCTATTCCTCCAAGATGCAACACACACACACACACACACACACACACACACACAGAAAATCAAAAGCAGGCCTTTGAACTGCAGAATATGAACTGGTCTCTCTTACAAGGCTTGTAGAATACATACTGGTAAGTAAGTCTGGATGGGTTCTGAGGACAGAAACACTAAAGAAATTCAGAATCAGGTTATCCAAATCATATAGAAAGCTTCATATAAAATTCCCTTCTCTTTTCCTCTGAGAGAAGCCTAATATATTGACCTATCTCTTCAGAGTCATAATATAGTGCCTGTCTTCCAAAATTCCCTGGAATTCTCCTGACTTCAATTAATTTGAAATTCAAGATCAATTTTGCAGCATTTTTAGAAATATATTTCTTTTCCTTCCCTTCCACCCCACCGAGAACAGTATTGATTTTATCTTTACTTGCTGTAATCTATTAATGTGACAACACCTAAATCCAAAGAAGCACACACTTTGATTTTTCTACTAATAAAATATTGCTGTGCATACAAATCTGAACTCAATCACTTATTCATTGGGATTTACACAAAATTTTAACATGACAATCTTTTGAGATTGTGCACATTTTGTGTATGATATCAAGAAAAATACTTAGTATTAAATACATAGCTAAATACTACAGCAATCTACTTAGAGCTCCAGTTACTGGCATTTTTTTAAATACATTGCATATAAAAATTGAGTTAATTAGCACACAAAAAAGACCATAATTCAGACTTGTTTTTTGTTTGTGTTTTCTGGGATACACTTACACATATGTAGAGTAAACAGTGCAATTAATGGAAATTATTAAGAAGGACTTTTTTAGACATGCACACATAAAGAAAAAAGAGACGAGGCATTCTGTATGCAAAGATGTTTTGTATCTCAGTATTTCTGAGGTTGTGAATGCTTTGTATTTTCTTTGATTTGTTTAATTATATTTTGCAAAATGAACATGTGCTTTCTTTTTCTGTAGTATGAAAACAGAAGTTAGCTCTTTATAAGGGCTGATTTTAAAATTTGTTCAGTGCTACTTTTTGCATAGAAAGCGTACATGTAAAAGATATCATTAAAAAGAGTCCTCAAATGTTGTACCTTGTACTTGTAAGTTTAAAATAATTTCATCAGATCCCCAGTTGTTATTGGCAATGCAGCTGTAATAGCCGGAGTCTTCTGCTTTCACCGTGCGAATAATGAAGCTTCCGTTGCTAAAGATGCTCCTCCGCCCATCAATCGTTACTAGACTGGGTGTCCCGTTACTGCCTCACAGGAAGAAAAATGCACAGATTAAAGAAATTACAATCCAAATTAGCTGAGGTTGGGGAAAAACAGAAAGACTCTGTGAAGCAAACCACACATTTGGAAGCTTCATATTTCTTGCATTATGAAAGAACTAAATATGATTACATAATGAAAACAATCAATAGCTGTGAAGCTGAAGTTTTCCTTTGTAAAAAACGTTACATTGAAGATGAGATCTGTGTCAAGGGCCCAGATTCTGGCTCAAGTCAGTGGACTCCTCATCCGTGCCAGAGACTGATGGGTCCCTCTTTACTCCACTCTGTGGGCACTGGAGATATCCTCATTTTGGCAATTCTGGGAATTTCTTCTGTAGGCAGAAGTGCCAGTTTGAACAAATCATACAGGGGAAACTAAACCTTGGGATCATTTTTAGATTCACTTAAAGTCACAATTATTCATGATTTTGACATGAAAAATGACATGTGATATCTCAAGAGGGTGATGAGTTTACCCTAGTATAAAAAGAACTGCGTGGCCATCATAACCACTGCTCCGGTGGCAGATTGTCCAGTCCTTTGGGGTCATTCCCACAACAGGCAGAATGCCAACTTGACCTTGGGAGCTACATATTTCATTTGGATGAACCAACTTTAAATGCATGAGAAAAGTGGTCACTAAACCAAGCCATTATTTCTACAGTTTGGTCACTACACCAAGCCATTATTTCTATAGTTTATGCCTTCTAAGTGCTTTTGCTTGAAAATAGGCATTCTTCTGAATCCATTAGATCATATTTCTATGCTCATAAATGAATTTTCAACCCTTAACTTATATCCTAATTTCTTCTCCTGAATAGAGATACAGCACTTTAAAAAGTTATATGGACAGACCATATCTCACTCACTCTCTCCCTCTATCTTGGCTCCTATTATTTTAATAATTACTATTGAGTATGGAGAACCATATTTTAAATTAGCAAAGTCCTAATGTACTCCATTTCTTAAAGTTCTTTCTCAGGGTATTTGAGTTATGGTTAGTTCACTATCTTCAAAGAAGAAGAGATAGGTGTTAAATCTCACAATAACCTTGGCTACATTCATCTCAGTTACATGGACAATTTACCTGAGAGGGTGCAGGAAACTTCCACAATAATTGAGTTGGTTCAACTACTTTCCTTGCAAGCATTCTCTCATGAACTAGAAGGCTCTGAATTAACAGAGGGTTGATACAATAAATCAGACCCTTTCAGTGCTAAAGCTGAGATTCCTTCTCTGCCCTCATCTCAGAAGAATTGGTAGGTTTCCTTGAGTTTTCACTAATATAAATAAACACAAAATTAGGAGACCACTAGACACAACCTGAGTATGTCAGCTGTAATCTCTTAGAGTCTCACTGAAGGCATACATTGGGTTACTGGTTACCTGTCTTTCATCCATTTGACTGCAGGAGAAGGGTCCCCAACAGCCTTACAAGGCAAGACAATGTCTTTCATCCATGGAGTAGTCACTGTCCCACTGAAGGTCAGGATTCGTGCAGGGGCTGAGGAACCAAACAAAGTGGAAGCCTGATTACTCCACAGACGTGTCTACACAGAGGCCAACATGACCTACTCAATAAGGGCAACACCTAAAAATGGATGTGAAGCCAATTCGCATTACAACTGTCAACACTACTCTCTGGTGCCCGGGTTATGAGGAATTGTCATTGTAAGAACACACAACTAGCAGAAAATTCCCATTGTAGCATTCTTTTCTTCTATTGACTAAACATGAGGAGTCCAAATTAAATATCTGGGGCTTCATAAGCCAAGCAGCTCCAAGCTGTGTTTTCTATGAGCCCAATTATTTCTCAAAGCACTTTAGGAAGCAATTTACCTCAACACAAAAACTGCTCATTAAAATATACTTTAATATCAGAGAAAGTAGACAATACAAAACACAAAGGCCCCAAAGACGGGAAGGAGTAAAACTGGAACAAGTTCTACTTAACAATTTCCCGACTGTATTATAGCAACTTGATCTTTAGGACACACATTAAGGAGAATGAACATTTTCAGAGTGGCCTCTCTCGAAGAACAACCATTTGCTTGGAACAGTGATTCAGATGCCCAAACAGGAGCATCTGCCAGGGGCATCTGGTACTGGTGCAGCCCCAAGGTAGCAGAAGTCCCAGAAGACAGTCAGAAAAAGCCCAGGGTGAACTTGCCTTGAAGTCCAGTGTGGCCAGCAATGAGAGGTTCTAGGGCTACCTCCATCAGTGAGTCACAAAAGCTGACAGGGACACCACACACAAGTCTTCCAGAGGAAAACAATCTGCTCAGTCTTTGCCATACATTGGGACATTACTTTCCGGGGTGTAAATAGGAGCCCGGGGCTTCTCCTGTCCTTTGTTTCAGCCAGTATGCTTCAGACACTGTCATGGAGCTGGGGACATAGAGGAAACAGGTGCCCCTACAGGAGCTCACCCTCGATGGATGCACAGACCGGAAACCATAGGTGGAAGGCAGCCTTGATCTGATTCAGAGCCCATAAAAATGGGACAAATGTGAGACCCCTGCACCATTTCTGGGTTGAGGGTTTGCATTGGCAAAGGAAGATGAGGAGAAGGCTCCCCCAGGGAAGCTCTAGAATCCCTGGAAGGGCAGAGTACCCAGAGCCAAGTCATTATGCAGCCACCCTAGTAAAGAATACCCACATTAGTCACTAGGATCTACCAGACCAAATCATACATTTTTGCTTCTGGGCACTGTGGGCAAGAGTAGAGAGAAAAAGAAAATGCCAGAGGGCTTAGAAGCTGGACCTTGTTTTTTGTTGCAGCAAAACCCATGTTTCAAGCAATTTCCCTGGACTGAGATGAAGTATTCTAAGGCAGGGCCCATTTCATCCGTCATTGACATTTCTGATTTTGCATCGTGATAACAAAAAGGTCCTGATTAGGCAGCATCAGATTTCCTGCATTGGTAGCTTTTGGCATTTTCTTTTTCACACGCTTCAGACAGTTCTTTAGAGAGTGGAGAATGTCCTCAGCAGTGTAAGGCAGGTGGCTAGAGAAATTCAGCTAGAGTTAGGGGCTTTCCAGCTTTATAACAGTCACCCACTTTAAGAAATATGTCTTACATCAAACTCCAGAAGCTACACATGCATTGGGATGTTGTGTATGTGCAAACAAAGTTGCATGAATAAAGACTGCACTGTATGTGATGCATTCTGATGTTTTCTGTCTTTTTTAAACCCTAGTTTAGTCTAGTCTAGTTGATTTGACTCTGTTCCACTCTATTCCATTGTTGTTCTTTAACATTCTGGGCATAACCCCTCAAATTAACTCCAGGACTTATGAATGCTTTTCCATTAGCAATTTAAAAAATACAAGCTAGAGCTACTTCATCTTCAAGCCCAACAACCCCCATGCTATCGCTCAATGCCCATTTTGCCCATTTTAGACGGCTGAAATTTAAAGGGTCTCTAGCCAGAAATGTATGATTGGGCAACTCAACACACTAGACCTGGGGCAGCCAAGAGAATCCCCTAGAATCTTTGTTTAAAATGCAGGTTCCCACCACAGCCTTGTGGATTCAGCAGCTCTTTCGTGTACTTGGGGCATCTGCCTTTTGACAAGCATCCCAGGTGGTTCTGATGAGAAACTGAACCCCTCTGCAACCTGGTGTCCCCTCTGATTCGGGTCCCGTTTGTTCTCAGCCATGGGGCCAGGCTCTCTGTGCCTTCATGTCCTGGACCCCTTCCTAGGAGGGGCTTCCCCCAGGACCAGTGCCATGGCCCCATTCTGCCACTCCCTCCATAAAAGCAGTGGTCCTCCTCTTCTTCAATCTGTATCTGAATTTTGGACCCTGCTACCTGTCGCTAGACTGCTGCTGGTCTGCCTTGACTTCCCAACAACTACAGAATAACCTGTCTCAATCTCCTCTGCTGTGGACATCCCCATCCCTCTAGGATGGGCCTTTCAGCCTTAATGGTTTGCCAGTGTCTGGGCTTCTGGGTGGGGGCTGCCCAATTGACTGTCTGCTCCATCCTGAGGCACTCCCTAGCTTATCCCCTTTCCAGAAAACCTACCTACAGCAACCCTAACCCTGAGTCAACCTCCCTTAAGCATGAAAAGTTGAACATTTCTGGAAAAAAAAATCCATGCAATAGAGCATTTGGAGATTGACCACCATTTAGGATCATCAACCTCAATTGAACCATCAGCACTCCCTGCTGGTCTTACTGTTTCTTTAGTAAATGTCCTCCCCATTCCCTGCAACAATGGCTTCCTACTGTCCCTCCTCTTCTCACACTTCTGGGCTTCCCTCTACTATCCCCTAATTGCCTAATGCTTCAGAGACACCATCCAGGAACCCTGCATTTCCAGCCACCAAATCTGTGAACCTACTGGCATTTCCTCCTCTAAACCTCAGTGCTGTGGTCGTGGGCTCTTTCTTATGTATTGTTGATTTCTCCTTTCTCCCTCTCTACTGGGATCTTCCCGTTATCACACAAACATGCTCTGATGGCAGGCCTCATGAAAAATAATGAACCCAGAGCCTTTCCTCGGATGAGAGCCTCCCTCCCCCTCCCACCTTCTTCTCTTGGTTGTCACTTCTTCCAGGTGATGTGTGTTGAAGGAATGTTCTGCCCAGTCAGCCTGCCCCTCACCTCCTACCCACTTTCTCACCTGACTCAGGCTTATTTCTCCATGCCCGTCCACACTCACTGATGCTGCTCACAGAAAGGTCACCACGATCTTCCGTGTGGCCACTGAGGGGCATTTTCGCCTGGTTTCGCCTGACTTTCCAGCAGCAGCAGCCTTGCCTGACCACTCCCTCCTTTTGCAAACATCTGTTTTGAATCCACAGCCTAACACCCTCCTGGCTCTGCTGCCTCTCTGGCTTTTCCCCTTTTCATTTGCCTGCTCCCACTCCCTTTGAGAGTCCATCCTGCACCTTCATCTCTCCTCCATCTCTCAGCCAATCTCATTCCCATTCCAGGTGTAAGCGATACCCAGATGCTGACCCCCCTGAATTTCTGCCTCCTGCCAGATGTCTCTTGAGAGCCAGGACATGCCTCAGTGCACAGATTCCTCTGAGTGAATGGCTCTTTGTCACCTTGGATTGAACCCCTCCAAATGTCTGTACCTCCTCTCACTGGCTTCAAAATCCACTTCTACCATGGTCTTCTTCATCAAGAAATCATGCCTCCACTTATGCTAACTCATGTGAGAATTTGGGTGTCCATTCTTGCTATCTCCTTCTCCACCCTCCTCCATTTCTGCCTCTCTGCAGTCCATTCAGGACAGAGAGACCAGGGTGGTCTTGAAAAGCACACCCGCCATTAGTTGTAAGAAAGGCATTTAATTAGGATGTCTATAAAAAGGGAAAGTAGGTGTGAGGTAAATGGCAACTCTCTGTACTATCATCACAATTTTTCTGTAAATCTAAAACTGTTCTAAAAAATAAGGTTTATCACACACACACACGTACACAGAGAGAAAGAGAGATCATGTGCCTCCCTTGCTTAAAACCCGACACCATCTCCTTATTTCTCTTGTGGCAAAATCTGAAATCCCTAACACAGTGTTGAAAACCCAGCATGATCAGGTCCCTGTCTTCCTTCCCAGTGTGTCTGGGACCACTGTTCCTTCCCCGGCCCCAGCAGGGTCCAGTGTCCTGGACCTCCCATCTGCTAAATCTTTCTCTGCAGGAGCTTCTGACTGCTCACTTCTTCCCTCTTCACATAACCGCCTTTGCTTGTGCTCAGGGACCAAGTGTATCTTCCATCTGACACTCCAGGTGAGGTCCTCTCACACTATTTCTTTATAGCACTTACTACAGTTTGTCTTTATGCATATACTTTCGTGATGCTTTGTTTACTGACTGTATTAGTCTGTTCTCATGCTGCTAATAAAGGCATGCCTGAGACTGGGTAATTTATAAAGGAAAGAGGTTTAATGGACTCACAGTGCCACATGGCTGGGGAGGCCTCACAATTATGGCAGAAGGTGAATGAGGAGCATAGGGCATGTATTACATGGCGGCAGGCAAGAGAGCATGTGTGGTGGAACTCCCCTTTACAAAACCATCAGATCTCGTGAGACTTACTCACTGTCATGAGAACAGCACAGGAAAGACCTGCTCCCATGACTCAATGACCTCCCACTGGGTCCGTCCCATGACACGTGGAAATTATGGGAGCTACAATCCAAGATGAGATTTGGGTGGGGACACAGACAAACCATATCACTGACTGGCTCCCCACCAAACTGTAAGCTTCAGGGGGTCAGGAAGTGAACACATCTCTTAAACCATCTCAAAAGACTCCTCTGGGCTCTCCAAACCCTGTTTTCTTTTCCCTAGTGGGTCTATGTCTTTATTCTAGACAATAGGATATTAGTAAAAATAATGTATACACTTCCGTATCTGGCTCATGAAAACCTCTCATCAAACGCTCCATACTCCCTTCTTCCCCCATCTATGTAGCTGTAAATGAGGAGAAATCCAGGGTTGTAAATCATAAGGTGGAAGGGGCCTGGATGCCTGAATCACCATGTGGAACAGGCCACCCAAGAGAGCCCTGACCAAAAATACCTCTGTTGGACTATATTATTATGTGAAGCCACTGAGATTTAGGGAACATTTATTTCAGCAGTCAGCCTCCCTTGACCAAATCCCCTGTGTCCCCAGCATAGACCCTGACATACAACAGGCACTCAAAATGACTTATTAAATGACTGGAGGACATTGAATTTCCCCAGGCAAGACCTGCTTCTATGAGAGTTTTCAATTGTTCCCCCACTGAGTAAGTCATACCCCACTGCACTAGCCAGGCCTTTCTGGCTGTGTCTAGAGATAGAACTTTGAAAGCACAAAGGAAAGGAAGAAACATTATTGCTAATCCTATGTGTTTTGTTGCAGTGTTTTTTTGTTTGTTTGTTTTTGTTGTTTTTTTGGTAAATCCCACAGCTCAGTCCTTATGTCCAACATTTTCCTTGGTAATCTTCATTTTCTCATTCTCAGGGAGTGGCTGGATATCATGACCAAAGAGTGTAATACATAAAGTAAGTCCCCCAGTTTATTTCCCTTACCAACTTACTTATTTTCTATCTGTATTTGAGCTCAAAATGTGACACCCCTCTTTTTTCCCCTCACTGCTTTATTCTGCCTATTTCTTAACTATCTCATTAAAAAGCACATTTTCCAGAGAATTCTTGGAGGTAAAATTGGAATCTTGGAATCTTCATTCTTCTCTTTCAGGCTGTCAGAGAACATATTAGTAATAAGTTGCCACTGTTCTATAACTCAAAATTAGGGGCAACTCCTGCTGGCCTGGAATTGTGTCGTAAGGAAATTGACTTATTATGAATGCTAATTTAGGGGGTTCCTGGAAACACTAGATGGCCGTGATTACCAGAAGAGCAAGAATACCCTGTGCCTGCGTGTGCTTTTTAAGGACCAGTTTAACGTACAAATGTGAAGATATTATATTCACTTTAAGGAACTTTTTATTCTTTGGTGACTCCTACTTCCTGCTGTTACTTAAAGTCTTTGCTTATAGCATTCTATCAACAGATAGTGAATGATTTTCAAATATTTTTAAGCTTGCAAATTCCACAGACTATAAAATAGACATTTCTCATTAAGAAGTGTGATACCTGATTTTGCTGAAAGTAGAACATCCTTGGGAAAATGCCATGTAATGATTTTCAGCTACTCCAAGGAATGAATGAGGGCTCCTTTCCTAATTTTCATAGACACTTCCATTGTAAGGCCACTCATTCTCAGCTTTGTGTTTACCTCCAGGGAATTACTTTTCCATGGGACAGAAGCTCAGAGCTTGTTAGCCACAACCCCGTTTCTTGAGCTAAAATGTGATATTCTGGTTTATTTGATTTTTAGGGCAGTGTAAGTTTTATTTCAGGTAAAATAGAGACTTAAAAACAGTCAAGTTACAACAGGAAATGAGGTCCTTATAGCCACTGCCTACCTTTTGCTAGTGGCTCGACTGTGATGATTTCACTGCTGTTGCCTCTTCCAGCTGAAGTCACAGCCACTACCCAGACGCTGTACTGACGATTCCTACTCAGGTTGGGAATTCTGTAGGAAAATGAGTCGGGAGAGGCCTCAAACTCGCTGATCACCTGTAAAAAGAGACATAAGTGTTCCCACATTCAAAGAAGCATGTGGCAAAAATGGATTTCCCGAAGGAATGGTCATGAACATATTAAATATCATAACAAAAAAACTCAACTCACTCTCCTCTAAAAGGCTGGCTTTGCAATATAAAATGTAACTGGTAAGTTTAAGTGACCCACCATCTACATTTTTCTCTGCAGCAGCTTTGATGGCCACCAATAAATAATTTACCCCTTTACATTACAGGCCACAGCACTTCTGTATTTGGCTGAGATGGAGTAACAAGAACCAGATTTACCCTCCCACCTGAAACAACTGAGGAACACACACCATCCATAAAACAATGGTTCTAAAAGCATTGCACATCAGGTAATAAATGACAGTGATCTCTGAAAGATGGGAAACGAATGAAGAAAACCCCACAATCGCAGAGTTTTTGCAATTTTTAGGGCAGTGTAAATTTTATTTCTGATAAAATAGAGAGCTCCACCTCCTCAACTCGGGAGGTTGGCAGCCTTTCCAAGCTAAGGAGGCAGAGCTGAGATCCTGAAGGAAGCTAGAGTTCACAAGGAAGAGCACTGGAAAGAGAGCTACACACAAAGGACAAGCTCTGGAGATTGAAGAGGGTCCTACTTGGGTATTCAGCTGAGCAGATCCATGGATGCATGTGAGGAAACTACCCAAGGCCAGGGAAAGATACCTGAAAGAATTGGAGGTCACGGTGCCTAACGCTCACACAGGGATGGGAGTAGTGGCTGTTCCCACCAGTTGGGTTGGAAAACATCAAGATTCCTCGAGCATTGGGTATAGTGCATAAGGGTCTTACCACAAAGGGGAAATAATTAGCCCCAGACTGAATACCACTCCAGTCTTTCATAATTATTCTTAAAGGCAAGACTTAGAGAGAACAAATTATTCCTAAATAACTTAACTACATCCAAGAATAAAGGTCAAGAATATTTATAGAATTTATAGAAATTAAAGCATGCAGTACTCCAAAAGGTGAAGTTCACAAAGTTTAACACCTAATAAAATATTTCCACAAACAAATAGCCCAAATATGTGTCACCTGATGACTGGATAAACAGAATATGTCATAGCGATACCATGGAGTCTGTATTAGTCCATTTTCATGCTGCTGATAAAGACATACCCGAGACTAGGTAATTTATAAAGAAAAAGAGGTTTAATGGATTCACAGTTCCACATGGCTGGGGAGGCCTCACGATCACGGCAGAAGGTGAAAGGCATGTCTTACATGGTGGCAGGCAAGAAAGAATGAGGCCAAGCAAAAGGGATTCCCCCTTGTAAAACCATTATATCTCATGAGACTTATTCACTACGATGAGAACAGTATAGAGGAAACTGCCCTCATGATTCAATTATCTCCTACCAGGTCTCTCCCACAACACATGGGAATTATGGGAGCTATATAATTAAAGATGAGATTTGGCTGGGGACATGGAGCCAAGCCATATCAGAGTGTTATGAGATAATAGAAAGGAATGAAGTACTGATAAATGCTATAACTTGGATAAATCTTGAAAACATTATGCTAAGTGAAAGGAGCCAATTATAAGAAACCACACATTTGTGATTCTCTTCATTAAAAATGTTCAGAATAGGTAGATCGATGGCAGCATAGATTAGTGGTTGTCAGGGGCAGGGTAGGGGAAGGGGAAAATTGGGAATGACTGCTAATGGGCGTGCAGTTTCTTTTCAGGGTGATGAAAATGTTCTAAAATTAGATAGTGGTAAGGGTTGCATAACTCTGTGAATATACTAAGAGCCACTGAATTGTTGAATTTAAAAGTGAATGACATCTCAATAAAGCTGTCATAAAAATTTCCAGGAAAACATAATTCATAAGAAGAAATCAATCAATCAAAATTCACCCATAATTGGCACAGACATTAGATTTATGCAAACAAGGGCAATAAAGTAGTTATAATTGTATTATAGCTGTATTATAACTGTATATGTTCAAAAATTTAAGTAGATATGATACAAAAAGACCTAAGTTAAACTCAAAATGAAACTATAATGCATGAAATAAAAAATACATTGAACTTGATTAGCAGCAGCATAGATATTGCAGAAAAACTGATTAGTGAACTTAAAGGTGTGGAAGGAAAATAAATATTGGGGCCCCCAAATCACTAAGCTAAAGGGAAAAGTCAAACTGGGAACTGCTTAGGGCAAACCTGCCTCCCATTCTATTCAAAGTTATCCCTCTGCTCACTGAGATAGATGCATATCTGATGGCCTCCTTTAGAAGGCTAATCAGAAACTCAAAAGAATGTAACCATTTGTCTCTTATCTACCTAGGACCTAGAAGCCCCCTCCTCACCAGCCCCCTCCCCACTTTGAGTTGTCCCGCCTTTGCTTCAAGTTGTCCTGCCTTTTCAGATGGAACCAATGTTAAAAAATTGATTGATGTCTCATGTCTTGCTAAAATGCATAAAACCAAGCTGTGCTCGGACCACCTTGAGCACATACTGTCAGGGCCTCCTAAGGCTGTGTCATGGGCACGCATCCTCACTTTGGCAAAATAAACTGCCTAAATTGACTGAGACCTGTCTCAGATATTTGAGGTTCACAACACATATTAATAAATGATACATAGAAAAGAGAATAAAAAAGTTAACAGGGCATTAGTGAGCTATGGAAAAATATCAGGCTGCCTAACATACACATAGTGGAGTCACTAAAGGAGGGGAGAGAGACAGGACCAAAAAAAGGTTGTAAAAATAGTGGTTGAAAAATTTCCAAATTTGATGAAAACTGTAGCCCGCAGAGCCAAGATACTCAGTGAATTCTAGCCACAAGAATATTAAAAAAAAAACTGTACCAAGGAGCATCATAATCAAACTACTCAAGAGTTTTAGTTTCAGTGCTAGAGAGAAAATCTTAAAAGTAGCCAGAGAAAGTAAATGTTGTATAAAGGGGAACAAAGATAAGCATGGCAGCCAATTTCATTTGAAAAACAATCAAGGTAAGAAGACAGTGGAATGATTTCTTTCAAGTACTAAAAGAAAAAAATCAACCTAGAATTCTATATTCAACAAATGTAATTCAAAATGAAATTGAATAAAGACTTTTTTCAGATACATAAGAAGCTGAAAGAATTAATCACCAGTAGACCCACATTACAAGAAATGTTAAAGAAAGTCCTTCCAGCAGAAGGAAAATAATACCAGATAGACAGACATAAATGTACACAAATAAGTAGAAAAAGGAGGTAATTATACAGATAAATATATATGGTATTTCTTATTTAAATATTATTAAAATATGGTTGATAGTTAAAAACAATACCAATGTAATGTGGGTATATAATATAAATAAAAGTAAAATGTTTAACAATAGCACAAATGTTGGGAAGAAAAAATGGAAGTATATGATTGTAAGTTTCTTATACTATATGCAAAGTGTGTAATACCACTTGAAAGTACACTAAGATGTTAAAAGTATATGCTGTGAATTGTAAGGAAACTGCTGAACTTACAAAATATAGCATAAAATAAAGCTAATGAACTAATAAGATAAATAAAATGGAATTACAAAAAAAACCCCAAAGAAGTCAGAGAAAGAGTGACAAGGGCAACAAGTAGCACAACAGCAGCAGAACTCAAATAGCAAATAGCACTACACAGAGTTAAACATAAACATAGTAATAATAATTTTAAGTATAAATGATCTAAATATATTAAAGGCAAAGATTGTCAGACCTGATATAAAAGCAATATCCGACTATATGCTGCTTACAAGAAATGTACTTGAAATAGGCCAGGTGCAGTGGCTCATGCCTGTAATCCCAGCACTGTGGGAGGCCGAGGCAGGTGGATCACGAGGTCAGGAGATTAAGACCATCCTAGCCAACGTGGTGAAACCCTGTCTCTACTAAAAACACAAAAAATTAGCTGGGCATAGTGGTGGGTGCCTGTAGTCCCAGCTACTCTGGAGGCTGAGGCAGGAGAATGGCATGAACCCAGGAGGCGGAGCTTGCAGTGAGCCAAGATTGTGCCACTGCACTCCAGCCTGGGTGACAGAGTGAGACTCTGTCTCAAAAAAAAAAAAAAAAAAAAAGAAAGAAAGAAAGAAAGAAAGAAAGAAAGAAAGAAAGAAAGAAATGTACTTGAAATATAAAAACACAAATAGGTTAAAAATAAAGGAACTTAAGTGATATCCTATGATAACACTAATCAAAAAAATATGGAATGGCTATAGTAATATCAGACAAAATAGATTTAAAAGCAAAGGATATTACCAGTAATAAAGATAGAAATTTCATAATGATAATGGGGTCAGTTCATCAAGAGAACATAACAATTCTAAACATTTATTCACCTAATATTCACCTATTATTCAAAGATATGAAGCTTGGTTATTAGGTGAATAAACGTTTAGGATTTATTATTACATGAAACAAAACTAATGGAACTTCAAGGAGACATAGACCTAGATAGGTCAGAATTGTTCCTTAAAAAGCCATGTGAAGTAGGTGGAGCTGGATCCATTTTATAGATCAGGAAACTGAGGTTCAGAGAAAGTAAGTGATTCACTGATGTCACAAGACCAGACAACTGCAGAACAATGGCTCCAGCTCAGGGCCTCTGGTCCCAAGTCTGGTGCTATTTCCTCACACTTTATGCTGTCAATTAGAAGTGACCAAAACAAGAAGGACTTACTTTTACTCTTGTTAGCTTTTCAATAAACCTTACATGCCTCAGCAGGCTACATAAGTTACAATACCAGTCATGCAATTAAACAGGGGATTTAAATCTTCACTATATCTCTTAATTGTCATACAACCTCATGCTTCCTCAACAAAACATAATGTCAGATAATTACTTATTGTCAAAACTTTAATTTGTGGGTACACAGTGTCAGATGATTTGGAGAGACTCTTGCATGGATTCCCTAGATACATCACTATAATCTAGCATGCTCGTGCATGTGTATGCACTCATTTACACCTCACCTCCACCCCCCTCCCACTACAACACTCCAGTCACGT
The DNA here is from genome assembly GCF_028858775.2 of Pan troglodytes. Taxonomy (NCBI): domain Eukaryota; kingdom Metazoa; phylum Chordata; class Mammalia; order Primates; family Hominidae; genus Pan; species Pan troglodytes. The sequence goes on from NC_072420.2 coordinate 40,788,926, forward strand.
CTTAGAGTATTATGGGAAAATTAGTCCCTCTAGAAGTTCAGAGGGAATTTGGCCTGTTTCCTGATAAACCAAAGAGACAATCCTGAGACTGTATGTACTTGCACTGTGTGATTCTCCAAGGCTATGTCATTGCCAAATTAATTTTACAAAGCTTAATGATGTGCAAATTCGAACAATTATTCTTACTGAACATTAAGCATCAGGAAAGCATTAAGATATACTTATAAAATAAAGATCTTTTTCTGTGCAGACAACATAGCTTTTAGTTAAAACTCCATACTTATCCTGTTGACAAGGTAAAATTCGTTCTTGATTACCTCCAAAACACACACTTTAATTTTTGCCTGTAACATAATGCATGGCTAAAATCAACAATAAAATATGACTTTTTATGCAACAAGATTTGTTTCTTCATTTATATAGAAGACTAATCAAGAATTGAAGTAGAAAAGGTATATACATAGAAACTTCCTTAATTTCTCTGTAGGTTAGGATGAAAAATAATAACGTCAAGCTGTTAGTGGCTCCTATTGGTTATTTGGGTAAGTTAGTTGCGCTGATGTCACCACCCTTTGATGCCACTGTGTATTCCTCTGAGGACTGCCATAATTAGGCACAATTTTCCTGGTCTTAGTAGAAGGGCAAGCAGAAAGTTGATAACTGAACAATTTAAACCATCAGAGTTGATTTATTTTCTTTGGAATATATGTAACTGGATATTAAAGTTGACTCTTCCTGTTCTCTGGAAGTTTTAGCGATGATCTTAAAGTGTGAGAATGCTCCTAAAGATGCCAGTGCCTTCTTTCCTAACAAGAGCTGTGAGGCCACCTGGGCAGGACTTGCTGGTTCTCATGTTTTGCCAGTCATCCATTTCCAGGCTCCAAAAGAGGCTGGGGCAGGAATAAGGATTTTCTGTTGAGAGAGGTCTGTGAGCATTCCCTCTTATGGGTGGAAGAGGGCTTTGAGCTCTAGGGAATCTCTCGGAGAACTTGGAGTCTGAAGGACACAGAGCTTGGTAAGTGAGCCACACCTGAGAAGGCTAATGGCGAATCACAGTGGCAGAGGTAGCCCTGCTCACAACAGGAGAGGAGGCTGGGCTGGACTGGCCACGCCTCCTAGAGTGAAGCAGGGTAAGGATGCCTACTGGTTGACCCTAGAGGACAGGGCAAGCCTGGATGTCTTGAGAGAGAGAACCATAGGCATGAAATGCCTCCAACAGAGGGATGCAGTGTAAATTATATAGTATTTATTGTAAACAGAATAATTAGCTATGGATGGTGCATAACTCAATCATTATTAACCATTTTAACAGTAGGTAGGAGAAAAAAGAAAAAAAAGAGCAAAATGGGAAGAAAATAACCAGAAGTTCTCTCAGTGTAGTGGAGCCAATCTAGTTGATTAAATCCTTTTTAATGCTCAGCCAAAAATGCTTGTTCTGAAAAGAAGGGATGATAAATATCATCTCCTTTTGAAATATTTCCCTCCATATTTTATTAAGTCAGGATAGCATGGACTATATTTATATTTCATTAGTTTTCTTTTTATTGGATACCAGATTTTCCAACACAACAATCCAATAGTGTGTAAACTGACTTGCTAATTTCTACATGCATATTTTATTACGTAGCACTCTCTTTCAAATATAGAGAATGTTCAATGAGAAGGGATCACTTTGATTTCCAGATTTCGCCTGATATATCAGCTGGGTTGCTATTTCAGAGACTCTGAATCTTTTTTTTTTTTTTTTAAAGAAACAAAGCAAAGCTTCGCTATCAAGGACAACAGATAAACACTGCGGTATAAAGAAGGGCAAACTCACAATGGAGTTTCTTAGGGATTAATGAACCAAATGTGGCAAAAGGAGAAATCTGTGGGGAAGCAACAGAGACACTTTTCTTAATATTTAAATATTTCATTTTCTTCAGGTAGACTTTGAACTCTCCAGTCTCATCTTCTTTAGAGTTAAGACAGACGTGTCAGTCATCCTAGATTTTATTATGCCTAAAGTGTGAATTAATTTTGAGTGGACTACAGTAATTGTGCTAACCATTTGTTTGAAGAGAAGACATAAGAGTTCCTTTGTGACCTGTGGAAATACAGAAACAGCCAACATTACGAAGTTGCCGCCAGGCATGGACTTGAGGGATCCCATCCCCCATGTCCCTGAACCAGAATGCCAGGGATTCCGTTCCATGGCTTATTTTTAATCCTGCTCTGTCTATGCCCAGCTTGAGGAAGTGGATGGGACATTTGTGGACTGGGGTTGCCAATTATTTTGCATCTGTCATATATTCCTCTTGGCCAGCTGAGGAAAAAGCCTGTTATTTCTCATCTAAAATGTGTTTAAACATGTAGGCTCTATCCAAGTTGAGAAGCAAGCCAACATTTATTATTAATTAATCGCTTCTCAATTGAAAGGCTCTAAGTGGCTGCCAAGTTACTGATTTCTTGGTCCACCAGATAACATGGTGGCATGAGAAGAACAGGGCTCTCTCTGGCTCAGCAGTCCCCAGCCTTTTTGGCATCAGGGACAGGTTTCGTGGAAGACAGTTTTTTTTTCACAGATGGATGGACGTGGTAGGATGGGATGGTCTTGGGATGAAATTGTTTCACCTCAGATCATCAGGCATTAGTTGGATTCCCATAAGAAGCATGCAATATAGGTCCCTAGTATTAGTCCGTAGCCCGGGGGTTGGGGAATCCTGCTCTACCGATGTCATGTAACAGGGGCAATCCACAGTGTTCTTAGGGGAAGATTTGGGTATTTGGTCTGAGGACACACACATAAAATGTAAAATATGCATGTTGCTTATGTAATGAACCATCTCAAATACTATTCTTACAGTGGGCTGGTCATGGTTTTTACTGTGGGAGGTGGTGGGGGGGTCCAGGCAGACACTGCTGCCTTGAAAGTATGGAGGTCTGTGGATAAGGGATGTTGGCAAGAGTTATAGGACCCCATGGGCCAGACATAGAAGCTTGTTGGACTATAGTTCTCTCCTTTGGGCTGTGTGAAGAAAATCTAGGCAAAAGTTCTTAGCTTCATGCCTCGTAATAGGAAGGGCTTGTAAATAATTACTGAGTTTCAATTAATGGTCATTTACTGAGTTCAGTTGCAGTGTGTAGATTATAAGGTAAGTTCCTGCCCCCGGGGAGCAAGAAGTGACCACAGCTTGGCAAACAGAAGATTAATTTAAAATGAGGCACCATAGAAGTCTGACCAATTCCTACTAAAATTTAGATATAAACTCGTTTGGACCTTTCTCTAAAACCAACCCTGTCATAGTTGAAGACATGGATGAATATTTATAAGATGCCTAAAAAATAAATGGAAACTTCATATATTTGTTTTAAAAAATATTTATAGCAAGGTTTTACAAGACTTCTGATATGTTTGCCTCCCCAAAGCCGTATCCAGAGTGGAAAATACAGTAAATGGGATAAATCTTGTGACACCCAAGCCAGAGTGTTCACATTTCAAGCGTTTTGTCTTTGTATGTTACTGCTTTAAGTCTGCTGGGTAGAGTCGTGGGTTCCTAAGGAACTAAATGTGCACAGTTTACTCTTCCACTCAAAAGTGTAAGGGTTGTGAGGAAGTTAGTTTTCTCCTAGTGCTTCAGGGTCAACTCATGGAAAGCCTGGGAACAGCGTCTTCTAGACCAGCCTTCATTCCACAATTATTTTTGCCTTGTGGTGTTGATATAATATTTTTCTTTTCATGTGTAAGATGCTTTTGACCAGTAAATAAGATATAATTAGCCACAGTGAGGCACTTTAAACACTCTTTGGTCATGTCTATAAAACTAGACGTTTACCCAATAATTGCCAAATTCATTTCCGAACCCCTCACATTATTTAGCTTGTAGCTGCACTTGTAAGACCTTGCAGAGCCTTCTCTAGTCCTCTCAATCAGGGGCTAAGTCTGCCCTTTGTCTTTCATAGCCTTTGCCTTTATTCCACTGTGGGTTATGGTCTTGCATGTGCTTACTGCATCTCCCCAGGGGTCAGGCTCCCCGACCCATCCCTCTACTCCTTTTACTCACCCATCCCTCTACTCACTCTGCAGGGAACCTGGTTCAGAGCACTGCTTGGAGCTGGGACTCAATGACCAGTAACTGGAATACACTGAGGAAATTCTTGTTGTACTAGGTGAGTTTAGTAATGACCTAGAAATGATTTGAGTACGATAGGAAATAATGAGGATAAAATGACTACAAAGCCATAGGCTGTTCATGTCAAATTATTCAGCCTGTCTGATATAAAAGGAATTCTACTTTTAAAAATTTCAATTAACTTTTTAATGAAAAACTAATTCTATAAGGAAATGTGATGTTTTAAAAAGCTCTGATAGCTAATTGTTAACATGCAATTAAAAAAACTTGAAGGCTGTGATTTCATAGATAGAATGTCCACAGCAGTGAAAAAAAAACTCCCCCAAGCAATAAACAAAATTGATAGCTCTTTTAATTATAGGGTAAGGGAAGTTTTAGAATGCTTAACATCTTTCTGTTTAGTGGCAGAGAAATGGCCTGGATTCCATTAAGAATTAGCAGTTCACTGCATTAATTTAAGATTTTTAAAATTCTTATGTATAATATAATTTGATCTAATTTTCATTTTATTTCACAGTTCCCATCTATAAAAGAAGATGTCATGGCAGAAAGATCTTCCTAAAGGCACAGGTTGAGAGGCCAACATTGGTAGAAATGGGATAACAGCCAGGCAATTCTGGTAGTTTCCTCTGCCTTTCACTGAGATTACTGTAGATACCATTATATATATGACTATATATAGACTATATATATAACTATATACATAGACTACTGGCTACTTTTAAAAAGCCTTTCAAATATAAAATATTTTATATATGACCATATATATATATGACTATAGATACCATTATATATATGACTATATATATGACTATATATAGACTATATATATAACTATATACAGAGACTATTGGCTACTTTTAAAAAGCCTTTCAAATATAAAATATTTTATTTTTGGCCTTCCAAATATAAAAGTTATTGCTATAATGTTTTGCAACTATATTAAAGTTGATATCCAGAGAAGGCATGAGAAAAACTAGTTTCTTGATGTAATTGTTTAGAATTAGAAGCACCATCCAATTAGCCCAGCTGGCATTACAGATACTTATGTTAACAGGCTCTTTCCAACCAATATAATCTCCCTGTGCTACAATTTTTCCTCATCCCCTTTTCATTGTCATACCACCTGCCATGAAAATTATCTATCTGTCAAAGTTACATTATTAATTTAACTTGATTGCTGTCACCTATTCAACAAATTCTGTACAAAAAAACTAATTTGTTATCATATAGTTTCTCACATACAAGAAATTAATGAGAAACACAATTCTTAGTAATAAAAATAATATATGCAGAATTTACAAAATTGAAAAAAATAGCTCTTTCCACTAGTGTTAATTGAAAAATGATTTAAAGCCAATTTATTTCCTTAAATAGTACAATATGTCTGTGTCAGGCCAAGTCAAAAAGATAAGATGTTTTCAAAGCTGCAATCTTCCAAAAGCTCCAAAAGCTAATTGATAAAAAGGGCATTTTAGCAAAACTTTGGAGACAGTAAAAAGATCAGAGGTTAAGAGGGTGGGATGAATAGGGGGAGCACAGAGGGTTTTCAGGGCAGTGAAACTTCTGCATGATGCTATAATGGTGGATCCATGTCATCAAACATTTGTCCAAACCTATAAAATGTACAACCCAAGAGTAAGTCTTACATAAACTATGAACACTGGCTAATAATGATGTGTCAATGTAGGTTCCACCATTGTTACAAATGCACCACTTTGTTGGGGGATGTTGATAGTGGGGGAGGCTGTGCAGTAGGAGCAGGGGCATTTGGAAAATCTCTGTACCTTCTTCTCAATTTTTCTGTGAACCTAAAACTGCTTAAAAAAATAAAGTCAAGTTTTTTAAAGAGCATTTTAGCCTGTGGATAATCAGAAAGCTCTACGCAGCAATGGGGAAGTACATTCAGGGTGGCATACACTAAGCTACCTAGTCTGAATGAATGCTACCTCAAAGCCAGAATGCTTAGTGATAGGTTATCTGACAAATCAGGCAGGCAGTCTTATGAGACTGAGCTTCAAAAGAGATTTCCAGGGCCTCTTTCTGTATGAAAATTTTAGTGGAATATGTACTTATGTTTTCCTTTGCTGTATAAATTACATGATTGAGCTCAGAATTTTAAAGGCCAAGATTTCTACCTTGAGTATAGGCCATCTGCATTTTACCAGTTATAGCAATTGAATGATTTCACATAATGCCTAGTGGACTAATGACCACTGAGAACAACATGAGGAGAAAACTGAAATACAGCTTCAACAGAAAGACTGAGTAGTTATTGGCTGGTTCACTGTGTGATATGGGTTGGCTGTGTCCCCACCCAAATCTCATCTCGAATTGTAGTTCCCACAATCCCCATGTGCCGTGGGAGGGACCCCATGGGAGGTAATTGAATCATGAGTGTGGTTACCCTCATGCTGTTCTTGTGATAGTGAGTGAGTTCTCATGAGACCTGGCTTTATAAGGGGCGTTTCCCGCCTTGGTTCTGCACTTGCTCTTGCTGCCGCCACGTGAAGAAGGATATGTTTGTGTCCCCTTCCACCACGATTGTAAGTTTCCTACGGCCTCCCCAGCCATGCTGAACTGTAAGTCAATTAAACCTCTTTCCTTTATAAGTCACTCAATCTTGGGTATGTCTTTATTAGCAGTGTGAGAACAGACACTGTGAATAGGATAACAGGGAAAAAAGACCACTATTAAATGATAAACTTATAAAAAACAACATAGACTTCCCTTCCACTTTCTTAAAGAATAGAAGTCAAATAAATAGGCAAAAATTGAACACAAAAAACTGAGAAGATTTAGAACCACACTCCATATCTATTGAGATAATCATGTAGTTTTTGTCTTTACTTCTGTTTATGTGATGAATCACATTTATTGATTGTGTATGTTGAACCAACCTTGCATCTTGGGAATAAAGCCTACTTGATCATGGTGGATAAGTGTATTAGCCCATTTTTATTCTGCTATGAAGAAATACCAGAGACTGTGTAATTTATAAAGAAAAAGAAGTTTAATGGACTCACAGTTCCACATGGCTGGGGAGGCTTTAAAATCATGGCAGAAGGTGAAGGAGGAGCAAAGCCATGTCTTACATGGTGGCAGACAAGAGAGCATGTGCAGGGGAACTGCTCTTTATAAAACCATCAGAACTCATGAGACTTATTCACTATCATGAGAACAGCACAGGAAAATCCGCCCCTATGATTCAATTACCTTCCACCGGGTCTTTCCCATGACACATGGAGAAAATGTGAGGTACAATTCAAGAAGAGATTTGAGTGGAGACACAGCCAAACTATATCAATAAGCTTTTTGATGTATTGCTGGATTCAGTTTTTCAGTATTTTGTTGAGATTTCTGCATTGATGTTCATCAAGGATATTCTGAAGTTTTCTTTTTTGTCATATCTCTGCCAGATTTGGGTATCAGGATGATGCTGGCCTCATAGAACGAGTTAGGGAGGAGTCCCCCCTCCTATATTTTTTGGAATAGTTTCAATAGGAATGGTACCAGCTCTTCTTTGTATATCTTGTAGAATTCAGCCATGAATCCATCTAATCTTGGGCTTTTTTCATTTGGTAGGCTACTTATTCCTGCCTCAACTTCAGAACTCATTATTGGTATGTTCGGGGATTCAATTTCTTCCTATTTCAGTCTTGGGAGAGTGTATGTGTCCAGGAATTTATCCATTTCTTCTAGATTTTCTAGTTTATGTGCATAGAGGTGTTCATAATATTCTCTGATGGTTGTTTGTACTTCTGTGGGGCCAATGGTAACATCCCACTTATTTATTCTGATTGTACTTGTTTGAATCTTGTCACTTTTTTTCTTTATTATCCTAGCTAGTGGTCTATCTATTTTATTTTATTTTTTTCAAAAAACTAGCTCCTGGATTTGTTGATCCATTGAATGGTTTTTCATGTCTCTATCTCCTTCTGTTCAGCTCTGATTTTGATTATTTCTTGTCTTTTGCTAGCTTTGGGATTTGTTTGTTCTTGATTCTCTAGTTCTTCTAGCTGTGATGTTAGGTTGTTAACTTGAGACCTTTCTAACTTTTTGACGTGGGCATTTAGTACTATAAATTTCTCTCTTAACACTGCCTTAGCAGTGTCTCAGAGATTCTGGTATATTGTATCTTTGTTCTTATTAGTTTCAAAGAACTTCTTGATTTCTGTCTTAATTTCATTATTTACCCCCAAAGTCATTCAGGAGCAGGTCATTCAATTTCCATGTAATTTGTATAGTTTTAAGTGAATTTCTTAGTATTGATTTTGAATTTGATTGTGCTGTGGTCTGAGAGACTGTTACGACTTCAGTTCTTTTGCATTTGCTGAGGAGTGTTTTACTTCTGATTAATATGATCAATTTTACAGTAAGTGTCATGTAGCAATGAGAAGAATGTATATTCTGTTGTTTGGGGGTGGAGAGTTCTGTAAATATCTTTCAGATCCATTTGAGTTCTGTAGATATTTATCAAATCCATCTAATTCAGGACCTGAGCTCAGGTCCTGAATATCTTTGTTAATTTTTTGCCTCAATGATCTGTCTAATATTGTCAGTGGGGTGTTAAAGTCTCCCACTGTTATTGGGTGGGAGTCTAAGTCTGTTTGATGGTCTCTAAGAACTTGCTTTATGAACCTGGGTGCTCCCGTGTTGGATGTATATATATTTAGGATAGTTAGATCTTCTTGAATTGAACCCTTTACCATTATGTAAAATATAGGATGATGTAAATTTAGGACAGTTAGATCTTTGTCTTTTTTGTTCTTTGTTGGTTTAAAGTCTGTTTTGTCAGAAACTAGGATTGCAACCCCTGCTTTTTTCTGTTTTTGATTTGCTTACTGGATTTTCCTCCATCCCTTTATTTTGAGCCAATGTGATTATCTCAAATAGATGCAGAAAAGGCTTTTGATAAAATCCAACATCCATTCATGTTAAAAACTCTCAATAAACTAGTTATTGAAGGAACACACCTCAAAGTATTATGACCCATATATGACAAACCCACAGCCAACATCATACTGAATGGGCAAAAGCTGGAAGTATTCCCCTTGAAAACTGGCACAAGACAAGGATGCCCTCTCTCACCACTCCTACTCAACACAGTATTGGAAGTTCTGGCCAGGGCAATCAGGCAAGAGAAAGAAATAAAAGGCATTCAAACAGGAAGAGAGGAAGTCAAACTATCCCTATTTGTAGATGGCATGATTCCATATCTAGAAAATTCCATCATCTCAGCCCAAAAGCTTCTTAAGCTGATAAACAACTTCAGTAAAGTCTCAGGATAGTGCGAAAATCACTAGCATTCCTATCCTCTAACAACAGTCAAGCTGAGAGCCAAATCAGGAATAAACTCCCATTCACAACTGCCACAAAAAGAATAAAGTAACTTGGAATGAAGCTAACTAGGATGGTGAGAGATCCCTACAAGGAGAACTACAAACTACTGCTCAAAGAAATCAGACATGACACAAACAAATGGAAAAACATTTCATGCTCATGAATAGGAAGAATCAATATCTTAAAATGGCTATACTACCCACGCAACTTATAGATTCATGCTATTCTCATTAAACTACCATTAAGATTCTTCACAGAGCTAGAAAAAACTATTTTAAAAATTCAGTTGGAACCAAAAAGAGCCCAAACAGCCACGGCAATCCTAAGCAAAAAGAACAAAGCTAGAAGCATCATGCTACTGGACTTCAAACTATACTACAGGGCTACAGTAACCAAAACAGCATGGTTCTGGTACAAGAACAGACACATAGACCAATGGAACAGAATAAAGAACCCAGAAATAAGACCACACATCTACAACTATCTAATCTTCAACAAACCTGACAAAAACAAGCAACGGGGAAAGGACTCCCTATTCAATAAATGGTGCTGGGATAACTAGCTAGCCATATGCAGAAGACTGAAGCTGGCTCCCTTCCTTATACGATATACAAAAATCAAATCAAGATGGATTAAAAAATGTAAATGTAAAACCTAAAGCTAAAAACACTCTGGAAGACAGCCTAGGCAATACTATTCAGGACATAAGCATGGGCAAAGATTTCATGATGAAGACACCAAAAGCAATTTGCAACAACAACAAAAATGGACAAATGGGATCAAGTAAATGAAAGAGCTTCTGTGCAGCAAAAGAAATTATCAACAGAGTAAACAGCTGACAGAATGGGAGAAAATTTTTGCAAACTATGCATCTGACAAAGGTCTAATATTCAGCCTTTATAAGAAACATAAACAAATTTACAAGAAAAAAATAAACAATCCGATAAAACGTGGGCAGAGGACATGAACAGACACTTTTCAAAAGAGAACCTACATGCAGCCAACAAGCATAGGAAAAGCTCAACATCACTGATCAATACAGAAATGCAAATCAGGGGTGTGGAGCCAAGATGGCGGAATAGGAACAGCTCCAGTCTACAGCTCCCAGTGTGAGCGACGCAGAGGATGGGTGATTTCTGCATTTCCAACTGAGGTACCGGGTTCATCTCACTGGGGAGTGTCGGACAGTGGACGCAGGACAGTGGGTGCAGCGCATCGAGCATGAGCCGAAGCAGGGCGAGGCATCGCCTCACCCGGGAAGCACAAGGGTTCAGGGGATTCCCTTTCCTAGTTAAAGAAAGGGGTGACAGACGGCACCTGAAAAATCGGGTCACTCCCACCCTAATACTGCACTTTTCCGATGGTCTTAGCAAACGGCACACCAGGAGATTATATCCCGTGCCTTGCTTGGAGGGTCCTATGCCCACAGAGCCTCACTCATTGCTAGCACAGCAGTCTGAGATCAAACTGCAAGGTGGCAGTGAAGCTGGGGGAGGGGCGCCCACCATTGCGGAGGCTTGAGTAGGTAAACAAAGTGGCCGGGAAGCTCAAACTGGGTGGAGCCCACCGCAGCTCAAGGAGGCCTGCCTGCCTCTGTAGACTCCACCTCTGGGGGCAGGGCATAGCCAAACAAAAGGCAGCAGAAACCTCTGAACACTTAAATGTCCCTGTCTGACAGCTTTGAAGAGAGTAGTGGTTCACCTAGCATGCAGCTGGAGATCTGAGAACAGACAGACTGCCTCCTCAAGTGGGTCCCTGACCCCTGAGTAGCCTAACTGGGAGGCACCCACCAGTGGGGCAGACTGACACCTCACACAGCCGGGTACTCCTCTGAGACAAAATTTCCAGAGCAAAGATCAGGCAGCAACATTTGCTGTTCACCAATATCCACTGTTCTGCAGCCTCCGCTGCTGATACCCAGGCAAACAGGGTCTGGAGAGGACCTCCAGCAAACTCCAACAGACCTTCACCTGAGGGTCCTGACTGTTAGAAGGAAAACTAACAAACAGAAAGGACATCCACACCAAAACCCCATCTGTACGTCACCATCATCAAAGACCAAAGGTAGATAAAACCACAAAGATGGGGAAAAAACAGAGCAGAAGAACTGGAAACTCTAAAAATCAGAGTGCCTCTCCTCCTCCAAAGGAACGTAGCTCCTCACCAGCAACAGAACAAAGCTGGATGGAAAATGATTTTGATGCATTGAGAGAAGAAGGCTTCAGATGATCAAACGACTCAGAGCTAAAGGAGGAAGTTCGAACCCATGGCAAAGAAGTTAAAAACCTTGAAAAAAATTAGGCGAATGGCTAACCAGAATAACCAATGCAGAGAAGTCCTTAAAGGACCTGATGGAGCTGAAAACCACAGCATGAGAACTACGTGACGAATGCACAAGCCTCAGTAGCTGATTCAATCAACTGGAAGAAAGGGTATCAGTGATGGAAGATCAAATGAATGAAATGAAGTGAGAAGAGAAGTTTAGAGAAAAAAGAATAAAAAGAAATGAACAAAGCCTCCAAGAAATATGGGACTATGTGAAAAGACCAAATCTACATCTGATTGGTGTGCCTGAAAGTGACAGGGAGAATGGAACCAAGTTGGAAAACACTCTGCAGGATATTATCCAGGAGAACTTCCCCAATCTAGCAAGGCAGGCCAACATTCAAATTCAGGAAATACAGAGAACACCACAAAGATACTCCTTGAGAAGAGCAACTCCAAGACACATAATTGTCAGATTCACCAAAGTTGAAATGAAGGAAAAAATGTTAAGGGCAGCCAGAGAGAAAGGTCGGGTTACCCACAAAGGAAAGCCTATCAGACTAAGAGCTGATCTCTCAGCAGAAACTCTACAAGCCAGAAGAGAGTGGGGGCCAATATTCAACATTCTTAAAGAAAAGAATTTTCAACCCAGAATTTCATATCCAGCCAAACTAAGCTTCATAAGTGAAGGAGAAATAAAATACTTTACAGACAAGCAAATGCTGAGAGATTTTGTCACTACCAGGCCTGCCCTAAAAGAGCTCCTGAAGGAAGCACTAAACATGGAAAGGAGCAACCGGTACCAGTGAGTGCAAAAACATGCCAAATTGTAAAGACTGTCGAGGCTAGGAAGAAACTGCATCAACTAACGAGCAAAATAACCAGCTAACATCATGATGACATGATCAAATTCACACATATCAATATTAACCTTAAATGTAAATGGGCTAAATGCTCCAATTAAAAGACACTGACTGGCAAATTGGATAAAGAGTCAAGACCCATCAGTGTGCTGTATTCAGGAAACCCATCTCACATGCAGAGACACACATAGGCTCAAAATAAAGGGTTGGAGGAAGATCTACCAAGCAAATAGAAAACAAAAAAAGGCAGGGGTTGCAATCCTAGTCTCTGATAAAACAGACTTTAAACCAACAAAGATCAAAAGAGACAAAGAAGGCCATTACATAATGGTAAAGGGATCAATTCAACAAGAAGAGCTAACTATCCTAAATATATATGCACCCAATACAGGAGCACTCAGATTCATAAAGCAAGTCCTTAGAGACCTACAAAGAGACTTAGACTCCCACACAATAATAACGGGAGACTTTAACACCCCACTGTCAACATTAGACAGATCAACGAGACAGAAAGTTAACAAGGATATCCAGGAAGTGAACTCAGCTCTGCACCAAGCGGACCTAATAGACATCTACAGAACTCTCCATCCCAAATCAACAGAATATACATTCTTTTCAGCACCACACAACACCTATTCCAAAATTGACCACATAGTTGGAAGTAAAGCACTCCTCAACAAATGTAAAAGAACAGAAATTATAACAAACTGTCTCTCAGACCACAGTGCAATCAAACTAGAACTCAGGATTAAGAAACTCACTCAAAACCGCTCAACTACATGGAAACGGAACAACCTGCTCCTGAATGACTACTGGGTACATAACGAAATGAAGGCAGAAATAAAGATGTTCCTTGAAACCAATGAGAACAAAGACACAACATACCAGAATCTCTGGGACACATTTAAGACAGTATGTAGAAGGAAATTTATAGCACTAAATGCCCACAAGAGAAAGCAGGAAAGATCTAAAATTGACACCCTAACATCACAATTAAAAGAACTAGAGAAGCAAGAGCAAACACATTCAAAAGCTAGCAGAAGGCAAGAAATAGCTAAGATCAGAGCAGAACTGAAGGAAATAGAGAAACAAAAAACCCTTGAAAAAATCAATGAATCCAGGAGGTGGTTTTTTGAAAAGATCAAAAAAATTGATAGACCGCTAGCAAGACTAATAAAGAAGAAAAGAGAGAAGAATCAAATACACCCAATACAAATGATAAAGGGGATATCACCACCAATCCCACAGAAATACAAACTACCATCAGAGAATACTATACACACCTCTATGCAAATAAACTAGAAAATCTAGAAGAAATGGTAAAATTCCTTGACAAATACACCCTCCCAAGACTAAACCAGAAAGAAGTTGAATCTCTGAATAGACCAATAAGAGGCTCTGAAATTGAGGTAATAATTAATAGCTTACCAACCAAAAAAAGTCCAGGACCAGATGGATTCACAGCCAAATTCTACCAGAGGTACAAGGAGGAGCTGGTACCATTCCTTCTGAAACTATTCCAATCAATAGAAAAAGAGGAAATCCTCCCTAACTCATTTTATGAGGCCAGCATCATCCTGATACCAAAGCCTGGCAGAGACACAACAAAAAAAGGGAATTTCAGACCAATATCCCTGATGAACATTGATGCAAAAATCCTCAGTAAAATACTGGCAAACCGAATAAGCACATCAAAAAGCTTATCCACCATGATCAAGTGGGCTTCATCCCTGGGATGCAAGGCTGGTTCAACATATGCAAATCAATAAACGTAATCCAGCATATAAACAGAACCAAAGACAAAAACCACATGATTATCTCAATAGACGCAGAAAAGGCCTTTGACAAAATTCAACAACCCTTCATGCTAGAAACTCTCAATAAATTAGGTATTGATGGGACGTATCTCAAAATAATAAGAACTATCTCTGACAAACCCACAGCCAATATCATACTGAATGGGCAAAAACTGGAAGCTTTCCCTTGAAAACTGGCACAAGACAGGGATGCCCTCTCTCACCACTCCTATTCAACTTAGTGTTGGAAGTTCTGACCAGGGCATTCAGGCAGGAGAAGGAAATAAAGGGTATTCAAGTAGGAAAAGAGGAAGTCCAATTGTCCCTGTTTGCAGATGACATGACTGTATATCTAGAAAACCCCATCGTCTCAGCACAAAATCTCCTTAAGCTGATAAGCAATTTCAGCAAAGTCTCAGGATACAAAATCAATGTGCAAAAATCACAAGCATTCTTATACACCAATAACAGATAAACAGAGAGCCAAATCATGACTGAACTCCCATTTACAACTGCTTCAAAGAGAATAAAATACCTAGGAATCCAACTTACAAGGGATGTGAAGGACCTCTTCAAGGAGAACTACAAACCACTGCTCAATGAAATAAAAGAGGATACAAACAAATGGAAGAACATTCCATGCTCATGGGTCGGAAGAATCAATATTGTGAAAATGTCCATACTGCCCAAGGTAATTTATAGATTCAATGCCATCCCCATCAAGCTACCAATGACTTTCTTCACAGAATTGGAAAAAACTACTTTAAAGTTCATATGGAACAAAAAAAGAGCCCGCATTGCCAAGTCAATCCTAAGCCAAAAGAACAAAGCTGGAGGCATCACGCTACCTGACTTCAAACTATACTACAAGGCTACAGTAACCGAAACAGCATGGTACTGGTACCAAAACAGAGATATAGACCAATGGAACAGAACAGAGCCCTCAGAAATAATGCTGCATATCTACAACTATCTGATCTTTGACAAACCTGACAAAAACAAGAAATGGGGAAAGGATTCCCTATTTAATAAATGGTGCTGGGAAAACTGGCTAGCCATATGTAGAAAGCTGAAACTGGATCCCTTCCTTACACCTTATACAAAAATTAATTCAAGATGGATTAAAGACTTAAATGTTAGACCTAAAACCATAAAAACCCTAGAAGAAAACCTAGGCATTACCATTCAGGACATAGGCATGGGCAAGGACTTCATGTCTAAAACACCAAAAGCAATGGCAACAAAAGCGAAAATTGACAAATGGGATCTAATTAAACTAAAGAGCTTCTGCACAGCAAAAGAGACTACCATCAGAGTGAACAGGCAACCTACAGAATGGGAGAAAATTTTTGCAATCTAATCATCTGACAAAGGGCTAATATCCAGAATCTACAATGAACTCAAACAAATTTACAAGAAAAAAACAAACAACCCCATCAAAAAGTGGGTGAAGGATACGAACAGACACTTCTCAAAAGAAGATATTTATGCAGCCAAAAGACACATGACAAAATGCTCATCATCACTGGCTGTTAGAGAAATGCAAATCAAAACCACAATGAGATACCATCTCACACCAGTTAGAATGGCTATCATTAAAAAGTCAGGAAACAACAGGTGTTGGAGAGGATGTGGAGAAATAGGAACACTTTTACACTGTTGGTGGGACTGTAAACTAGTTCAACCATTGTGGAAGTCAGTGTGGCGATTCCTCGGGGATCTAGAACTAGAAATACCATTTGACCCAGCCATCCTATTACTGGGTATATACCCAAAGGATTATAAAACATGCTGCTATAAAGACACATGCACACGTATGTTTATTGTGGCACTATTCACAATAGCAAAGACTTGGAACCAACCTAAATGTCCAGCAATGATAGACTGGATTAAGAAAATGTGGCACATATACACCACGGAACACTATGCAGCCATAAAAAAGGATGAGTTCATGTCCTTTGTAGGGACATGGAAGAAGCTGGAAACCATCATTCTCAGCAAACTATCGCAAGGAGAAAAAACCAAACACCGCAAGTTCTCACTCATAGGTGGGAATTGAACAATGAGAACACATGGACACAGGAAGGGGAACATCACACACTGGAGCCTGTTGTGGGGTGCGGGGATGGGGGAGGAATAGCATTAGGAGATATACCTAATGTTAAATGACTAGTTAATGGGTGCAGCACACCAACATGGCACATGTATACATATGTAACAAACCTGCACGTTGTGCACATGTACCCTAAAACTTAAAGTATAATAATAAAAAAAAAGAAATGCAAATCAAAACCACGATGAGATATCATCTCACACCAGGCAGAATGACTATTATTAGAAAGCCAAAAAATAACAGATGCTGGTGAGGTTGTGGAGAAAAAGGGATGCTTATACACTGTTGATGGGAGTATAAATTAGTTCAGGCATTGTGGAAGACAGTGTGGCAACTCCTCAAAGACCTAATGACAGAAATACCATTTGACCTGGCAATCCCATTACTGGGTATATACCCAAAGGAATAGAAATCATTATGTTATAAAGACACATGCACACATATATTCATTGCAGCTCTATTCACAATAGCAAACATGTGAAATCAATCTAAATGCCCACCAATGATAGACTAGATAAAGAAAATGTGATAAATATACACCATAGAATACTATGCAGCCATGAAAAAGAACAAGATCATGTCCTTTGCAGAGATGGATGGAGCTGGATGCCATTATTCTTAGCAAACTAACATGGAAATAGAAAAACAAATACCACATGTTCTCACTTGTATGTGGTAGCTAAATTATGAGAACATACACACACATAGAGGGGAACAACACACAACACAACAACAACACACACCTTTCAGAGGGTGGAGGGTGAGAGGAGGGGGAGGATCAGGAAAAACTACTAATGGGTATTAGGATTAATACTTGGGTGATGAAATAATCTGTAAAACAAACTTTTATGACACAAGTTTACCTATATAAGAAATCTGCACATTACCCCTGAACTTAAAAGTTAAAAAATATCTCCATAATTTTCAGATTTTCCATTATTAAAAAAAAAAAGGGAGATTCGACTGGGCGCGGTGGCTCACGCCTGTAATCCCAGCACTTTGGGAGGCCGAGGCGGGCGGATCACGAGGTCAGGAGATCGAGACCATCCTGGCTAACACAGTGAAACCTCATCTCTACTAAAAATACAAAACATTAGCCAGGCATGGTGGCGGGCGCCTGTAGTCCCAGCTACTTGGGAGGCCGAGGCAGGAGAATAGCGTGAACCCGGGAGGCAGAGTTTGCAGTGAGCCGAGATCGCACCATTGAACTCCAGCCTGGGTGACAGAGTGAGACTCTGTCTCAAAAAAAAAAAAAAAAAAAAAAAAAAAAGATTCATCCTTAAGGCATTTAAATAAAATGATGGAAGAATGATTTCTATGTAAGTGATTTAAAAGCACAGGCACTTGATCCAAATCCTTCTGGGATACAAAGCATCCCAAAGTACATAACACAATTTCTTGCCTTATTAAGCGACAGCTTCATTACACAATTTAACCTCTTTTAGATGACTCACAGTCATCATCTATAAAATTTAATTCAACACACATTTGAGGAACATCCACTATTTCAGCACAATACCAGGTTTGCCAGTCTATGCCCATGTCTAACAATAACGCAAGAGATTGTGGTTATGTCAAAGTGAGGTTGAAAGTCAGTGCTGGGAGTACTGGGGCAGGATGGAACTGGGATCCCAGGGAAGGCAGGTAAGCATCAGGACAAAGAGCTCAGCCCGCTGTGGGTTGCAGATCCCATCTTCCTTTGCTAACCTGCGTGACCCTGGCCAGATTGTAGAGTCTTCATTTCAGTATCACTGAATGAAGATAACAATCATAACACCTCCTGCGTAAGGTAGTCACCAGAATTAACTGATGCAAAACAGTATTTTTAAAAATGTGAGTCATAGGAGGAATTTAATGGAACATGACAGTCACTTTAAAAACAAAATGAAATAGAATAGAAAAAAAGTCAAATGGAACAGAAAATATCAGAGGGCATCACGTGTAGTAAATGTAAGTTTGTGGTGTGCGAGTACTTTCGTGGTGTGATTATAACTTTTATTTTCTATCGTGGGTCACCATAGGGCAAGTTCAAAAACCATAGGTATAAAGCTTTTGGCACTCAGGGCCTAACGTGTAGCCAGTGATAAAAAATGGTGAAATAAAAACATAGCATTTAAGTTGAGCTTTAAACAATAAACATTTTTACCAAAGAGGATGAAATGGAAAAGGCAAGAAAAACCCAATACACGTACACACACACACACACACACACACATACACACACGTGCACAAATGCAGACACATATGAGACATGGTATTACTTAGATATTGGATGGAAGAAGGTTTTTAGAATATGAAACTAGACAGGAGTTGCAGCTGGATTGTGGAAATCTATCTAGGTCATATTGAGAATTTTGAATGTCTTTAGGTAAAAACTGCGAAGTCATCCAAGAAATTTGCACTAGGAAATAACACGCTCAGATTCAGAATTGGAAAAAGGAATTGTGACAGGGATGTGGACAACAGACTGGGAGTTGAGCCTGGCAGTGGGAAGGCTTCTGACTTGGTTTTGATTCTCCAAGGGAGGACCTGAAGCAAGGCAATGGCATTGGGTGTGAAAGGAAGGAGATTAAGAAGACATTGCATTGGGAGGCCGAGGCAGGCCGATCACTTGAGGTCAGAAGTTCGAGAGCAGCCCGGCCAAGATGGTGAAACCCCATCTCCACTAAAACCACAGAAATTAGCCCGGTGGGGTGGCGGGTGCCTGTAATCCCAGCTACTCAGGAGGCTGAGGCAGGAGAATCGTTTGAACCTGGGAGGTGGAGGTTGCAGTGAGCCGAGATTGCACCACTGCACTACAGCCTGGCGACAGAGTGAAACTCCGTCTCAAAACAAACAAAAACAACAACAAAAAAGACATTGCAGAGAGCTCTTGTGACATGATGTCACTTTGCTCATTTATTTCCTCTGATCATATTACCCTTTCCTGCCTCTGATTCATCAGGTAAAATTCTTCTCTTCCTGCAAGCCAGGGCTAGCTATGTGTTCCAAGCAACCATCTCTGGCCATATGTTTGAGTGACACCCAGTCCGCGCTCCTGCACTGTGCTGTGCACATCACTGCTGTGTCCTCTGTCACATCACACAGAAGGGTGACATTGTCTAGTGTTTCCTGCCTTCCCTGGAACTTCTGGGTATGGGTTTGGAGCGTACGTCATGGTCCCTTTGTGGTTAAGACATGGACCAGAATCTTATGACAGATTCCGGCTCATGATTTGTGCTGGAGCCTTTACCTGCCTATGTCAGAGCCTCAGAGATTTCTTTCTCTTTGCATGAAACCTGCCTGGGTCCTTCCTGGAGTGAAGATAGCATGGCACAGACTACCACATACTCACAATGAGCATGATCACGAAAGAAAAATAAAACCATTGGTTGTTGTACGGTTGTTGTAAATCACTGAGGTTTCAGGCCTGTTTGTGATGCCCCCTAACTCAGCATCTCTTGATTGATGTGATTCAGAACCTGGCTCAGAGCCTGGTGTGAGAGTAGTGCTCGATGTTTATTTGTGGTAAAAATGAATAAATGATTAGGAGAGGAACTATAGGTAGCTTGAAGGCTTCTGGTCAGAAGGCAGCAGATTTTGTTAGATCATCCCCTAAACCAGAACGCAGGAAAAGAGGGAGAGACAAGTATAAATGTGTCTGTGGGCACATTGAATGCGAAGTACTGGAGAGGTCTTCCTGAGTACGCAGATGGTGGTAAGCTGGAAATATAGGACTGACGGTTCTCTAAGATCGTCAGGATAGAGATAAAAAATGCGAACTCTTTAATTTCAGATGATAGTTACATTATAAGAACAGATTCAATGATCCACAGAGATAGTGAAAAATATTAAGAGATAAAGGAAGAATATTGGAAAATGACTACATTTAAGGGTGGGAAGCAGAGGGACAAGAAGCAACAAAGAATAAAAAACATGATAATGGAAGCTAAGAGAAGGAGGATTTTAAAAGCAAATTGCTATCTAGTAGCGTCACTATATGCTACAGTGACATGAAATAGGGAGGGTACTGGGAGGGAGGAACGACGTTTTAATACAGCCAGGAGGTCCGTGTTCCGTGTGAGAGAGGAAGAATGAACACAGCAATGAGTATCACTGTAGATACAGATGAGCACGTTAGATGCTGCTTTCCAGATTCCACGTTATACCACTTTTCCAATCCTTGAGATTCCTGCACATTTCTGGTTCTCGGAAGTCCCCTTTTGCTCTCAGCCTGACTATGGCTTTATTTGATGCAGTCTGTGGCTGATTGGGAGGCAAACACACACCTGTTGCCTGGGGTGGGAAGCTGTCTGGACCTGGTGAGTTACTTTGCCTCCCAGAAGACTTGTTTAATTCTAAGTTATGGGCTACAATGTGGAGAGCTTAATTGCCCAGGTCTTCTGGGTAAGAAGAGTAGTGGTGTATTCTCACTGATTAACTCAGCAACATTTATTGAGCACCTACTATGTACAGGAACTGAATAACATTATCATCTGAAGCTGAAATAACCAATGTGAATCACAGCTCAGAGATATTTTATGCCTTCTGATTTTTAGTTTTCATTAATGAGAAGTCTGTGCTTCCTAATTTTACATTTCTAAGCTCCGCAAATGAGATTAGCATTGTGAAACAGACAATGTCTATATAATAATGCTTATTTAATGTGTATACAGTAAAAGCAGTCTGTATGTAAAAGTTTTTCAGACTGCTTTTATGTAGACGGGAGCATTGGGGAGGAAATGAAGCTTGGCTGTTTTCTTCCTGGGACCTTAAAAGGGTTATCTCACGTCTTTGGATTTTCATTGCTTATAATAGATTGTTTGATCATTCAAACCATTATATATTAAAATTAATAGCCAGAATCCACAAATTATGTGGATGAGGCTCTGAATCAAATGACTTTTGAGATTTTGTGGTTTGAATCTCTGATTGGGGAGTTTAATATCTCATTGCACTGTTGGACGCCCGAGGGAAAGTTCATGTTCAGTCCACACCATCTTTAGACAACCTGTTTGTAGATTCATTCTCAGTTACCCTAACTTGTCATCTGGCCACATGCAAAGTTTCAAATTCTAATGTCTTTTTCTAAGCTAAACTGAGAGAGCACCATGAAATAAATGCCTATCAGCAGACATTATATGTCACATATTAGAGAAAAAAGCATGTCTATTTTAACAAGGTTCTTTCCCAAGAAGGGGAGATGAATTTGGGATCTTGAGAGAAAATGACATCAGCGAGGAGGTTAGCTGAGGGACTCTTATAAAAGGGACCAAATTACAAGGCATATTGTGTCCTGATTTATCCCCCTATGTTCTACATTTAACTATGAAATCATTTCAAAGAAAAAAAAATTCAGATTTACGAGCAAGGAAAATATCTAGAGCTCATACTGTCCTCTGGTGGTCATTCGCACACATAGCCAGAAATGCAAACGCCTTGGAAAACTTGACAGCATCTAGTTTACCGCATCAAATTGCAGAAACTGATGAAAACAAAACAAAACAAAACAAAAAAACACCCTCTTTCCTGTACTTTAAAGTTCTTTGATCATTTCATATTTAAAACAGAATAATGGATACTATTTACAAGTATTCACCTCTGAAGAGAAATAATTGTCTCTGAGCTTGACTCTCACTGATACTATTTGATGTAAAAAATAGGTCTCGTGGTCTTAAATGATGGTTGAGATAGATAGATAGGAAGGTGGATATGGAAAGGGAACTGTTTTTAGTTCACTTCACTTCAATGAGGATGCTCTGGGGTTCTGGGACCTCCTTGTAACACTTTCTAGGTATTATCTCCTGGAAGAACACAGGCACCTGCCCATCATATTTCTATGTCTCTAGTCTTTTTAGCATGGTCAAAAGGCAAAACAGAGATACCCTGATAAAAATCTCAGCTGTTATTTCCCACCTTTTTCTGGTGGGTTTGCTCTCATTACTGTCTTTTTTTTTTTTTTTTTTTTTTTTGAGACAGAGTCTTGCTCTGTTGCCCAGGTTGGAGTGCAGTGGTGACATTTTGGCTCACTGCAACCTCCACCTCCCAGGTTCAAGAGTTTCTCCTGCCTCAGCCTCCTCCCAAGTACCTGAGATTACAGGCGTGTACCACCACACCTGGCTAATTTTTGTATTTTTTGTAGAGGCGGAGTTTCATATGTTGGCCAGGCTGGTCTCAAACTCCTGGCCTCAAGTGATCCTCCTGCCTTGGCTTCCCAAAGTGCTGGGATTACAGGCGTGAGCCACCGTGCCTTGCTGGCCCTCATTACTGTCCCTTTCGAGAGTGTGTTGTTAAGATCCTGGGCAGGTCAAATCCCATTGTTCTGTGGGTGAAGAGACAGGAGAAATCCTGGGGAAATGCGTTTCTACCCCATCTAACAACACCTGTGTGACTTTGTTTTCAGGATAGGATGTTTTTTCTTCCTTTTCTATTGCATGTAATTCTTAGGCCAGGAGGACAGAGCCAAATACAGCCTGTATCATCCACAAATAGGGGCTTTCTCAGTAAGCATCAGTCACTAAGGACTCATTTCAAGTAAGCCAGGTAGGGATTTTTAGTGCAGAGATAAAGATAAGATGATTGAGAAGACAAAATGAGAGGAAGCTGCTGGTGTTTCTATACCCTGCTAGGTGCTTTCTAGCCTGTTAGAGTCAAAAGAGCAAACGTGAATCCCATAGCAAAGAGATCAATGAATGAATGAGTGAATACTAATACAGATGCAATTCAAGTTCTAGTGGAAAATGAGTATACTTTATTTCAGCAATAATTTTTGTCTCTCTTTGGTGAATACGGGACATGTCAGTGCTAAGCAGAAAATTAGAAGCCACCCTGGGCATTGAGGGCACAATGGCTCAGCTTTTTTTCAGTGTCTATGCTGCTCTCCATCTCTGGGCTTTGATGGTAGGATTCAGTAAGTGAGGATTAACAGCATATTGAAAACCACATAAGAAGCCCAGAAAAATGTTGTGGAGCCTAACTCTGACTATTTACATTTACATATTGACTTCAAGGGCAGAGTACTGCCATGAATGCATAAGCAGTAGAGAACACACCTTGCTTTTTCAGCAACAGACGGAACTTCATGGGCCAAGCAAGCCCACACACTCTCTCACACTCACTGTTGGGGTACACCAGGCCTCAGGGGCCCCCGTGGACTCTGAGCCTGGGCAAACATATCACCTTGTTTAAAAGATTAATCCATAAATTTGTTTGGGAATATTTTTCAGCCCTAACAAGGAAGGAGATTCCATCGCATGCTACAACATGGATGAACCTTGAGGATATCATGTCAAGTGAAATGAGCTGGTCACTAAATGACAAATGCTGTATCATTCCACATGCATGAGGTCCCTAGAGGAGTCAAATCCAGAGACAGAAAGTAGAATGGTGGGTGCCACAGGCTGGTGGGAGGGAGGGTAGGGAATTCGTGTTTAATGGGGACAGAGTTTCGGTTTTGTAGAGTTCTGGAGATGGATGGTGGTGATGGCTTCACAACAACATGAAGGTATTAATACTGATGAACTCAATAATCAAAGTGGTCAAGAGGGTAAGTTTTACGTTATGTGTATTTTACCAGAAAGGAAACAAAACCAGTGTGTATATTCACTCAACAAACGCTTAGTGAATGACTACATGTGTCAAGTTCTATGCTGGCAGCTGGAGATACAAAGATGGAAGAGGCATGGCACCTGCTGCAGAAAATGTCATGTTTCTATGAAGACATCGTCAATTTTGGTGGGTCATTTTAATGTTTTCTTTTCTTTAAAATTTCCCTTTTTGATATGTTTTGGTGTGGTCTCAGAAGCAGTCTAACTTTATAATGATTATTCAGCAGGAATAATATGAACGATAACAAAAACCACACTTTGAAATAGTAAATAACTTTTAGTTCCTTCACAATGAGCCAGGCTGACTGCTGTAACTGTAAGGGTAATAGATCTTCATTAAAGTCCCTCATTTCTAGCACAATAGGGTTTTGCCTGCTATTCTTTTCCCCGTGAGAGATGGATGAGGGAAAGAAGGGAGGGATAGGGTGGGAGGGAAGGAAGGAGGGAGGGAGGGAGGGAGAAGGGACGGAGGGAAGGCGTGAAGTGCCTACCATGATGAGTCCAACAGTAAAATCAATAGGTGTTGTCCACTATCAATTAAGGCACAATCAAGGCCTCTGGGTTTTGATTTTGATCAGGCTGCTGGCAGTTTAGTGGGAACTCACCAAATAAACAATAATTCCAGACAATTGTCCCCCTTGTCATGATTCAGGAGCGTATTTTCAAATGAGGTGTAAATGAGGACTTTGTTTTGTATGTGGAGACAGCAGGGGCAAAACAAAACCACTGGAAAGACCCAGGTAGGTGGGAAACAAAGGAACGAAACTGTCCAGTGCGAGCACCTGCAGCTCGTCCCTGGCAGACGCTTGAAAGGCACTCGGTTATTTACCAACTTACTGTGGGATAGGGGTGGGAGCAGAATACAGTGTACTTTCGGATGATGCCGTTCAGCTTGAGAGGGGGAAGCCAGGACACAAAGACCATGGAGGCTGAGGCCGCCGCTGCCTTCACACCCGCGGGAGGACCTGGAACTGGAAGAGCCGTGTGTTTAGTCACAAGGTGGGGCCTCAACTTGGGCTTGCGGACCCACGCTTCCCAACATGACCCCACTCCGCACTTACTGTTCAGCTCTTTCAGGATGAGCGTTATGGGTTCCGCTGTGCCCCCCCCAAATGCATATGTTGAAGTCCTAACCCCCAGGACCACAGAATGACACTGTAATTGGAGGTAGGGTCTTTACAGAGGTAATCGAGTTAAAATGAGTTTGTTAGGGTGGTCCCTAATCCAGTACTTCTGGTGTCCTTATAAAAAGGGCCAGTTTGGACACAGAGACAGACATGTATAGAGGGAAGATGATGTGAAGACACAGGGAGAAGAGGGCATCTATAAGCCAGGGAGAGAAGCCCAGGACAGATGCTTGTCTCAAAGCTCTTAGAGAGAACCAGCCCTGCAGACATCTTGATTTTGGACTTCTGGCCTCCAGAACTCAGAGACAGCAAATAAATTCCTAATGTTGGAGTCTGTGGTCCTTTGTAGCTCTAGGACCTAATACGGTCAGTTCTAGTCCCTCTTGTCCTGGGGAGTCTTCCCAACCCATTTCAGCCCCTGGCAACTTCCTGCCTCTGGATAACTGGAGAATTAACTTCTGGATCAGTCTCATTTCTGCTGCAGTTTTTTGCTTTGAATGTACTGGGGATGAACCTTTTGGATCCTGAATTTGAGAAGCATGAGGGTGAACTACCTCAGCCATCAGAGACCCCACCCTCCCTCACCCTAGTCATTTTGTAATGGCATCACTTTGGGCTCAGGAGAGGTATGGAAATATTGTTGATGAATAGGGATTATTGGGTTAAAGATTCACAGTATCCATGTAAGACAAACTCTCCTTTGTAAACCAGCTAAGAAGGCAGAACACGCTGGCAGCAATACTAAGCATGATTTGGGAGTGAGATTGAAGGCATGTCCCACTCCTCTTGTTCTTTTATTTTCCAGGTTGAAGAGGTGATTGGGGGTGAGATGGCCAAGATAAGAAGATGCCAAAATGTCAAAGGTGCCAGTGAGGAAGGCATCAGACCTCTTGCTTTGTTCCTCATTAACCTCACTGTCCATATGGAGGGCAACCACATTGATGGAGACATTGAAATTCAAACCAATAGAAGTCCCTTGCAAGCCCCTGGAGAAATCTGTGAGTCTTTTACTGCTTTGATGGCAATGCAACTGCTCAGTTAATTGTTTTGGAGTTGAATGTGCTTCTCATAATCGTCACCTTGACTCTTCTAAGTCTGCATAACAAAACCAAGAGCTCTGGTGAGAACTAACTTGGGTTGGACATAGTCACCATTTGAAAATATAAAATCTTGGTAATCCATTTTTGGCAAGTCTTGCTAACAGTGGAAGGTCAAGAAAAGGTAACACACATAAATGATAGATCCTGGGTTAAAAAATCCCTTGAGAACAAACCTCT
This sequence comes from Pan troglodytes, assembly GCF_028858775.2. Lineage (NCBI taxonomy): Eukaryota > Metazoa > Chordata > Mammalia > Primates > Hominidae > Pan > Pan troglodytes. The sequence continues at coordinate 40,815,408 of NC_072420.2, forward strand.
AGCAGGTGAGGGTAATGTCTAAGACATCCACAACCTAGTTCAGAGCTGCCAGGGTTCCTCCTGAACAACAAGGGCAGAGTGAACGTTTCCTGGGGATTTTAATCCTAGTAGACACCCCAGCTTAGCCAACACTCTCAGTCCTTTCCATAAAGCCCCTGGTTGGTGTTCACCACAGTGAACATTCTTGCTGGACAGCTTCTCTTTAGGAGGCCAAGTAGTTTAGCACCAACCAGTTGAATGGCTGCTGAAGAGGAGTCAGTTGTATTTGTTTCCAACCTGTTTGTGACAATTGTACCTGTCATGGGTAGTACTGTAAGTTAATTAATTACGTAAACCAATGAAATTCAAGTGCAAGAGAAAGCTGTTTCTATGACAGTTAATGGGACTACTTTGGAAAGCCTTCCTTAGAGGTAAGTTAGAAAAGAAATTAAAAAGAGAAAGAAATGAAGGAGGGAAGAACAAAAGGAATGAAGGAGGGAAGGAAGGAAGAAAGGAAAGAGGGAAGAAAAAAGAAAGGAAGGAAGGAAGGAGGGAAGGAAGAAGGGAAGACAAAAGGAAAGAAGGATAAAAAAGAAAAGAAAGAAGAAAAGAAGGAAAGAAGAAAGGAAAGAAAGAAGAAGGCCGATCTATGTTTGGTCAGGACCACTGAGAAGAATGGGACATGTGGATTTGTCCCAATTTGCAAACAGATCGTTGGTAAATGGTCACATGCTCTTACTTGAGACACCAGTTGAAAAATGCAGATGCTACACATTAAATACAGTTCATGGAGTAAAAGATGGCACAGAGCTCCAATCTTTTCACCCAAAACTTCAAGAAGTGATCCTAAGTCATGTGATTAGAGAATGATTAGGGAATAAATACATATTTATATGTTTTAAGTTAAAATGCAACATTTCAGGTACTTCCTGGCCACTGCAAAGTTTGGTGATTCCTTGTTTTAAGGGATGATTTCCGTGAGCATGCCTGTGTCACAGCCGATCAAGGGACTTTTACTGCACCATCTAAACGCGCAGTTGGCTCCTCCTACATGGATTTATGATCTATCTTACACAGTCTTTCCTTGTATGGTTACTAGAACTTTGTACAATAAAATAACAACATAGAGAAGTTGAAGAACACGGCATTTTGGAAGGTTTTCTGGATGACTGAGCTAATCTCTTCAGAGCTAGAACTTAACATTTTAGTTCTGGTTTGGACAACATCATAAAGCTTAAAGGTGTGGGCCCTGGAGCCTCACTGCTGGTTTCATGCGGCTCTAGCACTTAGTTCCACGTCCTGGACAAGCTGATTAACTTCTCTAATAATCTTTAGTCCCCTCATTTATAAATCTACAATAATAACTGTGCTGGCTTATGTTTTTACTGTTAGAATTATAAGAGATAATTCATGTAAATCATTTATTTATTGTTCTCTGTACAGTAAGCACCAAATAAGTTCTAGCTATCATCTCTAATAACCATCCTTATGTCCTTGGATTATATGTCACTAAATGATACTAGCCTTTGCTTTGTGACTCAGTGGTGAATGACAAACACCAGACACCGAGAGTTGCAGAAGACAGAGATGGCATAGGATGGAGTAAAAAATGGTATATGTCTGTCTGGGACATATTTTCTTGAAACATTCTTAGTGACCACATTCCATTTTGGTAATCTGAGTTTTTCTTATGAAGGTCAAAACAAACTTGGGAAGTTTTCATGAATTCCTGGGCATCGTAGAGAGGAGTTCTGCATTTAAGTTTAATTGATTGCAGTAAAGAATGTGGCCTTCAGAGAATCCTCTCTTCTACATTCCTCCAATGCACCTGGACATCCCTTCTGAGCTGCAGATGCTTCTGTGTCTCATGTGTCCAATTGGCTGAGGTGTTTCACACGGGCACCTTAGACCGACATAGTCACAACAGCACTCACCATCTTCTATCCAAACCTGTGCTTCTCTTGCCCCATATCAGGAAATGGCCCCATCATCTTCTCAGTTGCAAGAACCAGGACCTGGAATTCTCTTCCTGCTGTCACTTGATGAGCCCTTTGGAGGTCCACATGGACATGACAGGTCAGCAGTTGGGCTCTCCCCCTGATCTGATGGTGCTCCCCAACACTGAGCTCTGTTTCAGTTCCCTGAACGTGGTTTGCTTCTCCCACCCCGGGCCCTTGGGATGCCATGATCCAGGGCCTTGGGATGCCTCTGTCTGGAGTTTTTCCCACCCTCTGCCTTCTTCCTGGCAACTCTTACTCATCTCTCAGGTTCTAGTACACATCATTTCCTCCAGGAAGTCTTCCCTGATCACCAGCTTAGGTCAGGTCAGGGCTCCCATGTCTCTGTTGAGACTCTTCTTCATCATTGCACTTGACACAATCCACTCAGGGGTGATCTATCAACGTCTGTCTCCCCCACTAGCTTGCAAACCCCACCATGCCCATCCTGTTTCTCTGCATCTTTAGTTCCTGGGCCAGTATCTGGAACATACTAGATCCTCAATACAGATTTTCCAAGAGTGGAAAAATGATTTCATTCGTGTCTGTGTGGTAGGCAGGATTCTACAATGGGTCCCCAAGATCCTTACTTTCTAGTGTATGTGCCTGGGTGATTCCTTCCCCTTGAATGGGTGTGGCATCTGTTACTATGATGGACAGATTCCTCCCATGGGCAGGTTGTGCCATGTGGCAAAGGTGAAGGGCTTGTTCAGGTATCATTGAGGTTCTAATCACTTGACTTTCAGTTAATGAAAAGGAAAGTTTCCTAGGTGGGCTGGGTTTAATCAGATGCGCCCCTTAGAAGAGGAGATGGAAGTCAGAGACAAAAGAGGTCAGAGGGATTGGAAGCCATGTGAGACTTTCCTATTGGTCCTGAAGAAGGAAGCTACCATGCTGTAGGGGGTGTGACAGGGAGTAACAGGCAGCCTCTGGAAGCTGGTGACTCCAGCCTCATAACCAAAAAAAAAAAAAAAAATCCCATATCCTGTGAGCCTGGGAGACCTTGACCTCACATGAGGGCACAGGCCCAGCTCACACCATGATTCATCTGTCGGACCCTCAGCAGGGGACTCAGCTCAACCAGACCTGGATGCCTGACCCTTGGAAACGATGAGATAAGACATTTGTATTGTTTTAACGTGTTAAGGTTGTAGCAATCTGTTCCACAGCATAGAAAATAAATACAAGTGGGTAAGCCCTCCTGTAACATACCTTAATGTAAAAATACCACAACCATTTTTCTGAAACAGTATTGCCTTGTTTTGAAGTATGAATATCGGACAAAAGTCTGACTAAACACCCACATAGACAGCGCAGTCAGCTTCACTTTTTTTCACCATCATTTTTCTGGTCTTAGTAAACAGCCACAGGCAGGTGTGTGTGTGACATGTGCATGCACAAACATGCATGTACATATGTGGTACACCATGGTAGCCAGATCCTTCTGAACCCACAACTTTTCAGTGGCTTTTCCTGAGCCATGCCGTGCCATGCAGATGCTACGATCCTGGAGGGACATGTCACGTTCACAGCTGTCATCCCACCAAGCATGCACATATGTCCCTTTTCTCTTCCCATGTCCATAAGACTCTAGTATTTTTGGCCTTTCCTCTCACTAGAGCAAGAGTGTTCCTTCTTCAAATGTTTGACTGATCCTTTAACCAAACCATCATGTGGAAACCCAGCACATAACACAAGTGGAAGTGGGGTGGCTCTCGAAGCTGGGGTCAGGGAGAGAATGGAGTCTCCCACTGGGCCTCTTGCTTACCACTGGGCACTGCTGAGGCCCACCTAGTTTGAGGTAAGAACCTAGTTTGGGATCCACTGCAGTGGAGGGAGTGTGGAAAGCCACATGGTAGAATCTCTTCTAGGACATCTTGTCCGTCGTGTTGCTGGTATACCTGCCACTGCACATGGCACACTACCATAGGCTGTAGAGCACTGGAATCTTGAGCAGTGTTGATTGGCAGTACTTCCCAGTGTCTACTGAGGGGCAGCACCACTGGCGGCTATGCAAACATAGCATGCAATCTACCCCCTTTCAGGTCTACTGAGGTGTGGTCACATAGTCACCCCAGCTCACGTCACAGGCACACACTATCCACACCTTCACAAGTATGTATGGCTCAAAGTATGGGTGGTCAGAAGATTCAGAGGTATCCGGATGTCAGCTTATTTTTTTGCTTCCTCTTAGCTCTACTTTCAGATCTCCTCCCAATGAGATTGCTAATTGACGGTGGGGAGGGAGTAGAGATCACATATTACACCTGCTGCTGGCCCTCTCACATGTACCTTCAGAGTTAGGTGCATTAGTGATGTGTTCAGTAAATATTTGAACTTAACTATCTCTATTGATACATATGCAAAGTTTACTCTTGTGTAAAGGGATCAAGGCTGAAACTAGCTTTTGCCTTCAGAGTGAAAACAGCAATTGGAAGATTAATAGATTGCATTTTGTTTGTGTTCTCTTTCCTTATGGCTTGACTCGTATTATAGTATTGGCAAATAAAATGGCATCAGGATTTCACAACTGTTTTTAGAAGTCAGGTTTAGTTGTTGTTGTGCTCAAAAACAGAAAAGCCAGATCACCAAGTCGTCCTTCGTGTTTCTGCAGCAATAATGGGGTACAAGTTCTCACTGATAGAGCAGTCCTGGAAAGAGAACGTGAACTGTGAGCAGTAGTCACAGACCCCAAAAAATATGTCCATGCACCTGAGTCTATATTTATGGATAAAAGATGATATCCATGGCCCTGAGACTCTGACTACAGGCATGAGAATATGTCCATGTACCTGAGACTATATTTACAGATGAGAGATGATATCCATGGCCCTGAGGCTCTGACCACAGACATGAGAATATGTCCATGCACCGGAGACTATAGTTATGGATAAGAGACTATGTCCATGGCCCTGAGATTATGACCACAGACATGAGAATGTGTCCATGGAACTGTGAATATGTCTATGAGCCCAAGAATCTTTAGACAGTGGTAGAGAAACTACCTGTAGAGAACAAGCACAGACTTGTCCTCTAAACAAATATTTCTATTGCAAATAATCCCTTGCAAAAGTAAATTTTTGCCTTTATTAGGGTTAAGTTTCTCTTTTTAGTATGACCAGTGACCTAATAACACAGTTTAAGCCTCCAGGCTCCCTAGATTAGGAAGACTGGTACAGGACGTGTGTCTGGCCTAGACAACTGAATCGGATGCTCGCTGTTAATGTAGCCATCTTTCTTCGCTTGCAAGAACATTGATAAATGCTGAAACTTCAACCTGAGCCTAAAATAGTATCTTATTGAGAAAGAACTGAGCAAATGTTGGTAATTATTATTTTACTGGAAATCTATCTGTATTTTTACACAATTTAATTGAAATTGTAAGTGTAATCCAAACTTCAAAATTACAAAGCTTTCTCATTGAAGTATAAATACGATCTGTAATCAATTTGACTGGGCATTTGTTCTCTGAATTGTCCTTTGTCCCTTCTTCCAATCAGATAAATAAAATTGCATTTAATTCTGTAAACTGCTGAAATGCCTAATTATATTAGGTATTGAGTCTACAAAAGTGGTTGACACAATTCTTCACTGTTTCTAAATTATTGAATTTTTCATGTGAACCTGGGAGATGAAGTGATATTATTCTAGTTCTTCTCTTCTTCCACCCAATCTTCACTCCACCTCTTTTTTCTTTTTGAGACAGAGTCTCGCTCCGTCACCCAGGCTGGAGTGCAGTTGCACGATCTCAGCTCACTGCAGCCTCTGCCACCTGGGTTCAAGTGATTCTCCTGCCTCAGCCTCCCGAGTAGCTGGGATTAGAGGTGCCCACCACCACACCTGGCTAATTTTGCATTTTTAGTAGAGACAGGGTTTCACCATGTTGGCCAGGCTGGTCTCGAACTCCTGGCCTCAAGTGATCCACCACTCCACTTCTTTTTGAAAATGCAGACTTATCCTAAAGAAATATTGACACTCAGTTCTGCATAGTCCTTGTCCCATACCACCAGCAAAAGTGGGATTCATGGCATCTTCCTTGGGGTAACTGGGGTACCCAAGGCAGGGTTTTCCATAGTCAATCCCAGCTCCATACACTATCAGCACTGGAGACAAAAGCAAAGCATAATTGATTGACAAATTAGACCTTGGGCCTTGGGGTCAAGTTTTGAGACAGAACTCCATGATTCTTAAAACTCGAATATTAATTAAAAATTGATCTAAAATTGTGAGTTAATAAGGATCTGTGAAGAGCCTTCCCTTCTTATTGGATTTCTGTACATTCTTCCAAAAATGCAGATGCAAAACATTTTGTGGATGATCAATTTGCTCTTTAAATAATAATTCCAGTGACATTTGCATTATTGCCTAGCAATGTAAAAAGGAGTATTTCACCCCTACTCTGAAGGAGTGAAGAGCAAATAATCAAATATTGAGGGTCAGGAAGCATCCCACTCTGTGGCAAGCAGGTGTTTTCAGACACCACTTCAGCTCTCATACACTGGTTCTGTGCAGTCTGATGGCTACAGCAGATTGTCCCTGAGGACAATCCAGTTCAGAGACGCTTAGGTAAGGTGCCCAAAGACCCACGGGCAGCAGGTGACAGAGCCAGCATTTGCACAGCTGTTTGTCTATTACATTTTAAAAAAATTAAATTATGGCTGTCTTCACTCAGGACTTAGCTTTCTAGATATCTCTATTGATGTGTGACTTCCTAATGGCATTACATTTGAACCTTAGATTCCCTAAATAATCCAATTTCTTAGAGCAGAACTGGCTGACACCTGCACATTCCCTGGAAGGACTACCTGTGCATTTTAGAAAAAAACTAAAGCAAATGAGGATTAGTTTGGGTGTAGACATTACAATGTGAGAAGGGCTACAGAGGCAGCAAAAACACCAGGTGAGAGTGGATGCCTGGGGCTGCTCGGAGGAGCAAGGCCTGGCTTGCCAAGGTGAGAGCAGAGAGTGAGGTGGAAGATGGCAGGCTCAGAATAACAGGGAGTCATTGTCAGGGGCAGAAAGGCTGAAGAGAAGAGCGTATCATGGCCCCTGAGCAGGTGTTCTTTGCTTCCATCAGAGCAGATATGGGATGGAATAACAGCATTTTTGATACTCTAGTAGTGGGGGAGATAGCATAGACATCAAACCTGCCCATACACAGGAGGTGACCAGCAATGGCCAACAGCTTTCCCGCCCCTGTACAGAGTCCCGGCAAGAAGACAAAAGTTGCAGAGACAATCCAGCACAGCATTTAGATCTGCTAATATCTCATCTCAATGCATAATTCTGTGCTGGAATATTTTGGGAAGGTTCTATGTGGGCATCAATTTGACATCAGTTGCTCCTTCCTTTATTAAGGTGGAGGCTACTTTTCTCACTACCACGGTAGTATTTATCAGAACTTATCTGTTCCTTAAACAGGCTTGGCTAAGGCCCCTCAGAGTTTCCCTTAAAATAATACAGAACCTTTGTTGTATGGTTTTTGTACGTTGGGTAATAGTCACACAACCCAGTCCAAATTGTAAGGAACAGCAAGAATTATTGTTGTAGAACAAAATGAGCAGCAATTTAAATTTTTACTAAATCACCATGAATTCTTGCAAGAATTAAAAAAAATTAACATGAAGTTCTCAAATTAAGGACTTATTCTAAAGTGATTCAGCTGGCAAAGAATAATAGAACTTCAGTCTGTACATAATTTTCAAGAAGTGGAAGGATGGATTTAATCAGAGCTTACACTAATAGCTGAATAGCTACTAAAATTATTCTAACAAGATACAAAACATGTATGACAAGTATTACAGCTCTAGGATAAAATGAGTTTCTATTTACAATAATACTTGGCCAAAAAAAGAAAAAAAAAAACAAAAAAAAAAAAAAAAAGAAAAGAAAGAAGAAAAAATATAGAGGAAGAAGAAGCAATGGATTAGACACATCAACCAAAGGCAAGAGAGGAAGTTAATGGTCTGAATTGCACTGGGATATTTTGGGAGGGCAGCAAAGGTTTGCACTGAGAATAGCCTGATGAACTGCAGGGTAAAGGCAAGTGAGCTCTCTGTGACCCAGCCCCTCCAGCAACTGCTGGGATCCACCGCCCACCCATCTCTCACCATCCTCTTTGGTCCGGGTGAAGATCTGCTCACTCCTGACCCCGTCTCCTGCGCGGGTGAAGGCCAGCACCTGGATGCTGTAGTTGGTGTACTTTTCCAGCCCGTCCAGCTCCAGTGAAGGCTGTGTGGTGGTGATGTTTTTAATCTCACCCAGCTCTGGAGGACAAGAACAAGAAAACAAAATCCCACTTCTGAGCCCATTTCTGCTCGTTTTTCTGCACTGTCCCCACTGACTGTCCCTGTGCCATGTCATCACCCATCCAGCCATCATCTGGACACGAGAATTCTCAAAGGGACTGTGCACAGTCATCCTGTGAGCTCATGGTGTCATGTGGCCCTTTGGAAAAGAACATTCACACCAAACTGCTCCAGAACACAAGGCAGAACGTTGGTCTGGAAAACGAAGTAATTCGCTCCAAGTTAAGTGTTATCAACCCAAGGCCAGCACCAGGGCTGCCACTCACCCTTCAGCAGGTGCTAATGAGCAATGTCCCCTGCACCCCTAGCAGCACACTTAGGGCGACACACACATGCTGCACACTTGGCAGCCCCACTGCCGACTATTCATTAGGAAGCTTCTGCAAGCTGAGGGGTTTTATTGTTATTTTAAACAAGCTCTACTTTAACATACCTGTATTTTTAAGTACCTAACTTCATCTCAAATATCTGATCTACCCTCTTCAGCAAGTTTCAAGTCTATAAGACAGTGTCTTTAACTATAGTCACCACTTTGTACATTAGATCTCCAGAACTTATTCATCTTGCATAACCGAAACTTTGTATCATTTGGGGGTGGAGGAAGAAAATGGCAACTATGTGAGATGGTGGACCTGCTGTTAATTTGCTTGATTGTAGCGAGCATTTCACATTGGATACATACATCAAAACAAGCTGCATGCCTGAAATATATGCGATTTTTATTTGTCAATTATACCTTAATAAAGCTGAAAAGATAACATATTTAAATAAGAAAAAAATACACCTGAGCTAAACTGAGTGGCTCAGCCAACCCCTCTTTTTACCTGGAGTGAACTCCTCTCAGCTTCAATCCTGAAGTGACATGCCCATGTGTCAGAAACTTGGTGTCAGCTAAAAATGCTTCACTTTCAGGAGTGGGATCAACTAATAATATTCACAGATGGAACACTATGCGCTCTCAACTCCAGCATATGATACACGGCAATTTGAGAAAACTTACAAATGGTGTGCTAAGTACTTCCTTGGTGTTTGGCTGATGGGTTTTGAAATGAGTCGCCTTCAGAGCATGAGAAGGGCCTGAGAACTGTTCCCCTAGGGGAAGGGGCTGTCAGCGACACATTGGTACCCAGAGCAGGCCGGTTACCCCCAGAGACCAGCAGGTCCGGGGAGTTCCTTGTTGAACAGCTCTGATTTGGCAGACCTGCTCGTCAACTGACAATCCAGCTGCTTGTCAATCCCTCTCACTCTCCCTGGCCTCCATATAGGGAGTGGATGTGATATGCATGCCTGCCTAGGTGCCAGTGCTATGCTATTCTAAGTACAGATAGTAACTTATACAACCAGCAGAGTTATTCAATTACTTTTGCAACCCATTCATTTTACAGACAAGGAAGTCGAGGGACAGAGAGGATCAAGGAGCCCAGCACAGTGGCTGAGGGCACAGGCCGCGGATCTCAGCTGCTCTCCTCAGTCGCTCTGGGAAAAAGCAGAAAATGGGCTGAAAATGGAGGCACCCACGAGCCGTCGTGTCGGCCAGATTAAACGGGCTTTTGCTTTTTGCCTGTCTTGGTTTTCCTTCCTGCTCATTGTTTTTCTTTTCTCTTGTGTGTCCAGGATATTGCACAGAAGTTCACAAATGAATAGCCATGTATTTTGTGTGTCCAGGATATTGCATGGAGGTTCACAAATGAATAGCCATGTATTTTGTGATTACGATGACTGTGGAACATCTTTTGTTCATCTTTTTTTTGTCACCAAAAAGATCAATGTGGAACAAATACAGCATTAAAGGAGAATGGCAAATACTGCATGGGATGGCTGAGGCCTGTCCCTCACATGCCAGAGAGCCCCTGTGCCTTCTAGGAGTTGCAGGAAGAGGGGTAAAGGGGCTCCATGTGGCTCCCACAGTCCAGGCCCCAGTGGGAGCCAAAGGCCTGGGACCACCAGAAGCAGACAGTTCTGTAGGCTGGGGCTTTGCTGGGGAGGGAGCAGGGCGAGATGGCCCAAAGACAGGCCTTTGGACTCCTGTCTTCTAGGGAGGCCAGCAGGGTGCCAGCTGTTAAAGGTCACAATTTGGAAATCTCAACGGAGGGCTTACGAAAATGAGGAGACTGTGTGAGCATGTGTGGTCACCAGGCAGTCAAAATATCAATACTTGGTTGTCCCAGATGGATTGGAAATTCTCATCTCTGAAGGACGGGTCTTTCCATATTCAATTATATTCCTTTTCCTGAATATATTTAACATAAGTCTTTTGGATTAGGATAAAAACCCAAATGTAACCAGACATGATGGCTCATGCCTGTGGTCCCAGCCTCCCAAGTAGCTCAAGGTGAGAGGATCGGTGGATCCCAGGAACTGGAGGCTGCAGTGAGCTGTGATTGTGCCACTGCACTCCAGCCTGAAGGATAGAGCCAGACCCTGTCTTTAAACAAACTAATTAAAAACTCATATGCTAATGGACAAACTTTAAATATAGAACTCATTAAGATCTTTTCAGATTTAGAAACTTCACTGTCAAAGATCACACACGTACATCCCTACAGATATATACACACGAAATCAATAAAAATACAGCTGAGGGGAGGGGCTGATCAGGGCAGGGTGCTGGGAGCTGGTTATGAGACTTTGATGAAGGTCTTTTTTTCCCAAGAGTGCAGGGTGTCCACCTCACAGAAAAAGTAGGATCATTTCACAATATAGGAGAAAGCTGTGACCCTCCGGCAAATACTTGAATCAGAATGCAACTCTTGAATCAGACAGAATGAGGAAGAGGAGCCTGGTGGGGAGGGAGAAGGACAACCTGGCCTCTCTGATCTTCTTAAAGAAAGCAAACACTTGGCCCGGTGCAGTGGCTCATGCCTGTATTCCCAGCACTTCGGGAGGCCAAGGCGGGTGGATCACAAGGTCAAGAGATCGAGACCATCCTGGCTAACACGGTGAAACCCCATCTCTACTAAAAATACAAAAAATTAGCCTGGCATGGTGGCGGGCACCTGTAGTCCCAGGTACTCGGGAGGCTGAGGCAAGAGAACGGCGTGAACCTGGGAGGTGGAGCTTGCAGTGAGTCGAGATCGCACCACTGCACTCCAGCCTGGGCTACAGAGCGAGACTCTGTCTCAAGAAAAAAAAAAGAAAAAAAGCAAACACTTAAAACAAAATGATTAAAAATGCTAATGGTTAATATACTAATTAGAATTAACATTTGGGGGGTTCAAGTTATTTTGATTAACTAATTTATCATGAACCATGAAGACGAAGGCAGTCAAAATCCCAATTTTAAGATTTCTAAAACTACCTGAGCCACAGTTGGCTCCATCTGCTAGAATGCCTCATAGACTGTGAAGGAAGGCTATTTTCCTGATGACAGATACTAGGTGACTAGCAGATATGGAAGAAATAAAAAGCAAAGAATGAAATAAAAGAAAGCCAGATACAAAACTGAGTGTTTAGGTTGCCATTCTTTTTAACGCTTTTTCTTTTTAAACATGAATTTCTACAGTCTAGCTTTCATGCCCCTGTAGGGCTGTTTAATACACACACACACACACACACACACACAATTAACTGAAGTGTATTGTTCAGTTGAGGTCATGAGTGAAATAAAATTAAAAATATATATAAAATAAATTTAGAAATCAGATTTTTTCTATTAAAAATTTTGTTTTAAACAAAATAGTTTTGTGTATTTATATCTTGCCTCATTCTCAGAGGGTTTTAAGGCAGGAAACAATAGGTGCAGGAATAGCTTCTGAAGCAAGCCCCAGCTGCCCACACACTCTAGTTGGCACCTAATTGTTGCTTCCTTTCAGAATGTAACATTTTTTCCATGAAGAAAGATGGATGAGATGGAAGTTAGCAAAAATTCAGAGGAAAATGGTAACTTTTCAAAGGATACAATTTTCCTAGCAATCTCAAATAAATTGTTTCTTTCAGGCCTTAACCATGATTTAACTTTCTGACCATGAAAAAAAAATCAGAAAATTCATCAAAATATTGTTTATTTAACCTTCCCTATCAAATATACTAACCAGTTTTATTTCATCTGACCACATTAACAACAGAATTCTTTCTTAGACATATTTTGGAAAGTATTCGGGCTATTGCTAATTACAGTGGTAGTAACAACATTTGCCCCTCTCAGCCTGTGTGAATGTGTGGGGTGTGTGTGTGGTGTTTGTGGTATGCGATGTGCATGGTGTGTGTGCACCTGTGTGTGTGGTGTGTGTGTATGGTGTATGTGTGTGGTGTGTGTATGAGGTATATGTTGTGAGTAGCATGGGGTGTGTTACATGTGTTGTGTGATGTGTGGTGTGGTGAGTGGTGTATGTGGGGTGTGTGTGGGGGTGTGCGTGGTGTGGTGTGTGTGTATGTGTGGTGTAGTGTGCAGTGTAGTGTGTGGTGTATTGGGGGTGTGTGTGGTGTGTGTGTGCATATGTATGCAGAGTGTGTGTGGTGTATGTGGGGTTTGTGTATGTGTGGTGTGTGACATATACGGGGTGTGTGTGGTGTGGTATGTGGTGTAGGTGAGGTGTGTGTGGTGAGTGTGTGGTGTATGTGGGGTACGTGTATGTGGGGGGGGGTGTGTGGTGTGATATGTGGTGTATGTGTGGTGTGGTGTGTGGTGTATGTGTGGTGTGTGTGGTGTGTATGTATGTGGTGTGCAGTATATGTGGGCTGTATGTGTGGCATAGTGTGCAGTGTATGGGGGGTATGTGTGGTATGTGTGGTGCGTGTACGTGTGGTGTGGTGTGGGGTGTATGTGTGGTGTGTGTGCATGTATATGTGTGGTGTGTGTGGTGTGTATGTGTGGTGTGTGTGGTGTGTATGTGTGGTGTGGTACATGGTGTATATGGGGTGTGTGTGGTGTGGTGTGTGGTGTATGTGAGATGTGCCTGGGGTTATGGTATGTGGTGTATGTGTGGTGTGTGTGTAGTGTGTGTGTAGTGTGTGTTGTGTGTGTGTGTATGTATGTGTGGTGTGTGTATGCATGTGTATGTGGGATGTGTGGTATGGTGTGTGGTGTGTGTATGTGTGGTGTGTACATGTGGTGTGGTACACGGTGTATGTGGGGTGTGTGTGGTGTGGTATGTGGACCCTGAAAATCTGAGGCAGGTCTCAGTTAATTTAGAAAGTTTATTTTGCGAAGGTTGAGGACGTACCCACAACACAGCTTCAGGAGGTGCTGACAACACGTGCCCAAGGTGGTTGGGGCACAGTTTGGTTTTGTACATTTTAGGGAGACGTGAGACATCAATCAATATAGGTAAGAAGTATATTGGTTCGGTCTGGAAGGCAGGACAACTTGAAGCAAAGGCAGGAAGACTGGAAGTGAGGAGGGGACTTACAGGTCACAGGTAGGTGAGAGGGGAAGGGTTGTGTTCTTTTGAGTTTCTGATTGGCCTTTCCAAAGGAGGCCATCAAATATGCATCTATCTCAGTGAGCAGAGGGGTGACTTTGAATAGAATGGGAGGCAGGTTGGCCCTGAGCAGTTTCCAGCTTGACTTTTCCTTAGTGATTTTGGGGGCCGAAAAGATATTTTCCTTTCATAGGTGTATGTAGTGTTTGTGTACGTGTGGTGTGGTATGTGGTGTATATGGAGTGTGTGTCATGTGGTGGGTGATGTACATGCAGTTTGTGTATGTGTATGAGGGGTGTGTGTCATGTGGCGTGTGGTATATGACGGATGTGTGTGTGGTGTGATATGTGGTGTATGTGGGGGGTGTGTGTGGTGTGTGTGTGTGGTATGTGTGGTGTGGTATGTGTGGTGTATGTGGGGTGTGTGTATGTGTGGTGGGTGTGCATGTGCGTGTGGGGTGTGTGAGGTGTGGTGTGTGTGGTGAGTGTGGGATATGTGTGGGTGTGGTGTGGTATGTGTGGTGTATGTGGGGTGTGTGTGTGTGGTATGTGTGGTGTGTGGTGTATGTGGGGTGCATGCATGTGTGGTGTGTGTGCATGTGTATGTGGTGTCGGTCAGCAGTCACTTCCTGCTCAGTGTCTGTGGGAATCCAGCCAGCCCCGGAGGCTGCAGTCTGGGGAGTTTGTGCAAAAGTGTCCAGTAGCCCCGTGAACTGACCTGCCTCATAAACGAAATCTCTCAGGTAGCAGGAAGAGTGACCATTCGCAGGCAGGTTCATGTTTCTGAAGGTTTCTTGCTTATCTTTCGGAAATGAAGTGCAGACTTCTACATCGCACATTTATCTCATCACTTTGATTTTAATCCCATGAGTGAAAGTATCTTTAAAAAGCTGCATGCACACTCCCAAGCATTTCTTTATTTAAAGAATTATGTTTTTGAATATTCAAGTTTTCAAAGCTTTAAAGGTATGAAGCCACATCTTTCATTTTAGAATGAAGATACCAGCAGGCAATGCTAGCAAATGTGAGTGAGCTTAGAAAATATGGGTGATGTGGATGAAGTCACCACTGGATTCTGAAATATTTCCAACAAGAACAGAAGAGACATCTTAGCATAACACTGCCTTTCAAAGAACATTAAGGGTATTTAATTTCATCCACTCAATATAAGGAGTAGAAATCAGAAGAAACATATGTAACGATATCCTATGGTATTTTGTCCATAAAATAGATGACTTTTGCAAATTTTCATTGCTCTCTACTCTGGGGTGTTTTAAAACTTGTGTTTAGGTGGGAGGGGTGAAGGTGTTACAGAATCATCTACTTAAATCTGCCCTTCTGTGGGGCTGTCCCTTCTTGGGTCTGTGGTTCTGTATTCATTAGCATCTCCCTCGGTCACTGGTCTGGAACCTCCACAGGGACAGACACAGCAACCTTGGTGTTTCCCATGAGCTCAGTGTCGAGTGGGTGTTTGGCAAATGTGTCTACTGCAGGACCAAGGTGGGGGGCGGTCCTTCTAGATTGCCTCCCATGGCTGGTACTGCTCCAGGTACTACATGTGGCAACAAAGGCATGAGGTCTGGTCTCAGTCCTGAGAAACACATGTTAGGGACACAGTTAGGGACATGCAGAGCTAAGGCTCAAAGGCCTGTGCTCGCTGAGCCAGTAATGCTTGTGCTGCTCATGTGTCTTCTTGCCTTTACTGTTGCACCAACCGTGGAGGCTGCTGCCACCTGTGGGGCCCTATGTTTACCTGCATGGGGACAGGGGTCTGCCTGGTAGAACAGATCCAGGTGATCCTGAGCAGGGAAGGGATAGGTCCTTGACCGCATTTGCCCAAAATTAGAGGTGAGCACTCATCAGGGATCACACCCAGTCAGAGGGGTTGAAAGAAGCCCCAGGCTGGGTGTGCTGGGTCACGCCTGTAATCCCAGCACTTTGGGAGGCCAAGGTGGGCAGATCACTTGAGGCCAGGAGTTCAAGACCAGCCTGGCCAAGCTGGCGAAACCCCATCTCTACTAAAAATACTGAAAATTAGCCAGGTGTGGTGGTGCACGCCTGTAATCCTAGCTACTTGGGAGGCTGAGGCAGGAGAATTGCTTGAGCCCGGGGAGGTGGAGGTTGCAGTGAGCTGAGATCGTGCCACTGCACTCCAGCCTGGGTGACAGAGGGAGACCCTGTCTCAAAAAAAGAAAAGAAACCCCAAACAAGAGGGAAGGTACTGTCCAGTGACGGGGGGTGCAGGAGGGGGCTGGAAATGGAGGGCAGGGGAGGAGGCAGGTGTGGGCCCCCCAGGCTTGGGACAGAGACAGTGAGCAGACTTCCAGAGGCCTTTCCTGCTGGGGGCTGCAGCCTCGCTCTGCCCCAGCACACTCACGCAGCCCGGCCCAGCCTGGTGGGCACCACTCGCAGCCTGAGGGCGAAGACACTGAGGTGTTGCTGCAAGAAACTTGTGGCCCCAATCTTATGGCCACTTGAGAAAGTCATTTATTCAAAGTCTTGCCCTAAACAAACAGGAACATTTTGCCCTACCACTTGAAATACACACACACACACACACACACACACACACACACACACACACACACACACACGATAAAGAACAAGGAAAAGAGAGAGGAGGAGAAGGGGAAGGAAGAGGAGAAAGAGAAACAGGAGACAAAACGGGAGGACCCTGAACTTCCTGGCCCCCTCCTGAGTGCCCCCCTCCATGTGCCTGGGCACTCTTCCCACACCCACTTACAGCACAACTACAGGAAATTTAACGTTTCCCCGCGGAGTTCTATTTGGGAAGTAGGAAGAGGCCAACATTTTAGAATACATATCACACAGAATGTTCTAGATAGAGACGGAGGTTTTGGTGCTGCCTGCAGAGCCTTGACATAGACACTCATAATTAGGAAAATACATCCATGTTGAAATTTCCCAAGCGCCGTCCCCGCCTAGGCTTCAACTTGGGTTTCGAAGGTGTGTGATGTTTTAAACAGAGAGACCTGTTCAAATGTCAGATGAGGGATGACAGAAAAGGGGAAAGTGTCTATTGATAAAGAGGTGCCCGCCATATCCTGAGCCCCTTGTTAGGAACTAGGAGGGGTCTGCAAATTCCATCATGCATTCTCTGGAGGCAAACCCAAAGTCCTAGTTTAGTCCTCTTACCTCCGTCCATGAGGTTGGCCCAGTAAATGACTCTGAACCCCTGGAGAATTCCATTCAAGGCTTCCTTGGAAAGTGTGGACCAGGATATTGATATGCTTTCTGGTGATGTTGCTATGGCTTGGACATTTTCGGGGGGGTAACTGGGCACTGAAATCAAATAATTAGAATCTGTAAAAACTGTGGGTGGTTTATGAGCAAAGCAATACTGAAAAAGCAACGTATTTTAATATTTCAATATGCAAGCAAAAAATTGCACTCAACCCCAAAATGAAAGAAAAAATAACAAAGATCACTTCTCTGGAAAAATCTTATGATAACTCAGTGCTCAGTAAAATATCATGAGTCAATGCATATATTCTAACGGATTCCATAGTCTCTCTTTCCAACTTAGTTTCTTTACTTTTAGGACAGTTGTTGGGACTTGAGTCGTGTACCCTTCTTAATTTTATTGCCTGAGTAGAAAATCATTGTTTGTCTGATTTATTTTCCCCTTACTCTTGGAAGTTACTTCTTTAAGTTGCATTTACTTTATAGAGTACGGTACCTCTGTATTTAGTAATATCTGGCATATAAATTGGAAGCCGAACCATTGTAAAGTGCTAAAAAGTAGAAATATAATCATAGATTTCTCCTGTCTCATCCTCATCCCTTTCCCTAGAGGGAAGAGAGACCATAGACAGGTCAGAAGAATATTGAAAATATTTTTAGTACTGAGCTTTTGTAAACCTTAAATGTTGGCGCTGGGGCGGGTGGGGGTGGGGGGGCGGTGCAAAATACTGGCTGAGACACGCATCTTAATGAAAAATGAGCATTGAAGCAAAAACAAAGGCATATTTAACGACTATTGCAATTATGAAGATAGACAATTCCAGTGTTCAGGCTGCAAGTCACTGAAGACTCCTCTCCTCGCAAAAATTGTCAGATATTACAGGTGCAAGTCCTATCTGCCTCCTCAAACCTGTGATCAAGGGCCGGGCGCGGTGGCTCACGCCTCTAATCCCAGCACTTTTGGAGGCCGAGGCGGGCAGATCACGAGGTCAGGAGATCGAGACAATCCTGGCTAACACGGTGAAAACCCGTCTCTACTAATAATACAAAAAATTAGCCAGGCGTGGTGGCGGGTGCCTGCAGTCCCAGCTACTCGGGAGGCTGAGGCAGGAGAATGGCGTGAAGCCGGGAGGCGGAGCTTGCAGCGAGCCAAGATTGCGCCACTGCACTCCAGCCTGGGAGAGAGAGCCGGACTCTGTCTCAAAAAAAAATCTATGATCAAATGACTAACTGCACAAGAGGTAAATGTAGTGCCAGCTTCCTGCCTTCAAAGCTACCACTTATTGCTACAAATAACCCCATATCTTAACTTCCTGCCTAAAACACTGTGCCTCTGGATACCAGGGTTCTCTATTTTCAAGCACTACTGGAAATTTGAGCTTCTGGGTTATTCTCAGTGACATGGTGGAAGGGCTAATTAATGTATCTCGGCCGCTAGGGGGCGATCGATCACTGTGCGATCTGAAAATTCCTTTCCTCTGTGCTCCGAATGCTTGAAAAAAGGAAGCAATAAAAAAATAATAAATTTAAAAAGACCTTCTTAACATTTGGGAGAAAGTTTTTTTTAGCAAATAGCATTTCTGCATTCTCGTGAGACTTCTGCAGTAATAGAGAGAGCCTTGTTTTCACTCCAGAAAAGCCCAATTCTTGTACCTGAAATGAATGAGGAAGAGTCTGAAAAGGGAGGGACTTGCTGGCTTTGCAGTCCAGCCCTGCCCCAGGGGGGCAGATCAGCAGGGTGGGCGAGGTCACGAGGGAAGGCTTTTCCACCCCAGACCCCAGGCCCTGCAGGTCACTGCAAAGTCAGGGGGCGGGGGAGTGCGAGGTTGGGGGAGCCCCGGGGCAGACCTGAGGGAACCTTTGCGGAGGGAAAAGCCACGACCAGGCCCCGGCCGAACCTACCATCCTCGAGAGTGGTGGTGATGATTTCCTGAGAAGAAGGCCCCGTGCCAGCCCGGTTACAGGCCTGCACCACCAGGCCGTACTGAGTGAACTTATTCAGGTTGTCCAGGGTGTAAACCTCACTGTCCCCGCTGGTGTCGACACTGATAATGTTGAATTGGAAGTTACCCCCAGTGCTGTACTCTCGGTAACCTATTTGGTAGCCACGGATAATCCCATTTTGCAAATGTTTCTTGGGAGCCTAAACAGGAGAGAAAAGAACACACTAAAGAAGTCTTGAGGTAGGACAAGAGCGAAATCAACGCCCACACCCACGTAGGAAAGCAGAAATAAAGTGGAGTCATCGCCACGATGCTGGGGCGGTGGTCCGGTAGCAGCCGCAAACCCACGTACAGTGCAACTTGGTCTGTGCCAGGCACCCTTCCTTTACCTGTGAATGCATCCGGCCCTCCCAGCCCCTCTGAGACACTGGACCGTCAATGGACACAGGAGGTCACCTGAGTACGCATGGCAGGAGCGGAATCTGAACATGGGTGTTGGGCCCCAGAGCCCGCGCTCTCATTCTGTCCTTCATGATGTCCTGGTTGACTTGTCTAATTGGCGAGAAAGTGTCAAAATACAGATCATGTTTGTGGCGTCTCCAGGTACGCTTACGACCGGGTGAGACTGACCCTCAGGCCTGCACCCAGCAAGAACTCTCGGGCTCGCTGCTGTGTGCCAGGCCTTGTTCCAGGCACCGGGGAATAGAATTGAGTTTGGAAATGTAAGAAGACAAAAGACCCCTGTCCTCACGGAACTTACATTCTAAGGAAATATCCCAGAATCACGGTGTTTCCAGGTTGAAAACTGGCATGGGAAGGTGAGTGCACACCCAATAGGAAGGTAATCTCTTTCATGAAGCCCCGAATCATTCTGGAATGATTTGGGGGTGATTAAATGTGGGGCGAGAGAGAGGCTGGTGCTAACTCCACCCTGCTGATGTGAAGATGGTCCACCAGGTCAAAGTAGGATTTAGGCTGATGTGTAGGACTCATTTAGAAACCAGAGCCTTTTCAAGGATGGTATAAGGCCAGGCGCGGTGGCTCACACCTGTAATCCCACCACTTTGGGAGGGTGAGGTGGGCGGATCACTTGAGGTCAGGAGTTCAAGACCAGCCTGGCCAACATGGCGAAACCCCGTCTCTGCTAAAAATACAAAAATTAGCCAGGTATGGTGGTGGGTGTCTGTAGTCCCAGCTACCTGGGAGGCTAAAATGGGAGTATCACTTGAACCCGGGAGGCGGAGGTTGCAGTGAGCCGAGATTGCCCCACTGCACTCCAGCCTTGGTGACAGAACAAGACTCAGTCTCAAAAAAAAAAAAAAAAAAAGAAAAGAAAAAAAAGATATGCGAATGCCACCAAGATGAGGCTCTAGGGAATAAAGGTTTTGTAGACTTTCAGGCAGTCAACAGATATGTGTGTTTATGTGTGTGCATGTATGTATACATACACACATACATGTGTACGTATATATGTATACATGTACATATGTATGTATATACATATACACGTACACACATACATTTAAGTACAAACTATGGATCTAGATCTCTCAAGGCTCTGAAAGCTTTCTCCGTCCTGAAAGTGTTTATAATCGACCTGCAGAGAGGAAATAAGCACTTAAGAACCTGTAGAGAACTATGAAGTGTGGAAATGCATGGTAAGAAAGTGAAGGCCAGCAGGCATCTAGAAAGTGTGAGTATGGGTGGTCTGAAGTGGTGGGAAGACTCAGAGCCCAGGTGGGCTTGATGGGGGGGGGGAGGGGGCGGGGCACGGCTCAGAGAAGTAGGAGGAGGATGGGGTGAGTGGAGCCTGCAAAGGGTGCGCACCTGCCCAGCAGTGAGTCAGGAGGGAACGGACAGAGTGGAGCAAGACCTTGAAAACCTGCCAAATGTGACCGGGGGAGGGCAGACAATGAGAAGTCAGAAGAAGGTTTTGAGCTGATGAACAGCATTGATGGATTCAGCGAACACTTATGGATTGCCTAATAATAACTTCCCAGGGGATTCCATGCCTCAGCCTGTCATTAGTAATAAGTCTGACTTATCCAAGAGCAGTAAAATCATTTTTGTTTTTCACAGCAAGTTTCTCCATTTTTGGTTTTCTTGGACTCCACTTGCTTTTCCCAACAGCCAATCTAATTTAGTATATTCATGGTGCCAGCAGGTGTCAGTGAAACAGTCGCGTAAACCATTTATTTATTTGTATCTGTTGGCTCGGAGTTAGACCCTGGTGGAAGAGCTCATACCTTTTTTATTATAAACAAATGTCTATGCTCCTCTGAATCCACAGATGTGCTGGCTTTTGCATTGATGAGCTATGGCTTTTCTCACTGTTTAGAAATAGATTTCAAGATTCTATGCTTTGAAAATTCAATTACTCTCCGTGAAAATTGTTTTGCTGCAACCACTGAATTGCATTTATGTGACCTAATTAATTAATCAAATGAATTTCCCTGTAAACATCACCTATAAGTCAAATTTACCAACAAAGAGATTTCCCCTATTTTACATAGTGTTTTAATGTTAGATACAGTGACCGAAATAAAATAATATTTTTAAATGAGATTTACATCCATTAAATATTCTAGTTGTTCAACTGACTCCCAGTGAGGCTTTAAGCATCCCTAAGACAGCAAGTTGGATTCACAGTATGGGGGCTGTGGAGTCAGGTCAAGAAGAGTAGACAGTGAAGTCAAATGCCTGTGAGAAAGTGTTTTCATAGAGCCACCAATTTAGCTAAATCCTCCACAAGAATGAAGGGACCTGCTTGCTGACATGTAGTTCCTCCAGTTTGGGGGGATTAATCCTGCCTGTGATCTGTTTGTACAGGTAGAAAGGAGAAATCTTCCCTTGTTTCCTCTCCATGGGTGAAAACCCATCCTAACTAGCTTAAATATAATAGACAGCGCAGGTGTTTTTGTTCTGTTCCATTTCAATATTTTGTGAAAAAGAAAAAGAAAATTCTTTACATTTTTCTTAGAAGAACTACATTTCAGTCCTGTGGTTCTAAAGTAAAGCTTATTTTTTCTTAGTTCATACTTCTGCAAAATATTGTGCGGAATAATTACCTCATTTTGTTTTATAATAAAAGTAAACAACCACCATTTCTATCCAATGCAATTCTATTCACGTTTTGATGCATTTCAGTCTATTTATCTAAAGTAAAGTGTTTTACCCCACATAGCTGTGTTTGTAGCCTGTACAATTTAGTGTCTGAGTTTTTCTTCTTCATTTAATATGCTATTATGATTATATTCCCATCTTTACTTCATAGTCTTTAAATATCATATTCCATCATATTAATGTTTTATTTTATTTAACCTTTTTTTAATTGTTGGGGATATTGTTGTTTCCAGGTTTATTTACTACCACAAATGCTATGTTAGACACCTTCACAATATAGTTTCTCTGTTTCTAAGTTTATTTATTGAACTCAAGTCCCAGAAGTAGATGACTTAAGTCATGAAACTTTAAGTCCATGTTTCAATTGGCTATTAATGAGATAGGGCTTTTTTGATTATTCTTCTTCCAGATGTGCAATATCATATGGTAAGTTAAGGGATTATATCACAAGGAACAAACAAGAGAGCTCCCCTCTATTTTTCTTAATATTCCAATTTTGAAATGAAATATATTGAGTAGAGTTATGAATTATTTGATGGTAGTAGTGTTTTTACATCTTTTTTTTTTCAGGGTGCTAATATGATCTACAGTTTTCATGCAGAATAAATTGTTGCACCTGAGGAAGAAGTGAGATGTGTTTCTTATAAAGGGAACATATACTTTCAGTTTCATAGCTTGCAGGTCCCCAAACTATAAGGTTTAAAAACAGACTTAAAAGGTAGTGGGAGAGGATGGGAGCAGCTGCCAGTGGTTGCAAGCTTTCTCTGTGGGGTGATGAAAATGTTTACAATTATGGCTATGGCTGCACATCTCTGTAAACATATGAAATACCACTGAATCATACACTTAAAATAGGGAATGCTATGGCATGCTAACTGTATCTCAATAAAGCTGTTTTTTACAAAGGTAGTGTGCTAACTCATCTCTAGGTTATCTTTCTATTTCAATTACAACACTAACTGGCACCTCCACCATGATGACCACCACCAATCAATGCTTACCACCTCTGCAGGTCACTGTCACCACTGCCAACATCAATGCCACTCCCTCAGGTCCCCCACACAGCCAAGCCACCACCATCACTACTACCATCTCTACCACCATCATCACCACCAGCTTCATCCCTGCCAAAAATACTGTGAACACCACCACCACCAGCAATAGCATCTCTACCACTGACATCACCAACATTACAACCACCAGTATCAACATCACTGCCATAAAAATAACCTAATGGTAGAAGCACCTCTATCATTTCTTCCAACTTTATCACCATATTTATCACAAACTTCACCAACAAACCACACTTCAACCTCCACTACTTCCATCATCATCCTTGATGTTACCACCATCACTGTCACTAAAAAGATGCTTCACTTTATCACTATCCCAAAACCAACAACACTATCACCACCACCATCCATCACTCAATCACTATCCCAACACCAACACAACTATCACCACAACCATCCATCACTCCATTACTATTCCAATATTAACATCACTACCACCGCAACTATCCATCACTCCATCACTATTCCAACACCAACATTGCTATCATCACAACCATCCATCATTCCATCACTATCCCAACACCAATATCACTATCACCACAACCATCCATCACTCCATCACTATCCCAACACCAATATCACTATTACCACCACCATCCGTCACTTCATCACTATCCCAATACCACCATCACTATCACCACAACTATCCATTACTTCTTCACTATCCCAGCACCAACACCACTGTCACCACCACCGTCCATCGCTCCATCACTATACCAACACCAACACCACTGTCACCACAACATCCATCACTCCATCACTATCCCAACACCAATACCACTGTCACCACAACATCCATCGCTCCATCACTATCCCAACACCAACACCACTGTCACCACAACTTCCATCGCTCCATCACTATCCCAACACCAACACCACTGTCACCACCACCATCCATCACTCCATCACTATCCCAACACCAACACCACTGTCACCACAACATCCATCACTCCATCACTATCCCAATAACACCAACACCACTGTCACCACCACCATCCATCGCTCCATCACTATCCCAACACCAATACCACTGTCACCACAACATCCATCACTCCATCACTATCCCAACACCAATACCACTGTCACCACCACCATCCATCACTCCATCACTATCCCAACACCAACACCACTGTCACAACATCCATCACTCCATCACTATCCCAACACCAATACCACTGTCACCACAACATCCATCACTCCATCACTATCCCAACACCAACATCACTGTCACCACAACATCCATCACTCCATCACTATCCCAACACCAACACCACTGTCACCACAACATCCATCACTCCATCACTATCCCAACACCAACACTACTGTCACCACAACATCCATCGCTCCATCACTATCCCAACACCACCGTCACTATCACCACCACCATCCATCACTCCATCACAATCCCAACACCAACACCACTGTCACCACAACCATCCATCACTCCATCACAATCCCAGCACCAACACCACTGTCACCACCACCATCCATCACTCCATTACTATTCCAATATTAACATCACTACCACCGCAACTATCCATCGCTCCATCACTATCCCAACACCACCGTCACTATCACCACCACCATCCATTACTTCTTCACTATCCCAACACCAACACCACTGTCACCACAACATCCATCACTCCATCACAATCCCAGCACCAACACCACTGTCACAACATCCATCACTCCATCACTATCCCAACACCAATATCACTATCACCACAACCATCCATCACTCCATCACAATCCCAGCACCAACACCACTGTCACCACAACATCCATCACTCCATCACTATCCCAATAACACCAACACCACTGTCACCACAACATCCATCACTCCATCACTATCCCAACACCAACACCACTGTCACCACAACATCCATCACTCCATCACTATCCCAGTGCCAACATCACTATCACCACAACCATCCATCATTCCATCACTATCCCAATACCACCGTCACTATCACCACCACCATCCATTACTTCTTCACTATCCCAACACCAACACCCCTGTCATCACCACCATCCATCACTCCATCACAATCCCAACACAAATACGACTGTCAGCACAACCATCCATCACTCCATCACTATCCCAACACCAACACCACTGCCACCACCACCATCCATCACTCCATCACAATCCCAACACCAACACCACTGTCACCACAACATCCATCACTCCATCACTATCCCAACACCAACACCACTGTCACCACAACATCCATCACTCCATCACTATCCCAACACCAATACCACTGTCACCACAACATCCATCACTCCATCACTATCCCAATAACACCAACACCACTGTCACCACCACCATCCATCACTCCATCACAATCCCAACACCAACACCACTGTCACCACAACATCCATCACTCCATCACAATCCCAGTGCCAACATCACTATCACCACAACCATCCATCATTCCATCACTATCCCACACCAACATGAATGCCACCACAATGACCACTACAACTACTACTACCTCTACCACCTCCACTTCCACTTACTGAACACTGTTTTTTTCCCATTGTAATTGGTGCTTTATGTATATTATTTCATTTTCTTTCCCAAAAAACCCCCACACAGTATAAGTATGCTTCTTTACAGATGAAGAAACAAAAGGTCAAATATGTTAAAACAACTATCTCAAGGCAAGTACAGGATAGGAATTCTCCAAAGTTGTATTTGGTATTAACCACTCATAGAGCCTCAGAGAACTTTTCACCCTTTTGCAAAGTTTGTTAGTTTTGTAAAGTAATAGTATACATGGCATTTCTAATCAGAGGAAAATTTAATAGATCACATAAAGAGAAAATTGTATATTTTTATGCATAAAAGCAAGCAAAAATTCTTTATCAGGGAAAGTTTAAGTTACTTTATTAATTTGTAGATAGACTAGTCAGATTGAAATTTAGAAATGTATTTAAATTAAAGAAATCCTTGTGGATGTATTTTAAAACAACCTCTGAAAAAAATCCATAAATGTAGGGATTTTGTATATTAAGTGTAAGAAATGTTAGGGCCTGTGGTTCAGGTTTTCGAAAATGACACTAGAGGCTCACTCTGAGTTATGGACGAGTCAGTAGGAGTGGAAGGTGTGCTTAGTGGAGACACTTGAATCCATTTGTCTGGCAGTGGGCTTCATATTCCCAAGGCAAATTAGTGCATAAGATCCTTAACTGGAAAATTGTTTTGAATGATGCTTTAGACATCTTTGCTTGGAGCATGTGTCTACTTGGAACAAAAGGAGATGGTTTTCTGGGGTATAGAGAATACATCCTTATAGGGAAATGATCTTTAGTACCCTGTATTAAGGTTGTTAATTAGCACTGTAGAACAATTGATACATGGGTGGAAATAATGGTTCACTTTCATGAAACTCAGTGAATGAGGTTAATGGTGGGGTAAGAAGAAAAGGAAAACAAGAAATCAGATAGGGATCTGGAAACATATTTTGAATCTGAGTTGCATAATATCGGAGAAGACAAATTTCCTAGGAAACCACTTTGACCATGCCTCTTTGATCTCTGTCTCCCGATCTCAGTAGTACCTGTTGTGAGATCTGATCGCTGCCTCATCTCTCAAGACTAATGTCTCCTGGGTGTTGCTTGCTCACCTGCGTTCCTCTCTGACTGCCTGAAAGAGGGTGGGGATCGCAACTGTCTTACATATTCCCACCTTATAAAAGCTGTTGTCAAAAAATGCTCTTCCTTCTTCTTTCAATGAATACCCCCTCTACTCCTTCTCTGCAGGCCAGCTCAGCTTCCAGCAAAGCTGTCGTCAAAAAATGTTCTTCCTTCTTCTTTCAATGAATACCCCCTCTACTCCTCTGCAGGCCAGCTCAGCTTCCAGCTCACCAGGGCTCTTCCTTAGGCCACTCCCACCAAGAAGCCTTCTCCCTCCCTGGTCTCCATTGGCATTCACTGATCACTTCTACCTCCTCTAGTGGCCACCATTCTCAATGAAACGTGGTTTCAAAGAATGTCATTGCAAGCTCTAGAATGCAAAGAACCCTGCAGAATGAAATCTCACTTGTTATTTCCCCCTGTCTAAATCGGGGCTTCAACACTGTGGATGTTCTCAGAAGATATTCTTGCAGATGGAGAAGAGAATGGTTTTGAACACACATGAGGTGCAAAAAAAAGAGGTGGGTAAGAATGATCACAGGTACAGGTTTATAATCTAACTGGGTAAAGGGCTGATAGCAAGGGTATGAAGTCAGAAGAAATTCCTTGACTGCAGACACATGGTTTAGCTGTTGAAGAGAGGCCTGGCTTAGCCACTACAGAAGTGGAGAACTCAGCAGTCCGGTGTGACAGCCGGGAAGTGTGGATTCAAGCTGAGAGTTGGCTTCCGCACTGGGACTTAGCCTGCTGGCCTACACAGAAGGATGACAGGTTGAGGCAGGATTTGGAGGGGTCGGGCTTCATTGCCCAGGCCCCACCAGGGATGAAAATAGCTTCTGATGAGCCAATTTATTTGGACACTGTCATTCATTTTTTTCCTTCTTAAAAGAAGGATTCCAGAAAGAGAATTTGCTCACTTACTCAGCCAGCCGATGGGTTACATGTTTTTACGATGATGGACCTGCAGATTTACAGCAAATCTCACCTGGTAACCAGTCATCTTAAGACAAATTAAAGGAGTCCTTTGAAAAGTAAGCATATGGGAAAAAAAACAAAAAACAAAAAACAAAAAACTAAGGGCTCCCTTCTACTCCTATTTAAGAACTCAATAAAACAAGGCCCTTTCCACAGGGAAAATGTTGACATTTAGAAATGTGTTTAAATTAAAGAAATCCTTGAGGACGTATTTACAAACAACTGACTTCTTTCCTAAGTGAGTGCTTTCTGTTTGCCTCTTCTCAAATCCCTTTGAACGCAGTGCAAATCTAAGAGAAGGTCGTGCCTGCTCCTTGTTAGGTTTCTCACACAAAGATTGTTTTTCCCATGTTGAACTTTACTCCCCCATTCATTTGCCTTTGGATTCAGTAATGATCCTGATTTCTTCTCATTTCTTTCATTTATCTGCCATCTGTGGAATGCTCTCTCCCCTTTCCTAGCCTGGCAGGTTTTTTTCTCCTGTAGTCCTCCTAAACAGCCTCCTTTCATCCTCCCAGATGCCCTTTCTCCAGCTTCCAAATCCCTCCCAACCTCCACTTCCTTTAAGAAACCTTCTCTTTTGATCTCCATGACAACAGTCGCACCATGTCAATGTATTTGCACGGTGTGCAAGTGACTTATTTTATATGTCCTTCCCAATCAGTCGGCTGCAAGCCGCCTGTGGCAGATGCATCACCCTTTAAAGGGACAGTAAAAGAGTAGACGTGCAAATGCTCACTGCACCTGCCTGGATGTGAATGATTAGAACAGGCATCTCTTGTGCTGAAGACCACCAGCCATGTTCTGTTTCCCTCATGCCTCCCGCCCCCTTCCCATTGAAAGGAAATGGCCTCTGCTGGATGTGCAGAATTCACCTGTTGGCTGGAGTCTGCTAAAAGCCTCACTGCAGAATTTCACGTTTGAAGAATGCTGCCTTTCTCAGGCATGCTGAATAATTTAGTTGGGAAATGAATTGAACATTTTCTTTATAGATTCCTCCAAATCCACTTAAGATGTAATCTATCCTCATTTCCCTTATGTGACAAGTTGGGTGGACAGTCTTTTTCATCTTTGTGCGTTTTCTGCAGCCTCCCCTTACCTGCTTTCCAACATAAACAGTAGCCATTCCATAAGCTTGCTCAGTGAATGGGTGCATCACATTGAACAAACCTTAACTGGGCATCTGTTCTACACAAGGCATGGCACACCCAGGGACACCTTTGAGTGAATCAGTGTTCAGAATACTGCCTGATACTGCAGTGCTGAAGGTTTGCCCAGAGTACTATGGAGGGGCAAATCGGGGTCAGAAGGATTGCCAGAGAAGAGCATACTTCACCTGAGCTAAAGGGTGACTGGACATTGCCTTGGAGGGTACAATGCTGTTGCCAAGGCAATTGGCATACACAGCTGCACCCAGGTGCAAGGACAGAAGACACCCAGGAATGGAGAGAGGCTCAAGTGACTCTGGGGTGAGGTATCCATGGTGATCACAGGGGTGGGGGACGGTACAAGCACAGATGAAGCTAGGGACATATCTACGGGACAGAACATATGGAGCCTGTATGTAGTGGTATGGTGCGCTACCAGCAACATCCACATCACCTGGAAAACTGTTAGAGCTGCAAGAACTGGGGACCCACTCAGAGTTCCTGCATCAGGAATAAACTCTGGGGGTGGAGCCTGGTGAGGTGTGTTTTAAAAAGCCCTCCAGGGCATACCAGTGCTCCCTGAGTCTGAGAATCACTGTTGTTATCACTGGGAGTCACTCAGTGATTTAGATTTGGCTTTGCTGGGAGAGACTATTTAGTTAAAAAGCAGCAACTATGCATTCCACCATTTCTCAGGTTAGCCAGTAGCCCATTTTCCTGGTTCTTGGCCAAACAAAAGGGAATAAATGCACATAAAACCGTTAGACGTTCCTGGTCTTGGGAGTAATTTAAAGATCTACCTTACTCAGCACTAAAGGGATTCTGCTTTACAATAGGTGTAGGGGTGGTGTGAGAACCAGCTGGCTATCTTGGTCCATGGACAATGGATTTTGAGGGGGCTACGTCAGGTCGAGGAGACCTCTTACATTATTGCCTCAAGTAATTCCTTTCCTCTCCTCTCCTCTCTCCTTTCTTTCCTCTCCTTTCTTCTTCCTTCCTTCCTCCCTTCCTTTCCTTCCTTCCTCCCTTTGTTTCCTTCCTTTCCTTCCTTCCCCTTTTTCTTTTCTTCTTTCTTTTTCACAGGGTCTCACTCTGTCACCCATGCTGGAGTGCAGTGGTGGGATCATGGCTCACTGCAGCCTTAACCACCCCAGGCTCAAATAATCCTTCCACCTCAGCCTCCTGAGTACCTGGGATCACAGGCATGCCACCATACCCGGCAAATTTTTGAACTTTTTTGTAGAGATGGGTTTTTGCCATGTTGCCCAGGCTGGTCTCCAACTCCTGAGCTTAAATAATCTGCCCAACTCAGCCTCCCAAAGTGCGGGGATTACCAGCAGTGAACCACTGCTTCTGGTCTCAAATGATATTTTTGTTCATATATCTCTCCTTAGAGCTGCACTGTATTAAATACAGTATCTGTGTCCTAGGTCTCATAATGGGTAGATGTATGGCCACGTGACTGGCTCCCCCAAAGTCACTATCTTTTGAGGACCTAGGAAAGGATGAGATGTCCACATTTCATGAAATAGAAAAGGGCCACATGACCTGATAATGAGACAGTGCTTAGAACAAAGAGGCTATGCAATTTCGGTTTGAGAAATAAATGATAAATGACAGATTATTTGAAATAGGCACTGTCTTGAGAGCCAAGAATGTTACTTGCAGGCTGCAGCTGCCATATTCTAGTCAGACTTGGCAGCTGAGGAGGAAAGAGTGGCCAAGGTATATGTGGGCTTTTCCTTGAGACACAAATGCAGAATGCTAGAAATAGATTGATAATTTTATGACATGGAATTGAGGTTAACTACTGCAAAGCAAAACTCCATTTATTCCATTTCTAAAGTGTAGGACAGCTTCCGCTTTATTCATCCAGCCAACAAACACCTGTGACATAGCTCCTCTTGCTGGGGACACTCCCTTTTTGAATTGTGTTGTTCCTCATACATCACACCACCTGCTAACCACAGTTAACATTTCCTACCAGCCACAGAGGCCTATCAGTGCTCTCTGCCAAGGACCACACAAGGGCTTTCGGGCTTTGCTTCCTATGAATCAACTCTGAGGGCTGGCCTCTGGGAATGCCCCCACCTAGCTCCCACGCCCAACAATGGGGACCTAGAGGGTGTACTCTGATGCAAAAGAGGGGGTATGCTAGTCTGTGAGCCTAAGGCTGGGCCCCAACTATTTAGCGGTGGCTGAGTGAACCCAAAGGGCTTTGGCCCACCACACACGCCTGGAAGGCCCAACCCAGAGTAGCCCCTCTGCAGGTAATGGAGGCCCTGTAACGGCAGTGTGGCCAAGGAGGGCAGGGCAGGGGCCCGAGAGAGGCCACAGAGATAAGGGAGGGAGGGGCACCCCGACTCCAATCTGATAAACAAGCACAAGAGGCAGGATTTCAAAGGCATGGTCATGGGGCCATGAAAAATGCTCGGAAGTAGTTTTGCGGGATGGGAGAAGACAGTGTCTGATTCTGGAAGCTTCGTAAGACAGCGCCAGGGGAGGGCCAATCATGATCCAACACCGCTGGTAAAGAGGTCAGTCGGGCAGGGGTGGAGCTGAGTGAGATGAAGGCACATCCACATCCACCTCTCACCCCAACAAACCACTGGTCTGCATGCTCTGGAGGCATCCTGGATGTCTTGATGAGAAAAGACAGGAAAGGAGGGTGAAGAAGAATCTTCCTTGGGATGAAACAGGCCCTTTCCACGGGGGACGGCAGGGCGTGGGAAGCTGGAGGCCAAGGCAGGGAGCCAAGCCAGGAGTCGCCCCAGCCAGTGCTCTGACATGCACACAGGGCAGCCTCTGTCTACCTTGTAGGTCCTTAAACTGGAACTGCCTCCATTTCCCTCCCACCCTATATATAATTTATATTATATTTAATAATATAAATTAAAGAATAACTAAGAGAACCCTTAAGTGATGTAGGAGGACAGGGTAAGTGTGGAGACAAACTGAGTCCTGGAATCCACAGGGATGAGGCTGAGATCCAGTAGCGGGTGAGAGTGACCCTGGGCTGGAAGGGACACACAGATGGGAACGGCACTGCCAGGAGGCAGGTGGAAGCTGTGACAGTCAAACTAAGACAGACAGAGAGAGAGAGACAGAGAGAGAGAGAGAAAGCGGCTTGTAAAGGAGTAAGCGGCATCAGTCACATGCAGGGTTGTTGCAGCCTTTGTCATTTTTGCTAAGTATCTGTTCAGAAGAACCAGAGAAGATCCAGGTCTCAGAAGGAGCCTGCCCACTGAAAGGTGAGCTTTAATTTTATAACTGGAAGGAATTCCTGAGTGCTTTACATCTGTGCCAAAAGAACCAATGAACCAGAAGCCATTTTTGAGTGGGGCACTGCTATAAAGCTACCTGAAAATATGGAAGCAACTTTGGAACTGGGTAATGGGCTGAGGTTGGTAGAGTGTTGAGGGCTCAGAAGAAGACAGGAAGATGAGGGAAAGTTTGGAACTTCCCAGAGACTTGTTAAATTGTTATGATCACAATGGTGGTAGTGATATAGGCAAAGAAGTCCAGGCTGAGGAGTTCTAAGACAAGATGAGGAACTTATTGGGAACTGGAGCAAAGGTCACTTTTGTTATGCATTAGCAAAGAGGTTGGAGGGATTGTGCCCCTGCCCCAAAGATCTGTGGATCTTTGAACTTGAGAGTGATGATTTAGCATACATCATATATGGCGGGAGGGGCTAGCCTTGTCTCAGATGAGACTCTTTCAGTTGGATGTGGCTCCCTCTCGAGAGATCATCTCAATCCAGGAAATAAGGGTTGACGAACTGGTCCCTCCTCCAGATCTGTTTGGCTGCTTGTTTTTATGTGGCTCTTAGTTAACAACGGTTTCTTGTTGTGGCTTACATTTTTAAATGATTGAAAAAAATCAAAAGAGGAAGAATATTTTGTCATGTGAAAATTATGTGAACTTCAAATTTCACCTTTCCTAGGTGAAGTTTTACTGGAGCCCAGCTGTCTTCACTCATCCATGCATGGACTGCAGCTGTGCCTATGCAGCAGAATTGAGCAGTTAAGACCGAGACTGCAGGGCCTACAAAGCTGAAAATATCTGCTCTCTGGCCCATTAGAGAAACAGTTTGCAGACTCGTACCGGACAGTGCTGTGGACAGAACCAGCATGTGAGGTAGAACTCACTGGGTGTGCTGCAGGTCCAAGGCAGGGTGGGGAGGAGAGAGGGGAGAAAGGTTGACAGGAGAGGCACTACCAAGAAAGGAGCATTGGAGAAAGGCCTGGGCTCTGCCTAGTGTTGGTTAGAGTTCGTTACTCTCCTTTTATCCATGCTCCAATGGATAGTTCTAACTTGTGTTCTATCAGAAGACAAGGAATAGTAATGTCTGCAGTAACAATGGAGCTCCGGTCCTGGATTCAATATCTGCCCTCTATAGCTCAGTGGGGATTAAGGGGAGGATGGCATTCTTTCTCTAGAGCTAGCCTTTGTTTCTCTTTCCTTTTCTTTTTTCTTTTTCTTTTTTCCTGAGACAGAGTCTCGCCTTGTCACCCAGGCTGGAGTGCATTGATGCCATCTCAGCTGACTGCAGCCTCGACCTCCCAGGCTCAAGTGATTCTCCCACTTCAGCCTCCTGAGTAGCTGGGACCACAGGCACACACCACCACACCCAGCTATTTTTTTTCTTTTGATAGAGATGAGGTCTCACTATGTTGCCCAGGCTGGTCTTAAACCCGTGGGCTCAAGCAATCCTCCCAATTCAGCCTTTCAAAGTGCTAGGATTATAGGTGTGAGCCACCATGCCTAGCCTCTTATCTATTTTGGGGTAATGAAAAGCTTTAGCCTTGACTAAAGGGAATTTTAGACATCAACATGCATGAATAGGTATTTGCGAGGAGAATATTGAAAAAGTTGTCTAGACTAGGCACAGTGGCTCATGCCTGTAATCACAGCACATTAGGAGGCTGAGGCAGGAGGACCGCTGCAGGTCAGGAATTTGAGACCAGCCTGGGCAACATAGTGAGACCTTGTCTCTACAAAAATCAAAAAGCTAACTGGGCATGGTGATGGTGGTATGCACTTGTAGTCCCAGCTACTCAGGAGGCTGAGGTAGGAGGATCACATGAGCCTGGAAGGTCAAGGCTGCAGTGAGCCAGGATGGTGCCACTACACTGCATTCAGCCTGGGTGGTAGAGTGAGACCCTGTCTCAAAACAAAAACAAAAACAAAAACAAAAAAACAAAAGAAAAGAAAAAAAGAAAAGAAACAGTTGTCCAATAGGCTACTGTATGTTCCCTGTTAGGAATGTGCTAGAAGCATTCAGACCAAGGGCCCCTGTGAACACTCTGGCTTATGTTGAGGGGAAATACTCCACAAGTCCAGATGCAACACGTGCCACAGATTCCACACGGGCCCACAGGAGCAACACAGGCAGTCCCTGAATCACACTGTCCTTCAGTGGGAAGTCTTGTTTCCTAAATTCACTAAGGATCTGCCACCTAAATTCTTCTGTTATTTACAGAAAAACAAACCTTGTTTCCAACTCCAAATTGTTACTGGCAGGGAAAACAAGAAGGTAAAATGGTTTTATTTCTTATATGTCTATAATTACTCAAAGCACAAAGTACTTTTATTTTTGGTCTCAACTTAAATTTTTCAAAAGAACAGGAAGAGTTTATTATAGGAATTGAAAGAATTTAAAGTAGCTTTCAGCGTTTTTAATACAATGAAGAGTTTGGCTTTAAAAATGTTATGGGCTATCTTGAAATAGTTTGTTACATCTTAGTGCATTAACTTAAATGTATTTGAACTAGTGAAATACGTTTGAAGGCACACATTGTGTTTTTCTGTCTTGCTTCATGCTACCTTGAAAATAGTCTGGAAAATAGCTGTGCTAGGGCAGCTAATTCATGCCCTCCTGGCTGGGGTTCTTCCTGTGATGGACCCTAACCAACTTCGTCCAGCCGAGTTGTCATAATAATAACAATAAAACTAATGTCATGTTTCTTCCCTTGCCTTAGGAGAGGGGTCCATGACATAGCAGATGCCATTTGATGATGTCTATGTAATTCTTGATTGGATATATGTTTTCCTTTTTCATTCTAACATCTGTGCCCTGTTTACTAACTTATGTATCTCACTTGATTTCTCTGAAAAGATGGGAAATGTCATCAGCGAGATGGCTTAAGGACTGCTGTCTGAGGAAATACAGCACATTAAACAGTGTATATCCACCTATGCACTCCCTGTACGGATGGCATCCATGCATTCATAATGCTCAATGCCATATTAACTTTAGCTTGATTTTCCAATTTGTTCTCTGTGAAAAGCAGGGTTAGGATTATATGAGAACTGACAAAACTGTCTAAGATGGTCTTCTGAATACTTTTATTAAATTACTACCTACCCATCTATTTTTAAAAATTAATTAATTAAATTTTTGAGATGAGTCTTGCTCTGCCACTCAGGCTAGAGTACAGTTGAGCAATCTTGGCTCACTGCAGCCTCTGCCTCCTAGCATTCAAGGAATTATTCTGCCTCAACCTCATGAGTAGCTGCGACTATAGGCATGATCCATCATGCCTGGCTAATTTTTGTATTTTTAATAGAGATAGGGTTTCACCATGTTGGCCAGGCTGGTCTCGAACTCGTGATGTTAAGTGATCTGCCCGCCTTGGCTTCCCAAAATGCTGGGATTACAGGCATGTGCCACTGTGCCCGACCCTATCCATCTATTATTAGGTTACTGAAAATAAACTTCTATTTTTTGTTGGGAAAATTTCACCACATTTACATTTATTGGGAGATATTTGCCATCAGAAATGGCAGTGCTGTCCAGAGCCATTGGTGGGGTGGGCGGAATCAGCATCTAGGATAGGGATCCAAATTGGGGTTGTTAATCAAGGGACCACCTTATAGATTCCAGAGTGGGCCCACATCCGTTATCCTCTATGGCTATCAAGTCAGCTCTGGGAGGTGAGGAGAGAGGAGAATTCATCATTAAAATGCACTGCTACTTTCTTGGTTATGCCATAATGAATAAAACACACAACTCAGAACTAGAGAAAAGGGTTCAAGTTCCAATTATGACAAATCAAGTGACTTAAGGTCATTTTGTTAGGTGTAGAGATGGGTGTCGTATCTAATTTTCTGAAATTTAATCCAGTACTTTTTACACTGTATTCTAATTATATATAATTTACTTGTCGGAAATGGATTTAACTTACGCTAATGTTACTTTATATAAAATGTGATGAAATAGTGTCAACTTATATTTTTACATGTACTTTTCAGTTTTCACTGTGAATATTACATGTTTGTATATATATGTTACTGTAAAGCTTCCTAGTGAATATTATGCATAGTGTGCTTATTAGACAATTTAAGTCATTTTCAATATCATTCTGACCATACACAATTTTTGACCTAGTGTCACAACTTCAGGACCTGGTCCAATTGTAAAAATGTAATGTTGATGCACTAAGAAAACACCTAAGGATGAGCGTCAGTAAATGTCCAAAATACCCCTTTAGTTGCAACCTTATTTGCATTTCTGATAATATGCTCTTTAAATCAAGGCAAATACAATACCTGCCTTCTAAAGTTATATTGCAACTTTACAGCTTATAACCTAACCGTTATACAAAAAATCAAAGTGCCTACACTTAGATTTTTTGTGTTCATCCAGACTCAACGTGAAACTCTTAGAAAAAACCATCCAACAGGATTTCTGGCTTGACGGCAGACGGCCTTGGTCCTAAGCCTTAGTCCAAGTTCAATTTGTGTCCTGTCAAGGTCACTCTGCTGGAGAGGTACAGCTTTTTCAGTGGGGTTTGAATCAAGAATTGCCTCTTAGGCTGACAGTCCCAGACAGTGTCTCTTCCCAGCCTGCCTGAGCATCAGACCCAGATTCCACCCCTGTGGCCGCGAGTAGCTCTTGCAAATGCAGCCAGCATTTTCCTGGCTGCACTCTAAGCTGGAAACCAAGGGAACTGCCTGCTTAGTTGAGGAGACCTGCCGGACCCTTTGTGCATGCAGGCTGGCAGCTCTGTCCTGGGACAGAGAACTGGAGTCCTTGAAGAAGGCCCATCACATGGCTAAACTGAGAGGAATAACCCAATGTATAGATGGAGAGAGGCAGAATACATTCCAAATGGTATAAACACCATGGCTTCATTAAAGAAACATGCATAGTTTACATATACACCAAAAAGATGCAAATTTAGTCACCCAGGGCTTTCTAGAAAGTCCACAGTTTTTTTTTTTAAAGCACCACCTCTTGATATGAACCTTTTATGATAAAAGTAAACAATGGTACATAGTTTATGCATTAATTTAACACATATTTATTGCACTCCTGCTGAGGGTACAGTGAACACACAAGACATGTCCTCAACCCTCATGGAACCTAGAGTCTAGTCCACCTAAAAAAGTTGAGAAAGAACAATCTTACTTTATACGGATGACCAGAGATTTTGAAATTTTTTTTTCTTTTCTTGTTATCAAGGAAGGAGGTTAGACTCGTTAATATGAGAAGGGCCAAAAATTCTTTAAGTATTTGTAAGACATGTTGGTGTTCAGGAATTTCAATAAGGCTATTATAAAACCAACGCTAGAACCAATGGATTAGTTCCTAAAAGCAAATGCAAACTGTTGTCATTTTTCATAGCCTAAAGATTAAAGTGATAGTTGAAGAATTAAGTAAAGTTTATTTCAAGGCAACCTTTTTGAATTTCAGTTGATATAGGAAAAAAGGGTGTCTACTCACTATGAAAGTTACTCTAAGCTTAAGTTTACAATTTGGAAAGAAAAGGATACTAGGTAAGAATGTAAATTTCATATATCTTTAGTTTTTCTGGGGTTGGGTATAATTTATAACATGAGTTTGCAAGGAATGGTAAAGGGAGTTAATATTTATTGAGGATTATTATGCATGAACTACAATCTTGGCACTTCATAGTCATTAATTGTTGACTGCTCAGAGACCCAGGAGGCAGAACCAGGCAGCCTGGGTGGAAGTCCTCAATCTGACAGTCACCAGCCTTCAGAACTTGGGTAAGTTCCTTTGACTTCAGGATCTCCCTCTGCACAAAACTGGGTGTTCCCAGCTCACAGATCAAATGAGATAATGCATGCAAAAGTTTAGCATCGTGCCTGGCGGGGAGCAAATACCTCGAAGGACAGCTGTCCCAGTTGGCCAGGAAATACTAGTGCTGGAAGGTGCCTCCAAGACTGCCTTTTCCAAGGTACCTTGCACTTTCCTGGGGTAGAGGGATTTTAGTGCAGAAGGCAAGTGGAGCCTGCAGTTTATTAAACCATGAGTATGGAGGTCACTGGAAATAAGGCAGTTTTGTTTTTAAATGACAGACTGAGTCATTTTCCTGTTGTAAGAGCTCAACTCTGAAACTTAATAGGTTGTAATGATGCCTCAATTAGCTGGAATTATTGGGTATAGTGGAGATGTGATATTCTGGTTAAAAATATTCTTCAGATTACTGAAATTTAATTAAATCTCTGAATATTCAACTTAGTATTTTACAGAAATCATACCTCTCTTTCTTAATTCTAAATGAGAATTTTGCTTATTCTAAGTAAAATTTTCACGCAGATAGTACAATACTGAGGGCCAAGTGGTAAAATTATTCTCAGGATTTTTATTGCAAGTAATCACTTTGATAATTGTTCTCAGCACAGGAATATTTAAGCAATTGACCATTTCATATTTTGGGGACAGCCTGTGGTTCTGCAAAGATTTCTTATTTAATGCAAAAATAAAACAACAACACAAATTTTATATCAACAGGAAAAAAACTCTGTCTTAAATTGCATTCTCTGCATAAACGTTTTGAGATGTATATAATCATTAAATATTCTAAATAATGAATGCTTTATTTTATGAGTGACCATGGCAAACACACACACACACACACACACACACACACACACAAGCATGCACACAAGCAGCTGGTAATCACATTGTCCTTAATTTGCATCCAAAGAGGGTCAGCTGATTCTGAGACTGATTAGGAGAGAAGGTGACAGGCACTGCTAAAAGAGACACTTTAGGAGATAAACTAAAAATTGGAATTTTCTGAAAAACCAAAGAATTCCTTAGTTGTACAATGTTCAGGTACTTCATCAAATATGTTATCAATTATCCATAGCTTTAAATATTCTTTCTGATTTTGAATCAGAAACAAAACCTGCCATGAATTAAATTGTATTTGCTTACACAAATCCTTTTGTTTCTCCAAGATTGTCAAATGAAACTTTATTGTCATTTACTTTTAATTTATTCAGAACTGCTTACATTGTCTTTTGGATTTCTGTCAAGGCATGGGGTAGCACTTTAATTAGCTTAATATTTGTAAAAGTATTTAAGAGCCCTTTCTGAGACTTCATCTTGCATAATATAGACATCATAATATAGCCCATAGAAAGATATTCCTCTTGAATATCTTTCTATGGGCTTATATTTGGGATGTGAAGATGTCCATTTCCCATGAAACTTATCACAAATTGGACCACTACTGCCCTTTACTTTTCAATAAACTATATTGAAAATTACCATAGTAGAGACTCATATGAAAAGTGGTTGGTCGCCTGGCGTACTGAGTGCAGTTCACATCTTTGGGTGCCTGCCGTTGTACAGTCTAGGGCATTTCACTGTATCACGAGTTAGACCTGAGCTCAGCATGTTTGCTCTCTGGAGATCCTAATAGGGGGGATGCCAT
The DNA here is from genome assembly GCF_028858775.2 of Pan troglodytes. Lineage (NCBI taxonomy): Eukaryota > Metazoa > Chordata > Mammalia > Primates > Hominidae > Pan > Pan troglodytes. Next base: position 40,854,856 of record NC_072420.2, read on the forward strand.
CTCCATGGCAGTCTCGGAAACACGTAATGCTCCACAGGCAATTGTGATATGGAACACTTGTCTTCTAGGCCTCTTCATTCCCAGCTCACATATACACTCACCTCTTCTTCACTCACCCATTCATTCATTCATGGAACACATGCCAGCCATGAGGGATCAGAACTGAGTAAGCCTCTCTTCCTGCTGCCAAGGAGCTCCCAGAACAGTGGAGGGGATGCACATGAAACAGACTGCAGAAGCCACTGAGTGGGAACCTCCCTGAGCCATCGCCAAGAGCAATGGGTAACATAGAGGGTGAAACTCTAATTGCACTCTGGGGATTCCCATCTTCATGGGGGCAGTCATGCACAATCTGAGCCTCAAATGAGCAGGAATGGACAGGAGAGGTAAGCGTGTTACAAACCGCCTGAACACTGACAGGACAGACGATGACACTTGTGGACTGCTGCTTGGGTAGGTATCCCTGGGAAGGCGGGGCAAGATAAGGGGCCTGAATCCAGGTGCTGCAGCTGATGTAGGATGGCTGCATTCACTAGGTCCTGAGCAACCTTTGCTGGACATGAAAGATTTTAAAATTAGAAGCTCTTCTTTGGTGAAAGAAATAACTAAGATAAAAAGGGTGCCAGGTGTGGTAGCTCACGCCTGTAATCCCAGCAGTTTGGGAGGCCAAGGTGGGTGGATCACGTGAAGTCGGGAGTTCAAGACCAGCCTGGCCAACATGGTGAAAACCTCTGTCTCTACTAAAAATACAAAAAAAGTAGCTGGGTGTGGTGGCACATGCCTGTAATCCCAGCTACTTGGGAGGCTGAGGCAGGAGAATTGCTTGAACTCGGGAGACACAGGTTGCAATGAGCAAAGATCGTGCCACTGCACTCCAGCCTGGGCGACAGAGTGAGACTCTGTCTCAAAATAAATAAATAAATAAAATAAAATGAAATAAAAGTGGAAAGTTGCTTATTTTGATCAATAGAGGGTGTCGTTAACAGAAGCAGTGCTTGTTCAATGATAATTAAATAAATGTAATATCTATCTCCAGTGTTACAGAAAGGCCACCAAAGTGCCCCTTACCTTTCAAAGGCTTAGAGTCTAAATGGCTATTTTCCCACCAAAATCCCAGAGCTATTTCCTCCTTTACCCTGTGTCTCTGTACTGAATGCATCTTTTACTTCTGATCAGCGTCCGTGACCATGAATGAGCTTCCACCTTAGACTTCCCACGACTGCATATGTCCACCGTGGCTGACAGAGGTGGGGCTCCCTCTTTGGGGCTAATGCTATTTCTCCTTCTTTCTTTCTCCTCACACAAAACAGATATTCTGAATTTTATGCCATAAATAAAGGCATGTTATATGTAACATATTGTCCTTTACATATACTTAAGATTTCGTGTAATAGCGTCCAATTCGATTGAATCAGTGGTGTCCTTTAAAAGCTCATTATATAAACAGGCCGATGTGAAATGCTAAGCTGGTGACAGGGCAGCCCCAACCTCATTAGTCAGTTAGATCACCGGCAAGTCTGCCTGCTGACAGGCCATGCCACAAAGGCCCACTACAGAGATAGATTGCACTCCTCCATGAACAATATATTCAGTCGATTCACAATCTAATGAGAGACAGGCTTCCTTTAAATAGTCCCACAACATGTTCGCCCTTTGGCACTAAAGAGAAATTTAACTGCAATGCACTGACTTTTGTGGCTGCTTTCTACAGAGAGAGAAAGGATACAATGCCTTTTAAAGCCTCAGAAGTTTCCATTTTTAGTTATAAGAGCTAGATCCTCTGTGGACAGACACCTCTCTCATGCAGGACCCAAAAGACCCAAAAAGCTTTTGAGGCCACAGTAATACCTGGTCTTTTTCAGGGCAAAACACGAGAGAATGTGTAAAGCTAGTGGGTAAAACTTCACAGTCTTCAATTCAAGACAGAGTGAGTCAGCATTCCATTTGTAGAGTGGCGGGAATGCGTGTGGGGTTATGGCTTGCTGAGCGTCTTTATTCTACAATGTGTGTGATGCTCGCAGGGGGTGGATGTGCTTACAAAGACCAATGACACCGCCTCCCACACTCCTCGGCCTGCACTTTCTATGCAGCTAAACAGTCATATCACGCTGCCCGCTGGAAACACAACTCATTGGCTGCGGTTGAGAAACGCTGACACAAAGGGGCTCGCTGCATTAACGCCCGTAATACCAAAGGTGGTATCCGCCCCAACAATGAAAATCCATTTTTGTTACAGAGGCTGGTCATCTTATGAAAGAACCCATACTAGAAGGAAAACAAACAAACAATCAATCAAACAAACAGATGCAATGGTTAGAAGAGGCGTGTGACGCGAAGACCTTATTGTAGCTGTTGGCTGCCCTCTTCTCCCAGTGACGCCACAGAAAAAAAAGGGTGAGGAAAGAGACAAGAAAAAAAATCACATGCCATGAGAGAAATTCAGAGCTGGGATAGTTAATGCAATGTTGCAGAACTTTTGATTCGATAATAACGTTCTGGATGAAACGGAATTTGGCCTAAGACAGAGCCATCTCCAAGAGCACATTCAGGAGGATGACTAATGCCATGGCCCACCAGGTCAGGGCCATGCTACTGACCTGAAGGCCATGGAACAGTGGTGGTTGGTGATGAGCTTGCTCCAGAATCAACACTGCTTCCTTACTTGAGAAAATTTGCTATGGAAACCATGGCTGTTGAATGAAACGATGTGCTTAGTGATGCAATTGTTTACACTGTGGCTCAAGCTTTCTTTCTCTCCCAGCTACTTCCAACAAACACTAAAGTAACCAGCAGCCAGTCTGCCTCTATGGGCCACACATGGGGTAGCACTGCCCTGGGAGTCAGTGGATTCAACAGCTCACTTCACTGGCAAGAAAATTTAGGGGCTTTCTTGAGAACAAATCTAGTTAGTGGCACAGTGAGGACTTGGCCTGTTTTCTGCCACCTCGGTGGCCTGTCTGCCACCGCATGCTTTGCCATTTAAAAAAAGCAATTTGAAAACATTTTTGCTGGGATGAAATGAGAGCATGCAGTCAGGGACATCAGTTTTACTATTTCTGTAGAGACTACTGCTTAGACCTTGATCAAGATTCAAGGAAGAAAAAAAAAAAGATACAACCACTTTATTTTCTGAGACACAGAATTTGCTGTAAAAGTATTCAAAATGTGGACACAAATACTGCATTTTAAGAAAAGGGCTTTCAACTGAATTTTGAAAAAATAAAAGTTTTGTAAAATTAGAGAGTCTTGGTGTCATAACACTGAACAGGAGTGAAGGGTTCGCCCTGGGGGGAAAGCACCGAGAATACAAGTGTTTGCTGAGTTTACCTTCCATGTGACCCTGATGCTCTGAGATGATATAGGCTCCAGGTGAACTTCCTGAGGTGGACCATCAGGAGCTGTAAGGACCAAAAACCCACAGGCAGGTTAGAGACACTTTCCGGAGCAGATCGAAGCCTACACAGCCAAAGGTGGTCCTCGAGGACAACCCATCCCCATGTTTGGCACAGAGAAAGAAGTGTTTAGCGGTCATGGGAAATGTCAATTTTGTAGAATTACTGTGTCCAACTCTAGGCCTTTGTTTATTTGCTCTTTGGAAACATGAATCTTGGGGACCTATCATGGTATTCCTTCTCACCATGTCTTTGACAACCTCTTGAATCAATCCCAATTTTGAACAAGGGGTACAACAGAAAGTTGTAAAACAAAATTTCCCTTATAAAATGCTGTCTATGCTGTGTATTGAAGGTCCTTCTCTCCCCGCTGAAGCTTTGCTTAGTGATGTGGTATTGGGGTTTCTCAATTGATTAGAATGACTTCGGGCAAAAATAATCAAGATTCTTCTGCCTTTGGGTGTCTTTCATGGCTTTTGTTCTTCAATTAAAAACCCTTGTGGCCGGGTGCGGTGGCTCACACCTGTAATCCCAGCACTCTGGGAGGCTGACGTGGGCAATCACAAGATCAGGAGATTGAGACCACCCTGGCTAACACGATGAAACCCCATCTCTACTAAAAATACAAAAAATTAGCTGGGTGTGGTGGCATGCACCTGTAGTCCCAGCTACTCGGGAGGCTGAGGTAGGAGAATTGCTTGAACCCAGGAGGCAGAGGTTGCAGTAAGCTGAGATTGTGTCACTGCACTCCAGCCTGGGCGACAGAGTGAGACTCCATCTCAAAACACAAACAAACAAAAAACAACAAAAAAACCCTTGTGAACCAGGGGCTCTAGCCACAGAGGGCTGAAGCAATGTTAAAGAGGAAAACAAAGTGTGCAGTTTAAAGCAACCTATTTCTGCTGAGTGTGCAATAAGTCAGTGGGCCAATGAGAGACAATCCCAATTACAGGGGGCCAATGAGAGACAATCTCAATTACAGGGAGCCAATGAGAGACAATTCCAATTACATCCCAGTTAGAGCTGATAGGCATGTGTTGGAAATGTGCTAGGTACTAGGTACATGGTGTAGAACTAAGAGATGTAAAACATTTTGCCAACCAAGAGTTCAGAATGTAATCAGAGCTATGAGATACACACACTGAAAGAAGGTTGCAATGCAAGGCAGCGGGAAAACAGGTGTCTTCTGAGAAGCAGAAGCAAATGACGACACAGAGATCAGAGGAAAAGAGTCCTTTAGATTAAAAAATGTTTTTGGATTGACAATTTTTAGATCACTGCAGAACTACAGAAAGCCAGTTCTGTGGACATTTGCAAAAGGTTGTATGGCACACGGGAGATAAGAAAGCTGAAGTAGTGGATATGAACCCATTTTGGGGAGTTTGGAAGTAATAGGAAAAGTAAAGCTATCTTATAGATAAAGGGTAGATTGGGGAAGGGCATGACTAAGGGAAAGCTCCCTTCCTTTTTTATAAAGGAAGAGGAAGTTTTGAGTAGTAGCATGATGTAGTTGCTAAGTTGATGGGCCATTTGAGTTTTTTCTGTCCAAGTTCACATTCTGGTTCTATCACTTGTTGGCTGTGTGCTTTTTCTGCAGGTTACTTAGCTTGTCTGTGACTCCATTTCTCTCTATATATAATGGGCCAATAGAATTTGTATCATAGGGTTGTTATGAAAACAATGTGCTCAGTAAATATAAGAAATCATAATCATAATATAATTATCATTAAGTGTTTTTAAATAGGGGGAAGCAAATGGGAGAAATTTAACAACAACAAAAGGCAAACTTGAAGGAATAATGAATGTCCTGGCAGAAACTGAAGAGGGCAGAAGATACAGGCTATGGAGTGAGTGGGGCAAAGGAACAAATACCTCTGGGATGGGAGGAGGGCAGAGCGACGGGAGGCCTTAGGTAGGCTTACTGGTTAAGGGAAGCCAGGTGAGGGCAGACACAGGTAAACTTACTGGTTGAAAGAAGCGGGTTGAAACCTGAATGTTGCTTTTCTCAACAATATGACAATAAGCCAAGCAGGAAATCAGAATGGGAACATGAAGGAGAGAGTTATGGGCTTTGGAACAAAACACAGTCTTGGAAAATGGCTATGGTCTATAGAAAAGGGTGCACCCTGTGTCTTAGGGCACTAAGGCGCTCTATCAAGGTGCCCCTCCCCAGGAGTCAGTGCTCTAAGATGCAGGGATTGCTACTCCAAGAGGATAATGGGACTCCACAGCTCCGTCCTCTCACTGAGGACCAAGCAGGAAGCTGATTCCGCAGGTCAGGGATGGCGGGACTGGGAGAGAATGATACTATAAGAATGCCAAGAAACGAAGCCGATTCTCCAGCATATGTGGTTTGTTATGGTTTAGAAATATGAGTTTGAAAGGAAATGGGGATATTGCGGCCTCGATTTTCCAGTTAAGATGTATTTATAATTAAAACAAAGGTGTTAAAAGACAAGAGCTGGAGAGAGAGGAGGTGGGGGTTAGATCTCTGGGCTGCTTGTTCCCTGCACCCCTCATTCACACACTTGCTGATGCTGTCCCTGACATCTGATCCAAATGGCCCCTGTCCTATGCTTTCTCCACCATTGTCCTTATGGGGATCCCTATCTCTCACTCTGATACCCCACTCCCACCCCACTTCTATGCCTGGTGACAGTTTCTATTTAGTTCCTAAACATTAATTCTGGTCTCTATTGTACTCTTTTAAAAGGGACATGGCCCCAGAGCACAATTCACACTGTTCACCCATCCTAGTAATTTTCTGCTCCCAGAAGGCACCTCGCCGTCCTCTCCATGCTTTTGTTCTGCACACTCCCTATGCACCCTGTGTCCCAGCCATGTCCAAAACACACGGGACCCCTGGGTAGATCCGAGCCGTTTCCCTGGGGCTTTCTTCTCCCTCTATCAGGGTTTGCCGCCCATGCCTGTGAGCCTCCCGCTGCAGCTGACACCCGCCTAGGCCTGGGGACCTGTCCCTGTAGTGTGCATATATGTTTGCGTGTCTGTCTTTTCATGTCTCTGGTCACCCAGCAGACTCTACATGGCACCAGGAACTAAGCCCAGAGTGAGTCCTTGCTTTGAACGGGTAAAGCAATTTGTAGATGCTGAAATGCTGAGCATGCATCCCTCTCCTCAGCAGGTCCGGGGACAGCTGGCAGTCTGGAGTGCTACAGCCTCTCAGATCTATTAGTTCCAAAAATGCAAAGGCTCTGCTAGAACTGAAGTTAAAGTCCAGAACAGGAGCCAAGGGAGAGAATGGCTTCCAGCTAATGGTGATGATTATTGTTGAGCCTCTGCACCCAATTTCTTGCACATGGGGTCAAGCTCTTAGGCAGGAAACTTTGGACCTCAAATTCAATAAAAACTCATGGAATGGATTTCCCTCACACACAGATAATTCTGTGCTCATTGAAAAGCACACGGTTTTCCATAAAAATCCTTGAAAAATGATTTTTGAGTCTGACAGCTATACTGAGGCTGGGTTACTTTAATTTAGTTACACTTAACTGAATTTAACAAGAAGCCAGTTTGTTAGGAATTGGAGGCAACGTCAGGGGCACTGTCTCATCCTGAATCCTCTGGGCTCCCTGGGGCATGGCCTTTGGTGTGGTCCTCTCAGGAAGATGGCACACAAGAGTTGCAACCTTGATTTTCCAGTTGAGATATATTCATAATTAAACCAAAGGTGCCAGCATAGTGTTTACAAGAATGTCCCCAATTCTATCAGATAGCATACATATCATAATGTAATCATGAATTGGGAGTAACTTACTTTTCCAATCTGGTCTGGTATTTATTTTATTTTTCTTGAGACAAGGTCTCACTCTGTCGCCCAGGCTAGAATGCAGTGGCACTATCTCGACTCACTGCAACCTCTACCGCCCAGGTTCAAGCTATTCTCCTGCTTCAATCTCCCAAGTAGTTGGGATTACAGGTGTGTGCCACCACGCCTGGCTGACTTTTGCATTTTTAGTAGAGGTGGGGTTTCGCCATGTTGCCCAGGCTGGTCTCAAACTCCTGGCCTCAAGTGATCTGCCCGCCTCAGCCTCCCAAAGTGCTGGGATTACAGGTGTGAGCCACCATGCCAGGCCCAGGTCTGGTATTTTATGAAGGTCCCCACTGAAGAGGAGAGGGTGTACAGTTCTTGTATCCAGGACAGACTTAACTGTTTTTAAGAATGTAACAGCTTTATTACTTAGCCTACCAATGCTGACATGATTTGTCAGTAATGTATTTATTGTTCTGCCTGTTCCCTGAAGTGAAAGCATTTGGATCCCTCCTCCTAAAAAAAAAAGTGATGAAAACAGTCCAGACAAACCAAAATAATTTAATTTGTACAAACACACAATAGGGCTATGTCCAATATCATTAGGAAGGTTTTTTTGTTTGCTTGTGTTTTACAAAGGGCACTAAATTTTCTACTATGTTTCTAAAACATTACTTTAAAAATTTTTTAAATTATAAAAAATTTCCCTTCTTTAAGAATTTTATTGCTTTCTGTATAACTCCTGAGCTGTAATTTTTTCATAGGTTATCATCTCATTGCCAATGATGCCTATAAAATTACAATCCAAAGCCGATTGAGTTTCCAATGCAAAATGTATTAAGGGTCAAAAATTAGGTATATCCATTTATTTAACTAAATTTGAAAATTGTGTTGACATTGGACATTTAAGAATTTACTTACATGGTTTCAAATGTAATATATAGAAAAAGCAGAATTGGCTTCCCCACTTTGGAAGCCAAAGTGGGCAGATCACCCGAGGTCAGGAGCTCAAGACCAGCCTGGCCAACATGGTGAAACATGGTCTCTACTAAAAATACACAAATTTGCTGGGTGCAGTGGTGCATGCCCATAATCCCAGCTACTGGGGAGGCTGAGGCAGGATAACCGCTTGAACCCAGGAGGCAGAGGTTGTAGTGAGCTGAGATTGTGCCATTGCACTCCAGTCTGGGCAATAGAGCAAGACTCCATCTCACAAAAAACACGTGATTTTCCAAAATAAACTCTGCATTTCTACGAAAGCCAAAACTCTTCAATCTGTAAAGCAGTAATAAGCAAAGACTATCTTTATAATTTGTATTATGTTTGCAGAGGTAAAAGTCAGGACAATTCATTCTGTGTGGCTGAAAACATAGGGATGACGGGCACCTCCTGATTGCCAAACGCATGGATCTCCGCTTTGCTTCCCTGTCCTGATCCTTCCTGGCTACGCTGTCTCTGCTTCTGTCCCTCCCCAGCTGGACAGCCTCCCACTGCCCAGCAGCTCCTGTGTCCCTCCCAGAGCTGAGACTCAAGCCTCGGTGCTCCATTCTGCTCCAAAATACTCTCCTCCCTGTCTCAATATCTTGGCTTTAGCCAGCATCTTGGGGCCTCATCATTAATTGATATGGGCTCAATCACCCCAGTGAGAACCAGTCCCACATTTTTGCCTCTGGTTCTGATTGGGAGATTTGCCTTCTATGTGCCAGGTCCTAAACTAGGCAAAGACCGGGATACAAAAGCAGAAAAAATATATAAATTTTTAAAAAGTAGTGAGGAGCAGCTGCATAATTCTACAAACACACGTTTGTCTTCTACAGGAGTTGGGTGGGTGGGCGAGAGGCATGCTCTGTGTTGGACAAAGGGAACCAAGACAGTATTTAGTAAAAATCAAAATACGACAAAGAATAGCTGGTGCCCAGATGGGGAAAGGCTGAAGTCATGTAATAACTACTTATTAAATAAATGGCTGATTTATTTAACCTACTTATTTAATTAGCACATCCTATGTGCTAAACACCAATCTAGGTGCCTGGGATACAGCAGTGAGTGAGCAGAACAAGCAACTCCACCTGCCCTGGTGGGATGGGATCAAAGCAGACCATAAGCAAAATAAATCAACAACTTATACAGTACACTGGGTGCTGATACAAGCGACTGTTAGAAGGAGAGTGGTAAGGGAGGCAGGGGACCCAGTGGAGTGGGCAGTGGGTTGAATTTTAATAGGGTGGCCAGGATCGGATTCTTGGAGAATAATATTTGAAAGTGGTAAGGGAAGAGACGAAGAACATTTCAGAACATTCCAGAACTGTTCCAGAACCTTTCAGGATAGCAGACAGGGGTATACACAATGTGTATGAGGGACAGCAAGAAGGCCGATAACTTTCTTTAGATTTAATTCCCAAAGTTTCTTCAAACCCAGGATGGAGGAGAATGACAAAAATCTAGAGGCAGATCGCTGAGGGCCTGGTTGGTCATGGGGTGTGCTCGGCTCTTCTCGCTGAGTGAATGCTGTGCATTTGACTCTTACTGAAGAACACATTGATGACGCCCTCTGCACTAATGAGCACAGCTAGCCCTGTGTTTGCTTCACATGCTCCTGACTTTTATTCCTTCTGCCCTCATTCCATCCTCTCCCCTCCACCCCAGCTCAGCACATAGGAAACTCTTCTTCCAGGTCACAGCTGCTGCCCGGAATGGGAGGAAAGATGAGGCAAGGACTTAACACAGTGCCAGATTCATTGGAAACCCAGCGACTCTGCGTCATGACCCTTCCATAATCCACACCTTCCATTCTCTGATGGTCTGTCAAAATCAGTGGTGTTTCAATGAGCACCCACTAATTGAAGCTGCATGTTCTATGCACAGATTTATAGTGAAAATAATGAAGGGGGCAGCCACCCCAAACTCGGTCACAAGGCACTAAGTGACTCATGACCTGCAGAGGGCAGCTGCTAATGGGGAAGTTGGTCTGTAGCAAGGGTTAGCTGTGAATACCACATGTCACGTGGCCGATCCGTGTCAAAGGGACACACTTAGGGTCCATTAACAGCTCATCTCATTAACTCCGACTGTGTCACTTACTCTCTCGACTGCTCCTTTGTTGTGGGGGCTGCTGGTGCTAGGGGTGGTTGGGGAAGCCATGAAGACTGTGCTGAATGGTGTGGTCTTGGCTTCATGGCTATTCTCTGAGGTCGAGTGTATTAAAGTGGTATGATAACGCTTTATGCACTTTCACATGCAACACATGCAAATAAACTGAGTAGTTTGGGGTTGGAGCAATGAGATTTCCCAACATTAGGTAGGGACACTATGCCAGTGGCAGCAATCCCTTCCTCACTAAGCTTTGCAGTAGATACAGCAGAAATCTAAAACTCAAATTCCCATGGTGGCCAGACTTCATCAGAGATCCATAAACATTTCTGTAAAGACTCAGATAGTACAAATTTTGGGCTTTATGGGCCCATGTTATTCTTTTTTTTTTTTTAAAAAAGATGTAAAAACTATGCTTAGTTCAAGGTCTGTAGGTGAAATTTGGCTCACCGACTGTAGTTTGCTGATCCTTCAATGAATGGAGGATGGGAACTATGGCTCACTGAGGGGGTATGGTCAGCCTCTGGGATGGCCACTCCATGCTTAACTCCAGCTCATTGCTGCCAAGCAGGAACTCAAGAGGAACTCAAAATTTAGATTTTCAGCTGAAATTTCCAGATTTTAAAAATTAACATCGAATTTAAAAGTTTCGCACAACACTGAGCAGACTCACATCCACAGGCCTGGTCTGTCGTGGGCTGCAGCTTATGGCCTGGGACATGCCCTATTCCATCAGGATGGGGGGAGGGCACCTCAAGCTCCAGATGCAGCCATTTCATGGGTGGTCACTGGAGCTCTGATGGGGGCTGTATTCTTTCCCCATCTTCTTTCCTCTCAGCCTTCCTGTTCTATCTTTCACCTTTCTCTACTTTTCTGCATGAAGTCCTTGTCTTAGTCTTTTGGGGCTGCTATAACAAAGTACTCTAAACTGCATGACTTATACACAACAGAAGTTTATTTATTTCTGTTTCTTTTTTTGACAAGGAGTCTCACTCTGTTGCCCAGGCTGGAGTGCAGTGGCACGACCTTGGCTCACTGCAACCTCCGCCTCCAGGGTTCAAGCGATTCTCCTGCCTCAGCCTCCCAAGTAGCTGGGATTACAGGCATGTGCCACAATGCATGGCTAATTTTTTTTTTATTTTTAGTAGAGACGGAGTTTAGCCATGTTGGCCAGGCTGGTCTCGAACTCCTGACCTCAAGTGATCCCCCTGCCTCAGCCTCCCAAAGTGCTGGGATTATAGGCGTGAACTACCGCGCCTGGCTCAGAAGTTTATTTCTTACAGAAATTTATTTCTAGAGGCTGACAATTCCAAGATCAAGATGCCAGATTTGGTGTCTGGTCAGGCCTCATTCTTCTGGTTCATAGATGGTGCCTTCTTCCCATGTCCTCCCGGGGCAGAAGGGGTAAGTGATCTTATTGGGCCTTGGGCCTATTGTATAAGGGCATACTGATGCTATTAATGACGGGTCCACCCTCACTTCCTAAAGGCCCCACTTCTTAATATTATTGCATTAGGAATTAGGTTTCAGGATACTCATTTGAAAGGGAAGGCATGAACATTCAGACCAGGGCACCCTTCAGAATTTCACTGTGGGTTTAATCCAGGATATATTTTCTCAACACACACACACACACACACACACACACACGCACACACATAGGCACACACACACACTCTGCTCATTGTGACACCCATTCTAAAGGCAATACTGTGGGTAATGTTTATAAACGTTCATCTCATACTTTCATCTCCCTTATGCCAGACACACAAAAGGGACAGAATTGTAAGCGCATATGCCCCCTGGTGTGGAGGGGGCCACAGCCCCCTCCACATCAGGTGGAATATCATCATGGACAGCAGGGTCCATGAAGACATGATGATATACCTCAAAGGCTACTGTCAGCAAAATCCCTCCTCTGTCTTAACTATACCTGGAAGATGGAAAAAGGCATTGCACCAGGGAGGAAGGCATTCTTGAACTTGACTTTTCAAGGAAGAGCACAGAAAAGGAGACATGGAACTTGTAGTGCCTTCAAGACAGGGGAAGAAGCACAACAATAGAGGTGTGGGAACATGCAAAGGCAGGTGAGTGCTGGGCACTGGGCTCTGGGGAGTCACTAAGTGTCATTGCAAAGTAGTAGCATCGGGGGGCATCCTCGTGTGCCCAAGACTTGGGTACTAGATTACAGTAAAAGTGAGTGGGCCGACAGCTTCCGGAGGCTCCCATATGAGGAATAAGGGAACAGTGGGACAAGGTCACCTCAAGACAGCTACAGCTCCTAAAAAGATGTGCCTTTGGGTTTGCCTGCTGGGAAGGGGCAGCAGTGTCTACAGCCCCTGCTCAATACTCTAATGAGGATGTCTTTGGCCAGAGCACCCCATTCTAGGTAAGTCACACATGGGAAATCGACTTTTTAATTTCAGTCATGCAAACCTATGAACCAAGACAAAGACAAGTTATCTGCTGTAGCTTTTCATTTCTAGAACCTGCTCCTTTCCTTCCCTTCCCCTTAGCTCCTCTGAATATTAAAGGAGAGGGGCTGTGTGGGGCTGCCACAGCCAGCACACCCAGATACAATACAAAAGGCCAGCCTGGGAGCCAAAGAGGCAGCATCTGCATCTGTCTGCAGACATGCCAGGCAGCTGCCCAGCAGACCAGCACCCCAGAGGCTGTTCACCTGGCCTTCTGGCAGGGAGAGAGCTGCTTCCATGGCAACTGCCAGCCGCAGCGGAGGTCACAGAGGAAACGAAGAAAAAAGCAACAACAGCAGCATTAATAATGGCAATCAGAAAAGCAGGTGCAAAATGCACCACCGGAAAAATGCTGTTTTCCCGAGGAGGTGGCTGGGATGGGGCGGGATTAGAAAAGGGCTTGAGAGAGAAGGAGAAGATTGAGCAGGAAGTCAGAGATGACATTTTGGGCTGAAGGATGGGGACAGCTTATTCTCCCTAAGTACCCAGCATAATGAAATCTCAGGGATCTGAGGATGTTAGTGGGTTGTTTACATACATAATTAAATACAATTCTATTTTTTGCAGAAGCAGATTAACACTTATTTCCCACTTATTTCTGAGACATGCAAAGTATTTTCAGAGCTTGAGTTTTTTTCAGTGATCAGATATGTCTGTGTAAGGGGCAGAAAGGCATCATAATGTCCATTTTGCAGATGAGAAATCATACAGAGAATCCAAGTCTCAGAAATGGCTCACTCTCAGGCACTTCAGCCTAAAGATCTTCTGTCACTCACTCTTGAAAACAATTTTCAAGAACTGACATCTTCCAGCATTGAAAAATGGCCATTCCTCTGCAGTTCCGGAAGAGTTGTACATTTTAACCTATTCTCTTGAGGACAACACTGATTACAGATATCAGAAGGGTGAAAATGTTGCATTTGATTGATCCAGCCATCCGACTTCTTAGGATTTAATCTAAGAAAATGCTCTCGGAGATAGCAAAAGACATACCACCAGGATGTTCATTGTAGTGGTGTTTATACTAATGAAAAATCGAAAATAATTGACCCGTTTGGCAATATGAGATTTGTTAAACACGTAGTGAGAGATATCATTACAAATTGTAGAAAAGTACTTAAGAGATACATAAGCTCCATTTATATTTGGGATGCTGTTAATGAGGGTAGCAGAGATGAGGTGGTAGGAAGGAAGCCAAGATCAACCTCTCTTGAAAGTTGGAACAAACCTCCGGTCTTCTGTTAGCCATCTGGGTGTGGCAATCACCTTAATCTTGGTGATGGAGAAACAGGGACCTGAGACTAAGCTGCCATCTTCCCTGCAGTAGGGAGTGGCTGATTGCTCTGATGGTGGGCAGGAAAAGAAGAGGTAGGTTTGGGAGCTGGACACCCTTTCCCTACAATAAATGGGCCAGGCATGCAATCCTTGTGGATGAAACCCAAGTACAGTGGCTTCCTCTCCTCCTGCCAGGAGGCGGGCTGACAATCAGCATTCATGGACCATTGCCTGATTGATTGCTCAGTTCTCTGCACACCTGTTAATTTCACCCCCAGGAAACATGAGTGGCTCGCAGTGTGTTAAGGGGTGTGAATACACTGGTGCGTGCCTGTGTGCATGTGCGTGTGTGGGTGATGAAATTATTTAGCCAGTTATCACTGCCTGTTCCTGGGTTAGCGCTCAGTGGGAAAATGATGGAAGCTGTTTTGCCTTCTCCACAATGCTTATCTCTATCTTCTGAATTTGCAACACTAAATATAATGTTGTTTGTAATAGAAAAAAGAGCAAAAACATTATTTTTAAATATTGATGTTTCTAGTCAATAAAATAATCTGTTCCCCTTCCCACATCTCCCGCACAGTAAGCATGCTTGCAGATTCCTAGTTAAGCGTTACTGCTTCCTCCCACACTGGACTTCACAGGGTCTCAGGAAAGAAACACACTCACGGTTCTCCTGTCAACCTGGATTCCATGTGTCCAAACAAAGGAATTGTAAAACGGCATGATTCTTTGAATCTCACCAGATTGTTAGCCTCATACGTCTTTCTTTTAAGTCTTGGGTATGGGAAACTTGAACTAAATCCTATTTGAAGAGCAGTGCCTTCAAAGTAAGATGCAGAGCACTGTCTGCGTTTTTTATAGGGCACAGAACTACGGAGAGCACGCATCAAAGACCTCCGCCTAGCACGGGCAAAGGTCTGCTTCTGCATTTAAGCATCTGAGCCCTCAAGAGTTAGCTCCCGGGCTCCTCTGGAGCAAGGTTCCGCCCGGTCCCACGTACCTGCCTCGTCCGCCGTGATGGTGAGCTCGTTGCTGGGCTCGCTCTTGCCAATCCGGTTCTTGGCGTACATGCGGATGCTGTAGGTGGAGGAAGGGTGGATATCAATGATGGTGGCCGAGTTCAGCTGAGGGGAAACATCTTTGGTTCTCTGAGCAGAATCCCAGGAGTCTTTTGGGTTTTGTTTTTCAAAAAAGAAGAGATAGAGACGTGAGTTTTTTTCCTCTGCCTTTGAAAGTTCACAAGTAGGAATTAAAAACCAAAAAAAAAAAAAAAACAAAAACAAAAAAACAAAACAAAAAACGGAAAGAAAGAAAAATTACACTCAAAGTGATTTCTCAATGCAATGTTCCCAGCTTTCTGGCAGAGTTGGCCATCAGAGGGGATGTGACATCCCACACACATTATTCACGCTGCGAGGGACATGGGGCAACAAGCCAGCTGAGTTCAGGGAGGGGTGATGGAGGAAGCACAGATCAGCCGACTGGGGGAGATCTCAGAAGGCAAATTCCAGTGGTGGAAGCTCAGGTTAGTGGAATGGACGATGGCCACTGTAAGCACTCATTGTATAGGACAGTACAATGAACTACGGTTTGGATAGTACCCCTGGGCCCCCCCAAAATCCCTGGCATTTGAAAACCAGCAAAACTTCAAGCCATATCAGATCCTTTCCTCCCCAAATAGTGTGTGGTAAAAACAAGATGATCCCATACAAACCAATCTCAAGTTCCAGAATAAATCCTGATTACCAAACATATTTTTTTCAATTCTATTTTTTGAAATCATTTAGTGCCAAATCCTTGGTTGTAGGAATTATTTTTCAACCACAGCTAATTGTAACAGCAGCACCTACTTTGTGTGAAATGTTATCACTGAATCTGTGACATTTTGTATCTGGTGGTTTTCAGGCTTCACGCAAGGATGAGAATGTCAATACGTGGTTCTTATATCAAAAGAGTTTGGGCAGTTGTTGATTGTAGGTGTGTGGTCGACAGCTGGTATTGGCTGGGGATGAACAAAGTAGGGCCCAAGACAGTAGACAGAGATGGTGCCTACATATTCCCACCCTCCTCAGGGTCTGCCTTGGTGGTGCTCACCACACAAGTTAAGTCTTCCATGGATAATCTGAATCTGTGTTCCCTGCTGGACTTTAAGCTCCAGGAGGGCAGAGGCCATGCTGGCCATACCCAGTCTTTTATCCCTAGTGTTAGCACAGTGCCTGGCTCATAGTAGACAAATAGTACATGAATGTTTAATAGAGGAACAAATAAACCACAAATACATGGACCTCTGAGTCTTGGGAATGGGGCCAATCACTTTGTCACACCAAGGGTGAGTATGGCAGTTTAGGGGACTTCTCTGTCCAGAGTTAAACATAAATGCAAGAGATTTTCTGGAATTGAAGAAAAAATATGCGGCTTAAAGACTGCTTTTGAATACTGTAACTTCTCAGAGAATGAAGCCTAATAGAAGCTGACAATGAATATTGCAGTTAGAAGGAAAAAGCATATTTGGGGTCAAGAAGATTAGAGGTGGAAAAACATGAAATATAAAGAGTTGGAAAAAAATTGACAAGGGGAAGAATGGGATTCAATGGAAGACAAATGAGGAGAGGAAATTTTATATCAACGAAACGGCACACACCTATGAGCCTTGTCCCACAGAGAGAAAGCCAGACCTTCTGCAGAGATGTTTAGGAGGATGAGGAGGAATGCCAGGTGCCACAAGATGCAGAGACATTTGCCAAGTAGCCCCTGGAGAAAGTAGGCAGTTGTGCTGGTTGATGCCTCTGCCCAGGCAACATGGAAGTTTCTGAAACTGACGGGACCAATGAAGATACAGCCATCTTCACTGGAGGCTTTTGTCTGGGAGTTGGTGGGCAGCCTGGAGAGGCATATGAGTGTCCATGACTGCAGTCCCTTACACCAATCCAAGGCATATGGTGGACCTGGGTAGGGTGGGGACAGTCTCCTCTTGGTGGTCACTGGGCACCTCCACATCCATGCCCTATAGGTTCCTTTAGCTCAGCCCCTATCTCAGTGACGTCGCCTTGTTCAACAGTCTCCCAGTGTGACTTATAAATCCTCTCTGATGCTGCGTTTGCTCCCTGTCTGTAGAAACTACCACTGACTCCCTCCAATGGGCTGGGGGACCCGTTACAAAGCCCATCCTCACCCTCCTGTCCGTGGCCTTCCCAGACTCTCCCCAGTCACACCTGCCACTTTTCAGATCTTGGATGTCCATGCATACATTTCTGTTTGTGATTTACTCCTAAGAATTTTTTTATTTGGTCAATGGTGCATTCTTCCTAGTTAATATTTATATCTCAATTTTCAGTTTCCTCCTCCCGTCAGGTCAATGTGCTGGGCATTTTCAAACGTGACTTCTGTGGCCCCAAATCTGTGGGCACATTGGAAACACCTTGGGGCTTTTTGATAATTCTGCTTTCAGACCTACTAAACCAGAGTCTCTGGGGAATGGTGCCCAGAAACCTGTGCTTTTAAAAAGGCTCCCTATCTTGGTCATTCCGATGTATAGTTTGGACAGACTGCTTTATTTGATTAAAATTGTACAACATCCTGCCAAGGTAAGGTTTTCATTTCCTTAGTGAAAGTCAAGAAACTCAAGCCCTGTTACATAGCTGGTAACAAGAAGGGCTGGGATTTGGCCTCGCCTGTGTTATCTCCAAGTTCAAGGTCATTTTTCTGTAATGCATGACCTCCACATAGTCTCTGAAAACACCTAATAAGACAGGATTTCGATATTTCCGGGCACCTGCTGAAAATCTCATGCCTAGAAGAAGACCTTCTGGCAAGTTATTGACTTGACAATGCACAGAAATCGTTTGGTCAAATGTAAGAGAAGAAAACTTTGGCCAAGAATGACTGTACCATCTGTGGGTTTGTAGGAAGACTGAGAGGGCTGTATAGGCTCAGAGTTGCAGCCTGGTTTAGGAAGAAGTTGTCAGAAGCATTCATGAAAGAGTGGGCAGGATGCCATGGCTTGCTCCAGGGAGACTGGTGGTGTAGGAGGATGGGGCAGTTCCGAGTCCCACTGTAGCCTCTGTGAGGTGAGGAAGGAGTGAAGAGCTGACAGGAGCCAGTGAGACTGCGCTGGGTGCTTGCTGGGGAGCTCGCCTTGGGGGTCGGATACCCCAAATCCAGTGGATGCAAGAGCAACAAGGACTAGTATAAGAGAGTGGACTTGGTATGAAGAAGTGCTGTTAGAGGCTAAAGACCAGAATGAGTGAAGGTGACTGAAAGTTCTGCAGGTGAATTACATGAAAGGTTTAACAATGGAGAGGTAGCTGGGAGAAGGAGCGGGCCCTTCATGTTGGTGAATAGGAGGAGGTGTGGGGACACAGGAGAGCCCCTTGTTCTCTGTCTTATTCTTCTCAAGGATAACAGTCCTCAGGGTGAACTAGGGGTGGGAAGCCCAAGAGAGGAGAGGGGTTGGGGTGTGCACCTTCTGTGTCAGAGTCTGTGTTTCCTGGTTACCTTTGAGGGTGTGACAGAGCTTGCCATGGTGCTGAAACCTGGTCAGAGACCTGTGAGCCACCACGGACAGGAGGGAGGGACAAGAGAAACTGTGGACAGGACGGAGGCACCGGAGAAACTGTGGACAGCAGAGGCCAACAGAGAAACCGTGGACAGGAGGGAGGTACCAGAGAAACTGTGGACAGGAGGGGCCACCAGAGGAACCATGGGCAGGAGGGGCCAGCAGAGAAACTGTGGACAGGAGGGGCCAGCAGAGAAACCGTGGACAGGACGGGCCACCAGAGAAACCGTGGACAGGAGGGGGTTACCAGAGAAACCGTGGACAGGGGGGCTACCAGAGAAACCGTGGACAGGAGGGGGTTACCAGAGAAACCGTGGACAGGGGGGCTACCAGAGAAACCGTGGACAGGAGGGGGTTACCAGAGAAACCGTGGACGGGGGGGCTACCGGAGAAACCATGGACAGGACGGGGTTACCAGAGAAACCGTGGACGGGGGTGCTACCAGAGAAACCATGGACAGGAGGGGCCACCAGAGAAACTGTACAGGAGGGGCCACTAGAGAAACCATGGACAGGAGGGAGGCACCAGAGAAACCGTGGGCAGCAGGGGCCACTAGAGAAACTGTAGACAGGAGGGAGGCACCAGAGGAGCCGTGGACAGGAGGGGGGTACCAGAGAAACTGTGGACAGGAGGGGCCACCAGAGAAACCGTGAACAGGAGGGGCAACAAGAGAACCTGCGGACAGGAGATGGCCACCACAGGAACAGACTCTGAAGGGCAGGCTGCCTTCCAAGGAAGGGAATAAAGGGAGGCAACAAACTGCAGACGAATCTGCTGGAGGTCCCCAGACAATATGCTCGAAGGGATGTTAAAGGTGGCCTTGGGTCCTTGTAGGGGAGAAGCAGTAGTCCCTGGGAATCAGAAAATATGGCAACCAAGGCAACCTGTGTAATTGCCACCTATGGGAGAAGAAGAATGTTCCAGATAAGGAAGGGACAGCTTCACTGTGCCTGTGCCCGCTCAGATGACACCTCTGGTGCTGCCACTGGGCATGACCAGAGTTAGGGGGGCAGGAGATGATGACAGGAGATACAATAACAAGGACTTGGGATGTTCAGTGTTTCCTGGAAAATAGTAAACCAAGGAAAGTCATCTGTTGTCAAATCCTGGGAGGACTGTCATTTGGCCAAAGGGTTAAGAGGTGGGAGGAGAGACACTGGATCCAGGAAGGTCTATTTTGGTGCAATAAATGTAAGAACTTGTAGCAGTCACAGCTGGCCAAAGGCAGAGCTGTGCTCCCTGGGTTAGTGAGTTTCTGTTTCTCGGATTGTTCAAGCATAGAGTGAATGGTCACTTGCAGAAGTTCTTTCTGTTACGAATGTGAAGTACTTTAATACATTGGTTATATGCTGCTTTCTTTGAAAATTAATGAAAAGAAAAGGAAAACTTTTGGGGGGATAATTTCACCGTTGCCTAAAACAGATGTTGAGAGTCAACAATTTGACTAATGGTTATTATGAGTCTCGTATACATGTCAGGCACTATGAGGGGCACAGGGACATAGCATAAGGTTTGTCAGAGACAATTCCAGCCCTCAGGGCTCACTATGGCCCATAGGGGGACAACTGTTCAGTGGGGTGCAGATAGTAAATTAATAGTCACAAGCCCACCAAGTGTTCCAAGACATGCTATGAATAGTGAAGGGGAATAGGTAGTCAGGGAAGGCTTCCTGGAAGAAGTGACATTTAGGCCGTTATTAATACTTGAAGGATCAGTTTTCTATGTACTCAGTCTAAAACTGCACTCACTTAAATTATGGTTGTAATTTTTATACACCAAAAATTTCTGGAGGAAGAAACTAATACATGAAAAATCTGACTAACACAACTCGTACAGCAGTGAGTACAGGTGCTATCTACTCTCAGCACAGCTCCTTCCTCCCAGGGCTTCCAAACTGAAAGTAATTGAAGTTCTGTAGGGTCCTGGTAGAGACCTTGGTCATGGACTTGGATCTGCTTGTCCTGTGGGCTTTTCCCCAGTGATTCTCCTGGGACCCATGCTGCCCCTTAAAATGACTTGCTCCACGGCTGCATAAATATCTTAGCCACACCACTGGCCCTGTCTCTGGTTGAAGTAGGGCATGAAGGATGGAAAAGAGTATCCCTCAATCCCGCCTGTACTCAGCTTTATAGACAAGGAGCTTCCCTGCTTTGGTTATATAAACCATGATCAATTTATACATTTAAAGATGCTGTTGATAATAATGATTCTTAGATTTCAATTGCATGTAAATTAATGCTTTAAACATTTACAGTACGCTCTTCACTTGACATTGTGCTGGATGCTGGGGATCCCAGGACACAGAGAACCAGAGTCCCTGCCTTTGGGAAACTCCTGGGGAGTAGGGAGATAGTGAGGACTCTTAGATGCTGAGTAAGTAGTTTAACACAGAGGGTTTTAGAGGCATTTTACTCATAAGTATTTTCCTGCATGCTGGAGCAATCTACAAGCTACCACCTATTAGATGTTGAGTATGCTCCAGACAACGAGGAAAGTGTTTTCAATGTCTTCCCTTCTTAGAGTTCACCAATTTCCATTGAGTGTCTCCACACGCTGGGTGCAGTGCTGGGTGTTGGAGAAATGAGCTGGGTGAAAATAGACCTACTAGGTGCAGGGAGCCCCCAAGGAGCCTCCAGCGTGGTGGAGGTGAAATGCATTAATCAGTATATTTGTCAGTAATCACAGAGATACATATATAATGACCCATAATGCCACCTGCCCAGATTGAAAGGGAGAAGGAGCTGGGTGAGCACCTGAGAATTGAGATCTATGGAGGGGGTAGTAACTGGGTGGCTCAGGGAAGGGAGGACTCCAGGCAGAGGGCAGCTGGTGGCCTTTGTGGTCTCCTTGCCAGTCCTTTGAGGTGGATGCAGCAGTGCCCACTTCACAGGTGAGATGTGCAAGTGAAGGTGCAGAGCTGGTGCAACACAGGCCCAGCAGCGAATCCCACACAGGCTGGGTCCCAAACCACTGAGCCCAGGCCTGCCACCAGCATCCGGCAATGCCCGCTCCTCCGTGAGGACAGGGGAGGTCCTGGGCTGCTCCAGTAGGAGAGGTCTCCTGTGTGCTCCTGCACCAACAGCACGGGCAGCCTGCAGCCCCATAGCCAGTGCGCAGCCAGTGAGATAAAGGGCTGTCCCTGTCCCCACGGTGCTCACTGCATCTGTCTGAGCTCTCATCACTGTCACTAAGTTCCAGGACAGTTTCTGCTCAAATGTGCCTGCCTCACCTAAGAAGCATTTGCTTCACTTCAAGACCTGTATACATGAACTTGTAATCCCACTTCTTTAGAAGAAAGGCAAGGTCAGCCTCTCCTCCCTGGGCCCTTGGGAAACCTGTTGGTCCTAGTCCCCAAAAGATGCTTGTTTAGCTCAGCACTGTCTTGGGTGAGCCCCCCAGGTCACTGTGCCTCACCCCTGAGCCCAGGGCCCTGGCTCTGCAGCATTTCTTGGCTACGGTGAGACTTGCAGTCCAATCAACCCCAGAAGGCCCTTCCTCAGACTTTGTGTAAGTGACACCTCACTTCTAGGTCCCCAGTTGCAACTCAGAGGCCGATGACCTGAGCCATTCTGTCTTTCCTCATGTGCATTTCCAACCCAGCAGTCACAGATACTACTTTTCAAAACACTATTTTTTGTTTTGATCCGTATCTTCTCAATCTTCAAATTCTGTTCTCCTGAATTCCCGAAGAGTCACCCCTCGGCTTTCCTTTGCAGTCACCATTTCCTGGCTCTGTTCCTGGCTTGCTCTTGCTGAAACATTTCCTCACTCCTGACCTGTGGTTCCCAGCTGCCTTGAGCTTGATTTTTTACTACAGCTTTAGTGCCAAAGATATTAGATGGGTCACAACTGGGTAATCTGAAATAACGTGCGGTATCCAGGAAGTGAAAAATAAAGCTGCTTTTGTGGCCTAGAAGGATTTTATTAACCCTTCCCACGCTGGTGGTGCTCGAATTCCTCATAACTTTTATGAGACACAGTAAAAATTCTGACTAGAGGCCACAGTCGTGGTATTCTAACCTCGCCCAATGCATCATAAAGTTCAAAATGGCCCGGGCATTGTTCCTTGAAGGCAATGAATGGGCACACCTGCAGCGGCCCTGGCAGCAGGGCCAGTTTTATTTATGGGCTCTGGGCTGAGTGGTCCTGGGTGCAGCAGCCAGTGTCGCCGATGGTCCCTGAGCATTTCCAGGAGGTTGCTCCAGAGTGAATTTTCCTTTTTCTGCACCAACCACCACTGCACAGTTTATCTGACCGACACCAAGCACAGCTTGAGCTCAACGCTCTGGGTGCAGGACATGGGCTCAGGCTCTACAAAAGTCACCCAGCTGGGGAAACGGGAAGTGAAGGGAGCAGGTGAAATAGAAAAGGTCATGGTGGGGGCCTGTCTCCATCAGCCACTGCCCACATGCCAACAGGAAGCTGCAATATCAAGGAGTCCAGCAGGAAGCAAGACTGAAGTCTGGGCAGGCTAAAAAAGAAAGAAGCAGAGCTCAGCCTCAACACGAAACTCCACTCCCACAGCAGAAAGCCAGGATGTGCTTCCAGCAAGGAGACTGGGGGAAATGGTGCCCTCTGAGCTCCTGTGAGCTGAGCTGTGCGCTTACAGGTAAAACACATTAATAAGGAGAAAAATAAAAGAAGTTTCTGAGGTGGAAGGGAAGCTGCAGGAAGTAAAGAACTTACCTGATTTATTTTTGCATTCAATATCGTAGCCTGTGATGGGGCTGTTTCCATCAAACCCCATGGTCCACCTGAGCGTAATTGTGCGTGCTTTGACATCTTTGATCTCAATTTCGGGAGGGTCTGGGGGCTCTGTGCCATCAACAGAAAGACTCCGAGTTAGTTCAGAGCTCTGACATAAAACGCTAGTGGAAATGCTGAGCGTGACTCACAAACGATTTGTCTGCATTAGACAAGAACAGAAGCTTTTTATTTGGGAAGCATTTTCTTTTTCCTAATCACATTTTAGGGAAGAGAAATTCCACTTTCCCAAGACTTCCAATTTTCATAGCCCTTAAAAACTGGACCAAGCCTGGAGGATATAAAATGTCACGATTCTAGTTTGGATCTCTAACTCAAAACATATTTTGGCCCCAAATGTTAAACTTCCCTTTCATTCTGGTCATCTAGTACATGGATTCCTAAAATCGAGCAAAGAAATTCCACCGCTGTACTTGTGTGCATGCGGCTTGACTGTCATGGGCTTGTCATCTTGACTGGTTCCTCTAAGGGCTTCGTTCCCTGTTTGGGGGCTTTACTTTGACATAATCACAGGCACTGCAAAATTCTGCTTTAGCACTGACATTATACACATTCAAAGTTTCCTGGGAATTAGGAAGTGTTACATGGCAAGTTGAGGACACAGAGATGCCTGAGGCTGGGCATACAGCTCCCATCCTGAAATGACTGTGTTTATTCTCTTACGCTATCGTCTTCCTACCTTGCACTGTGAGCTGAATTATTCCACGGTCCTCCCCATAAGAATTAATAGCATGGCAGGAAAAGAAACCAGAATCTTCTCTCACAGTTGGCAAAATCTATGTGTAAAGCAGAAAGAAATTCATCTTTTTCAGTAGGCAAAATGACTTTGAGCCATAAAGCTCCCTCTCTCCACTCTTTCAGTTCTCCTGCCATGCCAAGCACACACATAGGTACACTCACACACACACACACTCACAAAACCCCCATTCCTCCAGACTCACATGCTAAATCACACACATGCACGTATCCCTCTGAGGACAAATTATTTCAGTGTAATTGAAAGTAGGCGGATGGATAGGATTCATGTACATTATCCATGTCAGGTGTAGCTCATTAAATTGGATGTGTAATTTATATAAGATGTCGTGGTCAGCTTGACATATATCCCACATATACATTTTTTTTCATGGTATCCAAAGCAACCATGCCTAGAGACAGATTAAATACTGCAGCCAGAGCTGGGGGCCAGCAAGACTCGCATCAGATTCCTTTTCTAGGAGGATTCCAGGAATGGACCCTTGTCTGAGAGCCAATATAAGCATTTCAAACACAGGGCTTCCCCACCTCCCCACCCTGTGTGTGCTACAGTATCATCCTCCAACCGCATGATAACAGCACAAACCACTTCACTACTCACAGTCCCTTTCTCTAGCTTTTGTGATCCTCTTTTAACGACAGAATTTTTTTTTTTATTGTGGATTTTTCCAAAGAAGCAAGATAGTTTTTATGATAATATTTTTGTCCCAAAGCCCATCTCATTTTTCTTTTTGCAGGAAGTTAAAACATGCACACAGCATAGGCCGTCATTCCTGAAGGATTAACTGTCATTTAAAAACCTTATTTCTCACTTTTTTTTTTTTTTTTTTTACTACAGTTGGGTTCCCTGCTGCGTTCATAATAACCCTATTCTTAATAACACTTAGGCTGAAGCACTATTTTTGAAGGCTACTTCACTAATCTCGCTGTGTGAAAGGGGAGAGAAATAGTGCTTCGTAAATAAATTCCGAAAGATTATCTGCTACTTATCTGCACCCACTTCTGTGAAAGGAAAGACTTATTCTTCCAATAAAGTTCGTTCCATTGTGTTGTATTTGCCATGCTTTTACCTGCAGAGTAGAAATCACCTCTTCTCCCACCTCCTTGGTGGACACAAGATAACGGGCCATCTCAGGGTTAATGATTCGGTCCTCCTTCTCCCAGCGGACTATAATGGGCTTCTCACCATGCGCCGTGCAGCTCATCTCCTTTTTCTGCCCCTGCGTGGCCAGGGTAGTATTTGGATAGGATGTTATCATCGCAGGAACTGAAAAAGCAAAAGGGACACAACTTGTTCAGCAAAGCAGGGTTCTTGATTTTCCCTGGCAAAACGCTCAGGTAAACCATGCTTCAGGAGATATTTCTTCAAAATGAAATTTATTCAAGAAACTGCTGAGTGAGAATCTCGAGCAAAATAAAGGAAAGGCACCAGAAAAATGAAACTTGAGTAAGTGAGCCCTCAGCAGAAATTGCCATGCCTTTTCATATCCACGGCACGTTGCTCTTCCAACCCTGTTGAGGGCTATGGCCTATGTCCCTTAGCACACCCAGAATGATTGATATGGTTTGGCTGTGTCCCCATCCAAATCTCATCTGGAATTGTATGCCCATAATTCATTCCCATGTTTCATGGGAGGAACCTGGTGGGGGGTAACTGAGTCATGGAGGCGGATCTTTCCCATGCTGTTCTCATGATAGTGAGTAAGTCTTATGAGATCTGATGGTTTTAAAAACGGGATTTTCTCTGCACAAGTGCTCTCTCTTTGCCTGCTGCCAACCATGTAGGATGTGACTTGCTCCTCCTTGCCTTCCATCATGGTCATGAGGCCTCCCCAGCCACGTGGAACTGTAAGTCCATTAAACCTCTTTCTTTTGTAAATAGCCCAGTCTCAGGCATGTCTGTATCAGCAGCATGAAAACGGACTAATACAATGATGTTACTGGTTTCTAACTATCATTTTAAACAATGGGGATAAAACTTCCACTTTCAGTCAACTTTAGGTGAATCCCTTGTTGCTGCTAACCAGTCCTTGTAACCACTTTTCACAATGCCCATCTCCCACAGTTGTTATAAACCTTGCAAACCTTTATCAGTCACTGGAGACCTCAAACCTGTCCTTCTTCCATAACTTATAGCAGAGAATCTTGTCTCCAATTTACTGAGAAAAGGGAACCCTTTATTTGTGAAGCTTCTCAAGTTTCCTTTTCCCACATCAAAATTAAAAGAAATCTAATACATAGACTTCTTTTCTTGGCAATAGATGACAAAAGATCCCACCCCAATTCACAAGCCACTTATAAATTGTAGACTGCATATGACAAACACCTTTTAAAATGCATACTAAGCTTATCAGAAAGTGAGAGAAAAACCAGAGACCAAACACAAAAGCTGACAGTGAAAAGCCAGAGGTAATATAATGGCGGTGCTTTGACTACCTGAGAGGCATGACATTAAATATGAGACCTCCAAAGCCAGGCTCCTCCAAGGGTTCTATCTTGACACAAAGTATATAACCAAAATAATAATAACAATAAATAAAAATCCACAAAGGCAAAGAGAGAAGAAAGCTGCCTCAGCTTGTGTTATGTATGTAGAAAAACAATCTCTCCCCTGAGAATTTATAAAACTGGCCTAACTCTACATAGGTCTGTAGTCAAATTCATGCTAAAGCTTTAACATGACGGTGACCGTAATTTGATAATGGCCTGAGGAGCCTAGCAAAAGCTAACATACTCTAGAAGAATGTGTCTTCTGTCCAGGCCCACTGAAATGCACCCAGATAAAGCCCTGCTGGCCGTGAGCTCACAAACTGAAACTAAAGAACACATGAGAAAACTAACACCATGATTGAGAACCAGCCTCCCAGGACTTCAGATGATACAGTTGTCAGATACAGACTGCAAAATAACTATGCAAGAATGTTTAAAGATATTTTAAAAATGTGATAAAGGAACAAGATGTTAACAAAAAGGACTAGAAAGGTTTGAAAATTCATCAAAACATAACTATCTTTTTATTTGCTTTTTAATCTCATTTCCCCAATCACAGGAAGAAGCTCCCTTCCCCCATTTCTGAGGTCAAGCTCAGACTATGTACTTGATTGCTTGCCTCATAAGACTTCCAAGATACTTGACCATAAAAACACTGTGGCTTCTTCTAAGACTGGCACATACTGGGTCATGTCTTTTCCCACGGCTTACTAGAGAGGTTTGAGACATATAACGAAACGTCAAAATACTACCAGTTCCGTAGCCTGAACACCCACAGAAGAACCTACATTTGGGAGTTTCTCTAGAGTCAGCAGCCATGTGGCAGAGATGCGCCCCACAGCACTGACCATGTAATAAGATGGAAAGTAGGCAAATTGGTGACTCAAGAAAGAGGTGCCAAGAGTCCTGCATATCAAGGACAGTTGCTCACAACTGTTGTGAAACTCCTTTTCTGGCATTGCTGAGATGCAGCAAAACTGGCTGTACTGTCCCCAGCCTTTGGTTCTGATCCCACCCTTCCCCTAGCCTATAAAATAAAAACATTTATTTTTATTAACAGCTTTATTGTGGTATAATATTCATACCATAAAATTCACCTGTTTTAAGTGTGCAATTCAGTTGTACACTTAATATTGCATTAGCTTCCTAGAGTGCCTGTAACAAATTACTAGAATCTATGTGGCTTATAATAACAGAAATTTCTTCTCTCACAGTTCTGGAGGCTGGAATTCCAAAATCAAGTCGACAACAGAGCCATGCTCCCTCTAAGAGCTCTAGAGGAAGACCCTTCCTTGCCTCTTCCAGCTTCTGGTGGCCCCAGGCATTCCTTGGCTTGTGGCAGCAAAACTTCAGCTTCTGCCTTATCTTCACATAATTTACATTCTTCTTTGAATGTTTCTGTGTCTTTTCACATGGACTTCTTATGAGGATACCAGTCACTGGATTTAGGACCTACCCTAACGCAGTATGATCTCTTCTTAACGAATTATATTTGCAAAGACTCTATTTCCATATAAGGTCATATTCCAAGGTTCTAAGGGGACACTAATTTTTGGGGATACTATTCAACCCATTACAAATATATTTATATTATCCAGTACATATACATATATACCATTATAACCTGAATACAAATATACACAGTTGTATAATCATCACTGAATCAAATCTTAAAGCATTTACATTACCCCAAAAGATTTCTCCTGCCCATTTGCAGTCATTTCTCTTTTCCCCCTCAAGTTCTAAGCAATCACTAATCTACCTTCTCTCCCTGATATGGTTTGGCTGTGTCCCCACCCAACTCTCATCTTGAATTGTAGTTTCCATAAATACAATTCCTCTCCCATAGTGTCATGGGAGAGGCCTGGTGGGAGATAATTGAATCATAGGGGTGGTTACCTCCATGCTGGTCTCGTGATAGTGAGTGAGGTCTCACAAGAGCTAATGGTTTTATGAGGGGCTTTCCGCCCTTTACTCTGCACTTCCCCTTCCTGCCGCCATGTGAAGAAGCACATGTTTGCTTCCCCTTTCACCATGATTGTAAGTTTCCTGAGGCTTCCCTAGTCGTGTAGGACTGTGAGTCAGTTAAGCCTCCTTCCTTTAGAAATTACCCAGTCTCAGGTATGTCTTTAAAAGAACAGACTAACACAGTCCCTGTATTACCTTTTTTGATCATTTTTTATAAATGGAATCATATAGCATATATTCTTTAGTATCTAGCTTTCTGGATTTTTTTCACTAAGCATAATGTTGTCAAGGTTCATCCATGTCATAGCACAGTACTCTGTTCCTTTTTATTGCTAAATGATGTTGCAGCACACGGATATACTGCATTTTTTTAAATCCACTCACCCACTGATGCACACTGGGGTTGTTTCTACTTTGGGGCTATTATGAGTAATTATACTATAAATATTCCTGTATAAGCTGTTGTGTGAACAAATGTTTTCATTTTTTTCCAGGAGAGATTCCTAGAAGTGGAACTACTGGGTTATATGGCAATTTCATGTTTAACATTTTGAGAAACTGCCACACTGTTTGACCAAGTGGCAGCACCATTTTGCACTCCTGTGGCAGGAGACTGGAGAGAGAAGAGGGAATGAGAGGAGGTGTTAAGATTCAGCATTTTATGGTGAGGGAACAAGAACATTCCCTTTCAACCATTTGAGTTCAACAATTTAAGTTCAACCATTTGAATTCAACAGGGGAACTCAAAGAGTAGAGATTGGGTGCACCTATAAAAAGGTGAGCTGGCATGTTCCTCAACAGCTGGAGGCTTACTGGCTGTAGAAACCCCAGGCTCACCATGGATCTGCCATCACAGAGGAACTGAAGGTGGTGGCACTTTCTGTTTGGCCTCAAATCCACTAATCAAGATTTTTTCTCATAAGGGAAAGAGGCTAACTCAAGATAATTAGAGATCTCAAAGCCAACAAAAGTAACCTAAATTACAAAACTGTGAATAAATAAATTACAGGCCTATGAACAAGAAAATATTTACTCCTCATTCTTTCTCTCATGACTGGGGAATGTGAATCAGAAACCATGACACCCACATATAATTTAGCTTTGAAAGGTGACCCCTGTCCACTACCATCATCCCCCACCCCCCAATTCCTGATGAGCATCCTGATTCCTGCAACACCCTCATCCTTAGAACAAAATATAGAAACTCTTGTTGCAAAACTGAAAATCAATCCATGTTTAATGCCTCCCAGTCTCCTGGGCATCTCAAGGCTATGGTCAGGATTTCCTATTGTGCAGTGTTTGTAAAAAGGAAATCTGTAAAATGGTAAGACATAAAAACAGACAGTTTTCCTGTGAGAACATGGTAAGTCACCATCATCACCTCCCAAATCCAGGGTAGTTTAACACTCACTGACTACATTCCAATGAGAGCAAGCCAATTCTGAAGTAAGGGTTTCTGTCCTATTCTAGGAGCTCCAAGGCTGGTGTTGACCCAGAATGTAATTCCCTAGTACTTTAAAACAACCAACTGGAAGAACTGTTCTCCAAAAACTGCAGCATTGTTTTGAGGACTTGCTTGTTTTCTTCTCTTTTCCTTTTTTAAAAAAATAATAACAAGCTTTATTGCATTTGATGAGAGAAGTACCTTGGCCAAACCATAGACTTCTGGTTTGTTTATGACTTGCCCATCTTAATCTGCACAAAATACTACTCAGTTTTATTTAGATTTCTACTTTGAAAGAGTGCCCTACTAAAATGGGTATTTTTGTTCTGGTTATTAAATTCAGCACTTAGAGAGAAATGCTCTGACTAGCCCATGTTCTCCTATCCAGCTCAAGTATTTTCAGCCCTTTAAAGAAATGATGGAAAGCAAAAAATGAATCATTACCATGGCTTCTTTGCAATGCTAATGTTTGAAGGCATGACCTTTTCACTTGTCACAGTTATAGATGCCTAGAGATGACAACATGTCTGTACAGCAGCCCTTTTTGTGAGGATTTCTGAAGCATAACAAATGGATGGGGTAATTTAACAGGGATTGGTACCAAGGAGAGGCTGTGGGCAAACCCTGCTAGCAGGGCCAAGGGAGATCCAGACCCAAGAAGGCTTTGTCCAAAGGTTGTGTGCTGTGTGCCTCTCTTGCAAAATTACCCATTGAGGAAGGTACTGTTTTACATCATATCAATTTATAAATTTGCTTCATAAACTATAATATTATCTAACAGCACCCTTAATGCTCAGCAAATCTGTGTTCTTATGATATAAGGGAGCATCCCTCTGACCTACTTTTTTGCAGCATAAAGATGCAGTGGTGTAGTGGAGCTGCTGTCATTGGCCAGGGAGATCTGATTGTGCACATCTCTGCCCAGCTTGGCAGTGCAGTCATGTCTCTTTCCCATTTAGCTTGAAATTGGCAATGGTGGTAGTATTTATACCACTGAAATTGGCAAGTGCTAGAAATCACGGCTTTCTCCATCCTCTCCCCATCAATAGCTAATTGTTAAACATTTACCAGAACAATACTTAGGAGAGTGTTTCACTATATTAATAATTTTAAAGGGTGTTCCCATCGTACAAGAGATACTGAGAAGATAGTGAGATTAAGCTAAGAGCAATAATTAACTTTATCAATGAAAGTAAACCCTTATTTATTAATTAAATAATTAAAATATGAACAGTTTGTCACTGTATGTTTTGACAAGTAATTCAGTGATAAATTGATGCACATATTAAGTTTTTAACCCTAGGATACAGAGAGAATGAAAAATTCTATCAATAAGTCACTGATATTAAAGATTGGTTCCAAACTTTACTCTCAAGTCTTTTAATGACTCTATCAATAATGCAAAATTAATCCTTATACATTTTTATGGTTTTTGTTCCTACCTGGTTCTGCTGAAAAGAAAACAGATTGAAAAGAAAACAACTGAAAAGAAAACAGGAGAAAGTACCAAACAGCCTGGATAATCCCGAATGAGACAAGATTCCTGTCACAAGTATCTGGCTCAACACTTTCATTTTATAGAGAAGAAAGGGTGTCAAAAGCCCAAATACAGGAGTCCATCAGGATCTGACTTTGATCGGTCCTATTTGAAAACCATCATCGTCATGATCACCCCAAATATAGGAGATGGCCAACTGTCCCAGAGTGTCCAGGACTTCCAGTGTTTTAACACAGGAAGTCTGTGTCCTGGGAAGTTTCTCAGTCCCTCCAGGCATTCAGAGCAGATATGGCAGAGGAGGGTGTGGAGCCAAGAACGAGGCAGCATAAACCTGGCCCAATGCCCAAGATGGGAAACTGAGGCAGGAATTACAGGGTTCCCGGGTCGGGGGGTCAAAAGAGGGAGAAGCTCTGGGAATAAACATATTTTAAAGCTATTTTTTCAAGCCCCTTTTAAACCAGTCCTCCCAAATTTTTATTATGAAAAAATTTCAAACATACAGGAAGCCAATCAGCCATGTATCTACTGCCTGGATTCCACAGCTCACACTTTAATGCACAGTGTTGAATCAAAATGTGTTTTCTTTGTTATCAAGATTTACTGAATACATTTTTTTTATTATGCTATTTTAAAACTACCTTGGGTAAACACATCCATCAGCGTGGGTCTCAAAGGTCGAGCTGTAAGATGGCAGCCACCTGCCTGGATTCTGCAGCTCAGGGTGGAGACGCACTGGCCTCCTGGTGTCCCAGGTAAAGGAACTGCCGCACCCTGGCCTGCAGAGGTGATGTGGGGTTAGGTGGTGCCTGGGGTAGAGTGGTGCCCCTCACATATGTCTTACCAAAAGGAAAGGTGAGGAAGGGGCCTGGGAGCAGAGAATCTGACTCCAACCTCCTGCCGCTGGGACTGGGCAGGACCCTCGGCCGTCCTGGGTTTTGGCTTTCTCACCTGAGTCATAGAGGAGCTGAATGGGATCAGGGGCTCTCAACCTGGCCTGTATCTCGGAATCACCTAGAAGCCTTTAAAATAGCCAGTGCTCAGGCCCCACCGCACGTTGGCTCAGAGTCCCTGGGGGTGGGGGTTATGCATGGATTTATTTAAGTTTCCCAGACGATCCTAAAATATACAGCCTGGATTGAAACAACTCAATCTGATGATCCCCAAGGTGTTTTCCCCTCTAATCGCCATTTCCCCTCCTTCTCCTTTTTTCTTTATTTCTTTCCCTCTATCCTTCTGTTCCTCCCTCCCTCCCAATTTTTTCTTCATTTTTCCTTCCCTTCCTTCTTCACTTTCCCCTCTCTTTCTTCTGTTTCATCCTCCCTCTATTTCCGTCTCCTGCTTTTTTCTGTTTTCTCCTTCACAGTGCCATAATAACAACAATAGTTAATTTGTATGAATGTTGACTGTGTGCTAAGAACTTTTCCATATACTGCGTAAGTATTTCAGCCATACGACATGATGGAATAAAAACACTAGCCATGGAAATGACCCAAGACACATGAGTACTATTTTAAGTTGATTCTAAATTATGCTATAAATAGAAGTGATACACGTAGACAAAACATTTCCAGCAGATTAATTGGATTTGCATCTATATTAACAAAGGTCTATGCAGACGGTCAAATAGAAACCAGACACAAAACACCGCCTTTAAATGGGCAAAAATAAAGATTAGAATATAAGAGAATTTTGGAATTAATTTCTACTTGACATCTTCTCCCCTTTCTCCTTAATTTCTTTCTTTCTTTCT
Source organism: Pan troglodytes (assembly GCF_028858775.2). NCBI lineage: Eukaryota > Metazoa > Chordata > Mammalia > Primates > Hominidae > Pan > Pan troglodytes. The sequence goes on from NC_072420.2 coordinate 40,888,084, forward strand.
TTCTTTTTTTTTTTTTTGAGACGGAGTCTCGCTCTGTCGCCCAGGCTGGAGTGCAGTGGCGCAATCCTGGCTCACTGCAAGCTCCGCCTCCCGGGTTCACACCATTCTCCTGCCTCAGCCTCCCGAGTAGCTGGGACTACAGGCCCCCACAACCACGCCCAGCTAATTTTTTGTATTTTTAGTAGAGACAGGGTTTCACCTTGTTAGCCAGGATGGTCTCGATCTCCTGACCTTGCGATCCACCCACCTCGGCCTCCCAAAGTGCTGGGATTACAGGCGTGAGCCACCGCGCCCAGCCTCTCCTTAATTTCTAAGTAAGGAAACAGAGAACTGGGGGGTTTAAGACTGGAAATGACTAGACCTATTCCCCTTGCCTCTCTCCTATCCCTAATGCAAAGTTCTATTTTATTTAGTAAGTTTATTAAAAAATCAACATTACCATAAAAGTAATACAGTAAAATGATCTTCATTAATCCCTAAAGTGATGAATCTTTCCCATCCCCTCTCTTCCCTTCTCTTTCCTCCTTCCTTCCTCCAGGGTCTGGAAAGCTAAATGGTAGTAGCAGCACAGTTAGTTAATAACGCATCTGTCCTTCTGTCCTTTCACGTCTCAGATCATTTTCACATCATGAGCTTGCAGCAACATATGTGTTGTCAGTGGAGAAGGGATTCTTAATTCCATTTACCTATAATTACCTAGGATGGGGAAACTAAGTAATTAGCCTAAAGTCATACAACTAGTAAATGGAAGATCTAGAAGGAAAATCCAGGTCTTCTGATTCCAAGTGCAAAGCCTCTTTCCCTTACAGTAGCAGAGGAGGCCAAGGCTGGCCACAGGGTGCAGAGTGTCTGACCACAGGGGTATCTGACAGCCTGACTGTCTTCAAGCCTGAACACCCTTGGAAGCCCCTCAATCTGGGGCCTGAGTCCATTTACAGGAGACTCCTCATAAAGTCCTTGAAATTTCCACTTTCTCAGCTGCAAGGCAAGACCCAAACATCTCCCGCAAGCCTATTGCATATTTGTAGAATTATGCAGACGAGACTGGCTACACAATTTGCAGGACCCAGAGCAAAATGAAAATATGGAGCCTTTTGTTCAAAAAGCAGGAAAAAGGTGCCATTAAAGTTCTAAAATATAAAGCTTTTTCCTTCCTTCTGTGGTCTCCCTCTCTCCCTCTGTCATAATGGCCTTTATTTTTTATTTAATATCCCACTTCCTCTGGCATGGTGATACTGGCTGGTCAAGTGCTGACCCTCCCTAACTCCCAGTAACAGCCCTGTGACTTGGCATGCACACTCATGTGCCCCACCACATGCCTGGATCCCCACCATCATCATACCCAGGCCAGGGTGGGGACGTGTAGTCAGGCTTCTCTCAGTCGAATAGGTGACCTTCAGTGACCTGGAGACCCACCCTGCCCGGTCATCCTCTGTAAACTCTCTGGTACTGCCATCTAGAAGCAGGGAGGGGTGCCACACCCAGAAATGTTACAGGAGGCTGTCTCTGACCTTCTCCACATACTTACCCAGATCCCCATGGACTGGATGACCATAGCCATTGCTGGCCAGTTGCAGGAAAGGGGAGCCTGGGGCTCCCGGGGGCAGGAAAGTGAACAGCTGAAAATCTATTCTGGAGAGGCAGTGGGAGGTGGGATGACATGGGAGCTGTGGCTCCACATACCCTGTTCATGCTCCATTGTCACACTGGACTTCACTTGCAAAACACAATTTTACTTGCAAAAGACAAAATTGTTAAGAATTCAAGATGGCGGCCGCAGATAATCTTTGGCTTGTGGGACTGGACTGGTCGTGTACCGATGATGCTGTCCCTGAATGTCAGGACAGTACTCCACTTCCTAGGCAGCCTCTACTGCTTCCAGTAGAAAGAAACAGCCCAGGTACCTTGAGCAGGAGGGGAATAAGAAGAGCTGAGGAGAGGGCAGTCTCTTGGGTAAGACTTAGATATGACTAACCACAATCTGGAATCTGAAGTAGGGAGCCCACTCTTCCCATCGTGAAGGCAATGGTTACAGAGGCAAGCCTTAATGAGGGAAGTGACTAATCCACTTGCAATCAACATCTTCCCAAGCCACTCAATACAGCACGATTATCTTTCATTAAACCTGTGGTCCCTATTCCTTACATCACCTGGGAGCCATAAAAACACCCACAGTATGCTGAGAATGATGACTTCCAGCTTCATCCCCTGGAAAGGATATGATCTCATTCTTTTTTATGGCTGCATAGTATTCCATCATGTATGTGTGCCACATTTTCTTTATCCAGTCTATCATTAATGGGCATTTGGGTTGTTTCCAAGTCTTTGCTATTGTAAATACTGCAGCAATAAACATAAGTGTGCATGTGTCTTTATAGCAGAATGAGTTATAATCCTTTGGGTATATAACCAGTAATGGGATTGCTGGGTCAAATGGTATCTCTGGTTTTAGATCCTTGAGGAATCACCACACTGTTTTCCACAATGGTTGAACTAATTTACACTCCCAGCCACAGTGTAAAAGCATTCCTATTTCTCCACAGCCTCGCCAGCATATGTTGTTCCTGACTTTTTAATAACAGCCATTCTGACTATTCTCACTTATAAGTGGGAGTTGATCAATGAGAATATGTGGACACAGGGAGGGGAACAACACGCACCGGGGCCTGTTGGTGGGTGGGGCAAGGGGAGAGAGAGCATTAGGACAAATATCTAATGCATGCAGGGCTTAAAACCTAGATGACAGGTTGATGGGTGCAGCAAACCACCATGGCACATATATACCTATGTAACAAACCCGCACATTCTGCACATGTATTCTGGAACTTAAAGTAAAATTAAAAAAACAAAAAACAAAAAACACCCACAGTAGTACCTTCCCAGTCACAGCGAATACTTGCTGTCCTCAGGATTCTTTTTTTTTTTTGGTAAAATACACATAACAAAAAATTGGTCATTTTGGTCACTTTCAGTGGACAAAGTACATTCTTAATCTGTCTTCAAATCAGAACACCCTTGGAAGCCCCTCATTCTGGGGCCTGAGTCCATTTACAGGAGACTCCCCATAAAGTCCTTGAAATTTCCATTTTCTCAGCTGCAAGGCACATTGCTGTACAGCCTTCACTACAATTCATCCCTTTCATCTTCCCAACTTGAAACTTGGCACCTCTTAAACAATCCCTATTCTCTCCTTTTCCTGGCCCCCCAGGCCCTGGCAGCCACCATTCTACTTTCCATCTCTATGAATTTGACTTCTCTGGGGGCCTCCTGTAAGAAGAATCATACAGTATTTGTCTTTTTGTATCTGGCTCATTTTACTTAGCATAATCTCCTCAAGGTTCAGTCAAGCTGTAGCCCATGTCTGAATTTCCTTCTTTTCTAAGCCTGAATTATATTTCAAGATATGTGTACACAGCATTTTTTTAATCCAGTCATCTGTCAGTGGACACTTGTGTTGCTTTCACCTTTTGGCTATTGTGAACACTGGTGTACAAAACATTATTTTTTAGAGTCTGTAGAACTTTGCTAGAGAAAATGGCTTGAGTCTTTCTGCCTGTTTCTTCTCAAGCCGTTCAAAGGCCAAGCAGTATTTTTCCCTGTTTGTGGTCTCTGCCTCTCAGTTTCATCTCCGTTTCCTCATCTGTAAGAACAATGAGACCTGCCGCCTCCTAAGGCTGTAATGAGGATTAATGAGATTATGTGAGAGGAACCCTCTGAGGGTGTTGGAAGAATGGCCCCGCAGAAACACCAAGTGTGATTATCCCTGCTGCAGAATCAAAAATTTCTCCTGTCCAAATACTTATTGTTCATAAGATTTCGGCAAGTGAGGCTGCCTACTGGGCAGCTCTAATCCTTATAAAGAAAATGATTTTTCCAGCCAGGAATTAACAAATTCTTAGCACATACTAAAATATCTCCTCAGCTGGGTTATTATGCTTACATAATACAGTTACTTAGATTATAACCATTAATCAAATTCATGTTTCCAAGCTGCAGTGGGTCATATTTGATGCTAAGCTTTAACAAGAATGACAACATCTCCACTTCCTGGCAGCTTTTCCAGGCCCTTATGACATGATTAAATGTGTCAGGGGAAAGACGAAGAACATTTAGGGTACATATTACATTCACTCTGAAGTTATTTCAAGTCACATTATTGGAAGAAAGTTGATTTATTTTTTAAGACAAGTATGAATATTAACCAAAAGATATCAAAAACAGTATTTTCCTCTAACTCGCATGGAGGCAGGCCGGCCATTTCTTTCTTTTTTTTTTCCATCTGTCTGGTTATGTACATAGGTACTATATTTTGCCCAATAAGAAAACTTCTTATTTATTTATTTATTAGACGGAGTTTCACTCTTGTTGACCAAGCTGGACTGCATTGGCATGATCTCAGCTCGATGCAACCTCTGCCTCCCTGGTTCAAGCAATTCTCCTGCCTCAGCTTCCCAAGTAGCTGGGATTACAGGCATGCTCCACCATGCCTGGCTGATTTTGTATTTTTAGTAGAGACGGGGTTTCTCCATGTTGGTCAGGTTGGTTTCAAACTCCCAACCTCAGGTGATCCGCCTGCTTCGGCCTCCCAAATTGCTGGGATTATAGGCATGAGCCATTGTACTTGGCAGAAAACTTCTTAATAATTATGTAGAAAAAGGAAAATAGTAAATAGATTTTGATTTCCTGCCATCAATGATAGTAAAAAAATAAAGAAACAAGGAAGAAAATAGATCATGTCATCCTGAAAAATTGGGTAACTGCTGTCCAGGATATTAATTGCAGCAAAAATATATTATGAGCCATGGGTTAGCCAGTTTTTAAGGTGACCTGTGGCAATCTCATCTCCTGGAATTCAAACTCTCCACATTTTATCACTCTGAGACCAGATTATAAAAGGACTATAGCTTCTACCTTCTACTTGGGTGCCCCAGTTCTCTCTCTTTCTGTCTGATCACTCGCTCCAGGGAAGCCTGCCATGATATCACCAGGATACCCATGTGGCCTATGGAGAGGACCATGAGAAGGACAAGTCTTGGGCCAATAGCCTGCCAACAACCCTGTGTGGGAGCTGGGGGGTGGATTCCACCCCCGCCACCCTTCACTCTTATATTCAGATGCATTTCCCAGAAGGCAAGCAGTTTCCATGTGGCTTGGGGACAGACACAGAGTTGTCATGTCTGAAGCCATGTTCTAACTTTTGAGCAGCTGCTTTATGTACAGCTGTTTTTCATGGAGAAACAGAGAATATAAATCATCATCCCCATTAGCACTCAATGGGGTGGTGAATTCTACCATGTCTTGTCTCCATCACCCACTGCACAGCACACTGCCTGTGGCTCCCAGCCGTTCAGTGTGCTGTGTCTCCTGGAAGCTGGGCTGGTTATCTCCTTGAACAAGTCCTTCGGCCTCTCTGTGCCTCAATTTCTGTACCTATAATTACAGCACCCCCTCCTAGGGTTGCTGTAGAAATTACAGGCTAATAGCTCTTTAGGGTGTCTCAGGGATCTCCTCTACCTGAAGATTGTTGTCCAAAATGGGCCAACGCCCAGTATTTTGATCCTTTCCTTCAACTTTATAATCTCCACCATATTTCTGATTCCTAAAGTTTCACCTTTTCCTTGAAACCACTCTGACCATGTGATCTTCATCTGTGTTAATATTCATTTTCCACTGTGCCTCTTCATTCAAGCATTAGTGGCATGATTCCATTGGCTTGCATGTGATGCCCATATGGTTTTTTTATTTGGTTATCTGGATTGTATCATTTATTTCATTCCTTTTTCATTTGACTATGCTAGTATCAAGGACATAAATGCCCTTTTAAAAACATCTGGTGTAATAATGAGGATGATAATTATAGCTAATATGCATTAAGTTCTCTGCTGAGAAATGTATTAGCTTTTAATATCTACAGCAATCCTAGGAAGGAGGTTTTGTAATTATGAGTATAAAAATTGAGGCACAGAGAGGCTAAATGACTTGTTCAAGATCACACAGGTAGAGAGGAGTGGAGCCAGAATTTTAACCCATGCAGCCCATCTGTTTCCCACCTGGGTATGGATGCATGAACAACTTGGTACATCCTTGGCTGCTTTTGAACTGTATGTAAAATACCATCAACCTTTCTGCATTCATTTGTGTCTTGCTTCTTTCCTTCCACCTTGTGTTTGCAGATATCTACCATACATGTATAGTGCCTGTTGTTTCCTTCCTTTTATACACAGAGTTATTATACAGCCCTGAACCAGCATCACCTGGGAACATGCTAGAAATGCACACTCTGGGGTCCCACAATCTGTCTGAATCATCCCCCACCTGGGGGCTGCTTTACATCTGTTCTTTGTGGCATCCCTCCCCTACCCGTCACCCAGAGCCTTGTTTTCTAGTACCCTGCGTGCATATTGCAGAAGCAGCACAGGCTTTGGAATCAGCAGAGCTAACTTTGAGGTTTTTTGGCTCTGCCAATTGATAAGCTATAAAATTAGGTGTGTATTTATGTTCTGAATCATCTATCAAATGGGTGCAAGGGTGATGCCCACCTCAATAGAGAGAAGCAACACAATTAAATACATGCAAAGACCTTTGTAGATTACGAAGTGCTTATAAGGTTAGTTTTTTTTCTAGCTAATATTTGTATTCATGACTTGGTTTTCTAATTACATTGTACATTCCTGTACAGCTAAAGAGCTGTTCATATATATGTATAGGCAAGGATTGTAAGAAAAAAAGTGTTAAGATAATGGGATCATACGGATTTAAAAATTTTAAATATTTAGTGTGGTTTTTATAAAGGTTGAGCAATAAATAAAATATGTTTAAAAGTAAATTTCACTTATGTAGGTTTTAAATGAAATATTAATGAATTTGATAAATAATATAACGGTTGTGTCCATCATATCACGTAGAATATTAACAACATAGGTAAAAGATAAAAGGAAAACAGGGGTGTTTTAACTGCTAACTTTTGTTAACTTGTTTGGAAGAGAATGGGGTGATGGTCTGCTTGCTTCCCAAGAATAGGGTTCCCAGTGGTGTTTTCAAAGAGATTGCTGCTACAGATTAATTGTAGGGCCCATATTTGTGTGCATGTGTGCACACACATGTACCCATGAATGTGCCTGTGTGAGCACGTGTGCAATTGTATGCATGTAAATTCATTCTTTTGTGTGCCTGTGTGCATGTGTTTGTGTGGATGTGGATATGTGTTTATGTTCATACCTGCCTGGGTGTCTGCTGGAAGACTAGAGGGCAATGGCTCCTAAAGACTTTTAATTATCTTGAAACATTTCTCTCAAATTTTGTGTGAAAGCCAAGATGATGTATTTTTTATTATGTTTATTAGAAAATAAATATACAACTATATATTTCTTACTTATTTAAGAACGTTCTCATAAAGGAAAACCTTAAAGTTCTCAGATGGTCTCTATAACCTTGGCCTATTTTATAGGTTTGTGGAAGGGAGAACTGACTTAGAGAGGCTGTGGAGATACAAAATAACACCAATGGTTTTGCAGATAGAAAAGCACCTCTTCTGAAAGAACAAGGAATACCCCCAGCCTGTGGAAGCCAGAACCAGCGCCTTTACTTTCATAATTCAAAGTGGGGGCGAGATTCTTCTCATGTAACGGAACTGTAGTATTAATGATACAAAGAGATGGAGGTCGTATCCTAGCTTTCGAGTAAATGCCAACACAAGCAAGTGTGTCTGCACGTGCACACACACACTCACATGTGCAACTAAAACCAGTGCTTTTTCCTGCTTTGTGATGTGGGCTTATGAGCCCTGCATCCAGCAGTGAAATGGGTAAACAGATGCATGGCACATTTGCAGGAATACATTCCATGTAACTGTTGGCAGGCTGCAACCCTTCTGTGTCTTCTGTTTATGTCAGTTGATACATCTTTAAAAAGGGGGAAATGGAAGGAGCAAGGAACTGTTGGCAAACAGCACTGTTAATCAGGAGGTATTTTATGACCCAGCAACTCTCAGGGGGTTTTTAAAGTTCAGAGGCTCATGAAGAGACATGTGTAACGGTCCCTCCCAGGGGAGACGAACAGACTCTAATTGAGGTATTGACGGCTCTAAATGAAGCAGAAACCTGCTAGGAAGATTCAGCTCCAAGGAAGATGAGTGCTGCCAAGCAGTGCATGCTGCGGCCTTAGCAGGTTTCATTCACTGCTCCTTCATGCAAGTAAGTGTACTCTTGGGCCTGGTGCAGTGGCTCATGCCTGTAATCCCAGCAGTTTGGGAGGCCAAGGCAGGCAGATCATCTGAGGTCAGGAGTTCGAGACCAGCCTGGCCAGCGTGGCAAAACCCCATCTCTACTAAAAATACAAAAATTAACTGGACATGGTGATGGTAGCCTGTAATCCCAGCTACTCAGGAGGCTGAAGCAGGAAAATCGCTTAAACCCGGGAGGTGGAGGTTGCAGTGAGCTGAGATTGCACCATTGCACTCCAGCTTGGGTGACAGAGCAAGACTCTATCTCAAAAAAAAAAAAAATAAAGTGTTCTCTTGAACACAGAAACTTGTGCCTCTCACAGCACAAGGTCCCAAGCTAAAGGGCCACAAAAAATGATCTGTTGAAGTATTAAAAATATCTCCTTGATCATGTCCCCAATTCTTTGCCTGGGTGAATATTATATTGTATATTTCCCTATATGCACATGTAAAACAGGCATATAAGATATTTAAGCATGTTTCAAAAACATTCAAGGATAAAAGGATAGTAAATAATGTTTAAAAGCATCACCTATAGTTTCTCCTGAAGAAAGATTGTTGCATTGCTCTCTCCATCCCATTTAGGGAGGATTTATGCAATAGGCATTGGAGGTTTTACCGCATTTGGACTTTTATATTTGACATGGAACTATCTCACCCACAGAGGCTTTTTGGCACTGGCAGCAGCACCTGCTTCCTCTCAGAGAGCCTGGGATGCCCAAAGCAGAGGGAACTGTGAAATCTGACACAACGTGTAACCTGTGCTCTAACTGTATCTCTCTGAACTCCACCCAGTTCTAAGGATAGTAATGTCAGTGTGTCTAGGTAAAGAGAGCTTTGAACACCCGTGTGAGTCTGTGTGTGCCTGTGTGAATAGCAAATGAGCTGTCACCAGAATACCTTCATCCCAGTAGGTGTGTCCCTAATGACAGGAACAGGATGTGAGGATTAATCCACTGGAAACTGCTGAGGAAAAGCACCTGAGGCCAGGGGTCAGGGAGGCAGCTCTGGGCAGCAGAGCAGAGGCTGTGAGCATCCTCTGGAGGGCATGTTAGCACACGGGGGTAGGCCCGACTGTGGGGCTGACTCAGTGGGTCTAGGGGGGACTCCAGAGGCTGCACATTCCACATGTTCCTGAGGTACAATGGTACAGCTGGGTAGGTGGTGGAGGAGGGCACACATTGAGACCCAGTGAGAGGAATGGGTGCCTCCAGCATCAGCCATATTTCCTGGGCCATTTCCACATAGCTATTTGGATGTGTTACATCAAGTAAGTTAAAACTCTGCTTTTATTTTTTAAAAATCCCAATAATGTGGTAGTAAACATTTCTAATCCTTGCTTTTCCTGGGATTTGCAAAAAAAAAAAAATGTTCAAAAGAAGCCTGGACAACACAGTAAGACACCATCTCTACAAAAATAAAAAATAACTGGGCATGGTAGCACATGACTGTAGTCCCAGCTAGCTGGGGGACTGAGGTGGGAGGACCCCTTGGGCCCAACAGGTCGAGGCTGCAGCAAACTCTGTTCATGCCACTGCATTCCAGCCTGGGCAGCAGAACAAGACTTTGTCTCACAACAAAACAAAAACAAAAACAATTTAAAGAAAATTTAGGTGATTTCTTTTCCATTTCAAGTAAAGAAAGACATTGCATGCATGATACCCCAGGATAGAAACCATAAAGATAACGCTTAGCAGATTTGACAATGCATCCTGTTAAAGATTCTGTATGGCAATAAATATGCAAACAAATAAATAAGGAAAATAAAATTTTAAAAAAGTCAAACTGAAAAAAAATTGTAACTATAGTAAAAAAAAGTATTATTATGCAATAAGATAAATTATAAATACTAAAAACAATCCCAGAAAAAGTGAAAAAGGATAGAGAATTCATTAAACAAATGGAAATTTCAATATTAAAATACCAAGATATTCAAATTCTTCCTTTAATTTCTGTGAAATTTGCTTGCCATTGCAGAGCAGATGACTGAAAGGGTCCAGTTTGGTAGGAGGTGGGGACTGGGGTGCTGGCACTCTAGCCTTGCAATGGAAATGTCTCATGGTACAGTCTTCTGGGAAGCCAGTTTGGCCAGGTGTAAAAATATGTTGCGTGAGCAGATCTTTTGACCCTGTAATTCCTTTTCTTGTATTTTATCCTAGGAAATTAATTAGATAAATGTGCATAGTTTATGTATAAGGATGGCTCATTGCAAGCTTATTGATTATAGGAGCCTTTAGGCACAACATAAATGTTCACAGTTACTTAAAAAGTAATTACACATCTATAAGTGGAATATTATTCAGCCCCTAAAACAATGAAAACTATAATGTAAAGTCTCAGAAAGATAGATCTGTGTTCATTTGCTAGGTCTGCCATAATAAATTATCACAGATTGGCCTCAATAATAGGACTTTATTATCTCACAGTCCTGGAGGCTGGAGGTCCAAGACCAAGTTGTTGACAGGGTTGGTTCCTCCTGAGGCCTCTCTCCATGGCTTGCAGATAACCATCGTCACCCGGGGTCCTCACACGGTCACTCCTCCATGTGTGTGGCTGCACGCTAACCTCTTCTTAGAAGGACACCAGTCAGATTAGATGAGAACTACCCTTAGGACCTAATTTTACCTTAATCACCTCTTTAAGGCTCTATCTTCAAATACAGTCACAGCAGGAGTTGCGGCTTCAACATGCGAATTTTAGGGGGAGACACAAGTTAGTTCCTAAAATACCTATAATACATTATCAATGGAATAAAAATGGAATCCACGGAGTAATAGATTTAGTGTATGTTCCCATCAACAAATATTCCTGGTTCAAATTTGAGCAGCACTGGCCAGGCATGGTGGCTCATATCTGTAATCCCAGCACTTTGGGAGGCTGAGATGGGTGGATCACCTGAGGTCAAGAGTTTGAGACTAGCCTGGCCAACATGGTGAAACCTGATCTCTACTAAAAATGCAAAAAATTAGCTGGGTGTGGTGGTGGGTGCCTGTAATCCCAGCTACTTGGGAGGCTGAGGCATGAGAATAGCTTGAGCCTGGGAAGCGGACATTGCAGTGAGCTGAGATTGCGCCATTGCACTCCAGCCTGGGCAACACATTTCCGGGCTAAACCGGGCCACAATTCCATTGTCACAGAAAGTGGCAGTGAATCTCAAAGGGTTTTCGGTTGAGCATGGAGAATGGCTCACTGAGCTGTTGCTTTCATTGTTTTCCCCAAGGATCTTGGAGTGCTGCATGCTCTCATATTCTCACATGGTCAGGAGTTCTTACTCACCAGGAAACAGCTGGGGAAAGAAGTAATATGTCCTCTCTAACTTACGTGTGAAGGAACATTTTGAGTATGACGAGAACACGCAGAAAGATCTCCTGACATAACTGTTATCCGTAGGGGGTTCCATTTAGCCCTACACAAAATCCCCTTGGGTTGCGAAGCAGAAATATGGAAAGGCAGCTGCTGCTTTCACTGCCCTACTCCTCCCTCCTCTTAACCTTTCATTTAAAAATCTAAAACAGGCCAACCTGATACTCTAGGGAGATTAAGAAATTTTTGCTGGCAATAGGAAGCATGCAACTAAGGAAAAAGCCCTCAAAACAAACAGCCCCTCAAAGATGAGGTCTGAGCTATTGTGATTTCTTTTCAGAAGCTCTAAGAGCAAGACAGCTGACAGCTAAATGAGTGGGCACTATTTTGAGAACTTGCATTCAGGATTAATTGGAGGGGTGAGGTTCTGTGGGCTCAGAGAGGCTGCCTGTAGCCACGAGGACAATGAGTGATTCTCCCCTCATCGTCTTCCACTTGGGACTCTCAGAGCTGGTTGCCATGGTTGATGAAGTGAAGTGCAGATGCTTCCGCCTTGATGACAGTGAGTGACAGGAGGTTGTTAAGGAAGCAGTGGGGGAGGATGAGTGAGAAGGTTATGCAGGGTGTGTGGCCAACCCTGGACCTGTCCAGTATAATGCCAGGCTTTGAGCAAAATGCCAAGAAGAAGACTGGATGAAGTGAGAAACTACTCATTTCATAGACGTTGCATGGCGATGCCTGCACACACAGGACTCCTACATTTCTGTTCTTCCTCTTCTGCTCTCTTTTCCACTCTTACCCTTGCTGATCTGACCTGCTTGGGCTGTCTCGATTATTTCTTATAAAGCCCTGACCACTCTCTCCTGAGCTGCTGTCTCCCATCTCTGGAGGTCAGCCAGGTACTTCCATTTGGAAGGCACACCATCCCCTTACAATCAACATGAGACAGATGAAATGTGGCACCTTTCCTTCCAAGCTTTCTCCCTGTCCCTATTCCTGTTCCAGGCTCCTCCTTGGATGGATTCCAGGTCCCCAAGGCAATCAGTGGCCTGGTCCTTCTTGGTCGAGGTTCATAGCATCATTTAAATTAGACTTGTCCCCTCTAGGCCCGTGACCATCAGCTTACTGCAAGCCATAATCAGGATGCCTGTGCTGGGCTGTGAAATGGCATTATAACTCATCGCTCATTCGTCTTCCTTTTCCACTCCAGTCTATCCTAGGGCTCTGCCAGACTCAGCTTCCTCACATGCGACTTCCAGTTTGATACCCTCTCACTTGCAATTTACAATGTCTTCCTGCTATTTACAGATTAAGCTCAGTTTTCACAGCTTAAAAGTTAAGACGTTTTATCATCTTGCTGCAACCTATGTTTCCAGTTACCCACTAACTCCTTCTTTACCCAGACATTCCACCCCAGCACTCAAACATACCTTGTATGTTTCTCCACCTCCCCCATTCCCTATTTTGAGGTCTGAGAACATAGTTTTCCTTTTCCAGGTATGACTGGCTGGCACTGTTTTGCCATTCTGAAAATTACCTCCAGTTCTTCAAGTTGGATTTCATTCCGCCTTCCATGTTAAAGTCACGTCCTACCTCCTCTATGGAGCCCTCCCTGACTTCACCCCTACAAGGGGCTCTCCCTTCTCCAAACTCCCACAACTTTTTAATGTATATATTCACATTTATTGCACATATATATCTTTTGGCATTTACTTTTACAAAGCTAAAATTTTGCAATACAGACTCCTAGGAAGTTGCAAAAATAGTAGAGTCCTGTGTGTCCTTCAGCTTCTGGCCATGTTGTGAATTTCCATAGCTGTGGTGCAATATCAGAGCCAGGAAACCCACATGGGAACATTCCCAGTTAACATTATCCAGTAGACTAGATGCCTTCATCTTTTATTCATTTATTTATTCTTTAAGATGGATTCTCGCTCTGTCACCCAGGCTAGAGTGCAGTGGCACGATCTTGGCTCACTGCAACCTCTGCCTCCCGAGTTCAAATGATTCTCCTGCCTCAGCCTCCCCAGTAGCTGGGATTACAGGCATGTGCCACCATGCTTGGCTAATTTTTGTATTTTTAGTGGAGATAGGGTTCCACCATGTTGGCCAGGCTGGTCTCGAACTCCTGACCTCAGGTGGTCCATCCGCCTCAGCCTCTCAAAGTGCTGGGTTTACAGGCATGAGCCACTGCACCTGGCCACCTTCATTATTTTTAACCCACATTCATTTGTGTGTATGTGCTTGTGTAGCTCTGTAGGTGTACACTTCCGTTTAACTTTATCCCATTACGGGTCCATGTACCCACCACCACTATCAAATGAGGAACTGTTCCACACCACAGAAGAATTCCTTATTCCTATCTCTCTGTGTTTGCACCTGGCCCCATCCTACCCATTGTCCCTGTCTACTAGTATCCACTAAGGTATTCTCCACCTCTGCTGTTTTATCGTTTTGAGAATGCTTTATAAAGATAACTTTTTGAAGTTGGCTTTTTTTCACTAAGCGTAATGCCCTTCAGACTCATCTAGGTTATTGTGTGTGTCAACAGTTCATTTCTTTTGATTGCTGAATAGCAGCATTCCAAACTATGGATGGACCATAGATTTTTCAACCATTCACCTGTGAGAAACATTCATTTTGTTGTTGTTGTTGTTGCTGTTTGTCCAGAATTTAGCTACTATAAAGAAAGCTGCTATGGATATTTTTATATAACTTTTTGTGAACATAAATTCATATTTCTTTGGGATAAATGCTTAAGAGAACAATTGCTGGACCACATGGTTAGTGCATGTTTAGTTTTATGAGAAACTGCCAAAGAGTTTTCCAGAATGGCTGCACCATATTACATACCCGCCAGCAATGCATGAGAGATCCAGTTTCTCCACATCTTTGCCAGCATGTGGCGTTATAATTTTAAAAAAATTTTTGTTGTTCTCATAAATGTGTAGCCAGGCATGCATTTTTGATGTGTAGACCTATCCATCTATCCATCAGGGCATGAGTCAAACATTTCCAAAGGCAGTGACTTGTCCTTGGTACAGCCCATGATGCATCAGACATGTAGATTCTCACCAAATACCTATGGACCAACTGCCTTCTATCTAGAAGTGTTATCACACTTTCCACTGCATACTCTGCTAATAGGCACTTTTATCCACACCTCATTCTTCTCCTCCATCATTGCCCTCTGGATTGTAAACTGCTTGAGGTTAAAGATGATGTCTTAATTGTGTAGACCCTAATTGTTGGCACACAGTAGCTGCTACACAAATTTGTGTGTGTGTGTGTTTTGTTGTGGGAGACTGAAATTCTGAAGCTTTTTTTTTTTTTGGTGTGGGGGGTGGGAGGGAGTCTTGCTCTGTTGCCCAGGCTGGAGTTCAGTGGCCCAATCTCTGCTCTCTGCAGCTTCCGCCTCCCAGGTTCAAGCATTTCTCCTTCCTCAGCTTCCCAAGTAGCTGGGATTATAGGCGTAGACCACCACGCCTGGCTAATTTTTTTATTTTTAGTAGAGACAGGGTTTCACTGTGTTGGCCAGGCTGATCTCGAATTCCTGACCTCATGATCTGCCTGCCTCTGCCTCCCAAAGTGCTGGGATTATAGGCGTGAGCCACTGTGCCCAGTCAATTCTGCAACTTTTTTTTATTGCAAAGAAGGAAGGGTGCTCAAGGCATAGAGAACAACACAGAGGCCTCACCTTGAGAGGCATAGCCATGGGGTTTAGATTGAACATGAATTTAGTTTTGATACTTAAGAATTCTAACTTCATGTTCAATCTAAACACCATGGCAGCCCTGGTCTCAGCCTTACCTCTGCAGTCCAGTTGTCGCTTGGACAGTACATCCTTTCCCAGTAACGAGATGACACACCCCTGTGCATATTTCAGGCTGCTTTCTATCTGGTTTTTCACCATTCTCACGCCAAGAACACCAAGGTTTGTGAGGCCTCTGTTGTATATTGTGACAAAGAGCAATTTATGTGGTTGGCAATAAAGTAGGTTTTTTAGGGGTTGATATTTTTCAGTTTAATTTTCATCCCTTTAGTGGGTTGAATTGTGGTCCTTCAAAAATATATCAACATCCCAACCCCTGGAATCTCAGAATATGACCTTACTTGGAAATACAGTCTTTGCGGATTTAAAGAAAGTAAGAATCTCTAGATAAGGTCATCCTTCATTAGGGTGGGTCCTAAATCCACTGAAGAATGTCATATAAGAGACAGAAAAGGAGAAGGCACAGAGACACAAGGAAGAAGCCACGTGAAGGTGGAGGCAGAGACTGGAGTGAGGCAGCCACAGGCTCAGCAGTGTGAAGGGTTGAGGAAGCCTCTGGAGGCTGGGAGAGGTGAGGAACTGATGTGCCCTCAGAGCCTCCAGAAGGCACCAGCCCTGCTGACTTCTTGATTTCAGATGTCTGTGAGACAAGAAACGTCTGTTGTTTTAAGCCACTCCATTGTGGTCATTTTGCATGGCAGACCTAAGAAACGGATGCCATCTTCAAGATCATTTGAACAGTATAGAAAAATGTATTTCACAAAACTTTTACTTATTATTTCACGTTTTTAAACTTCATATTCCACGTTTTGCTTTATTTTGGGTATCAAGGCTTCTAGGGCATATTTTACTCAACCCAGAAGCATGGACATAATAAGACCTGGTTAAAGAGTGCACTGTGAGTGAGCCATGGGGTGAAGGATCCTGCTGCTGCCTCACAGCCTCCTGCCTCCCTGTGCACACATAGGTTTACTGTCAGGACTGTAATGAGGTTTGCATGAATAAACAGCTTTAGAAACAGCTTTCAAGTTTCCACCAAAATACCTGTTAGGAAGTCTTGTTTCCACTGTAATTGCTAATTGCTTACCTACATGTGACCTGGGTATCTATAATGCAGACATGAGCAACACATGATTGTAGAAAATTCCAATTTAAATTATTACATTTTTATTTGGGTTCCAAGCAGAAAACATCTTAGGCAGCCACTGCAGATTATTTCTAGAAGCGAAGGGAAACCTGGCTTGGAGATGGAGTCGGTGAGAAGCTAGAAGGGAATCTGTTAAGGATGCCAGGGATGGAGGGGTTCCTTCTCCATGAAAATAAGTGGAGTCAAGGAGGAATCCTTGAGGCAGCCTCTCCCAGACATGCAGGATCATGGGTTTTGACTTGGGGAATTTTATGATATTCCAGTGCAGGGATATAAGGAGGCAATGTCCAGGGAACAGGGCTCTTCCCCCAAAGACAGAACCCCTGGGTCCCTCATCCTTTCCGCATCTTCTGCTGTGTTTGGTATCTAAGGCCCTTGGCCCAGCCATTTGGAGTCCACTCAAATCCACACCTACATGGTGAGGAATAAAGGGAGACAAACTCAATGGAGTCATTGTCCCCATAGAGCTTCCTTTCCTAGACAGACGGAAACCCAGCAAACACACGAAGCGAGACATCAGGCAATCAGTGATACCTGGGTGTAGAGAACAAGGCATCCCTTCTATTCTTGCTCCTAAGGATTTCAGGTAGTTTGTTGCCCAGCCCACTTAGGCTATATATGCTGCTTTCTCTCCAACTAGTCATAGCTATCAGCCAGCCTGGCCACTTTGGAAATAAGAATATTTAATGCACTCATGGACGTGGGAGCCTGTGTTCTAAGACATTCTTAGTCATAGTTAGCTGAGACTCTAAAGAGTGGCATATGTAATCAAGATAAAATATGAAGTGTGCATCTGGTATATTTTGGAGCCTATAAAGAAAGATTCTGTGCTGATAATATTTACATTGGGTTTTTCTTGTTGTTTTGTTTTTCCAAGATGATGGAATATAGGCATTGTTAGCATGCCTTTTCCACTTGGAAAGATAAAATAGTGTGTAGAGATTCACACTGTGAACTTTTTTCCAAGAAGGAACACAGGACCATAAACAGCTTTGAAAGAAGCTGTGAGTAGCAGCCTACACTGCTGTCTTTGGGAAACACCACTGAACATGTAAGGATTCTTATAGACTACAGGTAAAGGGTGGAAAAAGAGATTTTCAGCAAATGGAAGCCAAAAACAAGGAGTAGCGATTCTGATATCAAATAAAACGGACTTCAAAGCAACAACAGCAAAAAACAAACAAACAAACAAAAAACAAAAAACAAGAAAAAGACAAAGGTCACTATATATTGATAAAATGACCAATTAAACAAGCAGATGTAACAATTGTAAATATATATGCATCAAACTCCAGAGTTCCTAAGTTCTTGAAGCAATCAGTATATCAAAAGGACACCTGTATACATGTTTATCACAGCACAATTCACAACTGTAAAGATATGGAATCAACCTGAGTCCTCATCAATCCATGAATGGATAAAGAAAATGTGGTTCATACACAACTTACCCATGTAAAAAACCTGTACGTGTACCCTCTGAGCCTAAAATAACAGTCGGAAAGGAAAAAAATCATAAAAGCAAGACTCAACTAAAAAAAAAAACAAAAAGAAAAAATTGTGATATATATACCATGAAATGCAACCCAGACATAAAAAAAAATACAATGACTTTTATAGCAACTTGGATGAAACTGGGGGCCGTTATTCTAAGTGAAGTAACTCAGGAATTAAAAACCAGGTATTCATGCTCTCACTTATAAGTGGGAGCTAAGCTATAGGTATGCCAAGGCATTCAGAGTGGTGTAATGGACATTGGAGACTCAGAAGTGGGGAGGGAGGTGAGGAATGAAAAACTAGCAGTTGGGTAAATGTACACTACTTGGGTGATGGGTGCACTAAAATCCTGGACTTCACCACTACACGATTCATCCATGTAACCAAAAACCACTTGTACCATTAAAACTAATGAAAGAAAAAAATTAACTAATTAATTTAAAAACCACAATGGGGAGTCCCTGCATGCTAAGTAGGTAGAACAAATCAATCATAAATGACTGCCATTTTGTCTACATGCTGTATAAAAAAGGTGAAACTGCTCCTTTTCTTCTCCTTTAAAAAAAAAAAAAAACAACTTTGGTATTTGTGCTCAAGACTACTATGGGAAGGACCCAGTTATAAACATGCATTTCCCGCCAATATTTCTTCTTCAGAAAAGTCCTAAGCAAGTCAAGACATGCAATGATTTCTTTTGGCCTCCTATAAAACAAATGAGCCCTTTTTGTTTTGTTTTTGTTTTAGAGACAGGATCTCTCTGTCACCCAGGCTGGTGTGCAAGATCATAGCTCACTGCAACCTCAAACTCCTGGGCTCAAGTGATCCTCCCACCTCAGCCTTCTGCCCAAGTAGCTAAGACTACAGTCATGTGTCAGCATGCCTGCCTAATTTAAAAAAAAAATTTTTTTTTTTTTTTTAGAAACAGAGTTTCAATATGTTGCCCAGGCTGGTCTTTAACTTATGGCCTCAAGTGATCCTTCCACCTTGGCCTCCCAAAGCTCTGGGATTTCAGGCATGAACAACTACACCCAGCCAATGATCCATTTTTTTATGAAATTTATATTAAACTGGTTGCTTTCTAAAAAAAGTTTTTAAAAACCTCTAGAGGCAAAGTCCGTCTATTTTAGAATCTTGATAGAAATCATAGGCTTATCTACATGGATATCTATAATCAACACCTATTAACGCATCATCAGTTACAAAACCAAAGTGAGAACTGTGAGTACAGGAAAATGTCAATACTGTTTAAACTAGATTTATGCAACCACAAGGAATATCACTTAAATCGTTCATCATAGAGCAGATTTTGCACCTGGCAGATGGGACTGTTGTCACAGCAGCACAGGTAACACCCAGCAGTAAGGCCAGGAGGCCCCTCCCGCAGCCAACCAGTGCCCCCATGAGAAGGCAGCCACTGCCCTACCTCCCACCTGGAGCTGCTGCCCTGTTAGAACGTGATGGAACAGACAGGACACCTTGGCAGGGCTAAGTGACCAATGTCTTTTCTTGGCCGAGAATTTCATGTCATTTGCATTATTTTTCAAAGTCGGTCACCCTAAGTAGAAAACAAAGATGGCTGTGTCTGAAAAACTGAACACAACTAATAATTCCATTCCCAGGCCAGAAAAGGGACCAGTGGACAGATTTCTCTCCTCAAACTCTAAAACACAACCTGACTTTCTAAAAGAGAATATCTGTTATCCCTTTCTCAAAAATGCCATGACAAAGATTTTCATCATTTCAAGATTATTTTATATTTGACGTCTCAGAAGACTATGTATATATCTTACTATTGTATTACATTTCTTATGTTTTTCTGATTGCAAATGAATAGAAGCTTAATGCAGAAGGTTTGAAAAATGCAGAAAAGTATAAAAAAGCATAGAAAGATATCATTCATAATTGTAATACTGAGAGAAGCAACCATTTTAACAAGCACATTTTCTTCTATCTAAAAAGATATGATTTCTGAGCCTTGTCAAGATAATACTACATATATGTATACATATACTTTTCAAATGTCCTGCTTTTTTTAACTTTTATTTTAGGTTTGGGGTGCATGTGAAGGTTTAGTTACATAGGTAAACTTGTGTTATGGGGGTTTGTTGTATAGATTATTTCACTGCTCAGGTATTAAGCCCAGTACCCAATAGTTGTCTTTTCTGCTCCTCTCCCTCCTCTGACTCTCCCCCGTCAAGTCTTCCACGATGACTGAACTAATTTACACTTCCACCAACAGTGTATAAGCATTCCTTTTTCTCCACAACCTCCCCAGCATGTGTTATTTTTACACTTTTTAATAATAAAATTATTAAAGTCATTCTGACTGGTGTGAGATGATATCTCATTGTGGTTTTGATTTGCATTTCTCTAATGATCAGTGATATCGAGATTTTTTTATATGTTTGTTGGCCACATATATGTCTTCTTTTAAGAAATGTCTGTTCATGTCCTTTGCCCACTTTTTAATGGGGTGGTTTGTTTTTTTCTTGTAAATTTGCTTAAGTTCCTGATTATTAGACCTTTACCAGATGCATAGTTTTCAAATATTTTCTCCCATTCTGTAGGTTGTTTACTCTGTTGATCATTTCTTTTGCTATGCAGAAGCTCTGAAGTTTAATTAGATTCCACTTGTCAAATTTTGCTTGTGTTGCGATTGCTTTTGTTATCTTTTTCATGAAATCTTTGCCATTCCTATGTCCAGGATGGTATTGCCTAGGTTGTCTTCCAGGGTTTTTACGGTTTTGGGTTTTACGTCTTTAATCTTTCTTGAGTTGATTTTTGTACAGGTTGTAAGAAAGGGGTCCAGCTTCAATCTTCTGCATATGGTTAGCCAGTTATCCTAGCACCATTTCTTGAATAGGGAGTCTTTTCCCCACTGCTTGTTTTTGTCAGCTTTATCAATGCTAAGATGATTGTGGATGTGTGACCTTATTTCTGGGCTCTCTATTGTGTTCCATTGGACGATGAGCCTGTTTTTGTACCATTATCATGGTATTTTGGTTGCTGTAACCCTGTAGTAGAGTTTGAAGTTGGGTAACGCGATGCTTCCAGCTTTGTTCTTTTTGCTTAAGATTGCTTTGGCTTTCAGGCCCTTTTTTTGGTTCCATATGAATTTCAAAAATTTTTTTCTAGTTCTGTGAAGAATGTCATTTGTAGTTTGATAGGTATAGCACTGAATCTGTGAATTGATTTTGGCAGTACCATTTTAATGATATTGATTCTTCCTATACATGAGCTTGGGATTTTTTTTTTTTCACTTGTTTGTGTCTTCCCTGATTTCTTTCTGTAGTGTTCTGTAATTCTTGTTGTAGAGATCTTTCACCTCCCTGGTTAGCTGGTATTTTTAGAAATGTTATTCTTTTGTGGCTGTGAATGGGATTGCCTTTCTAATTTGGCTCTTAGTTTGGCTGTTGTTGGTATATAGGAATTAGTGATTTTTGTACATTGATTTTGTATCCTGAAACTTTGCTGAAGTTGTTTATCAGCTGAAGAATCTTTTGGGCTGAGACTATGAAGTTCTCTACATATAGAATCATGTCATCTGGTTTGACTTCCTCTCTTCCTATTTGGATGCCTTTTATTTCCTTCTCTTTCCTGATTGCTCTAGCTAGGACTTTCAATAGTATGTTGAACAGGAGCAGTGAGAGAGGGCATCCTCGTCTTGTGCTGGTTTTTAAGGTGAATGCTTCCAGCTTTTGCCCATTCAATATGATATTGGCTGTGGGTTTGTCATATATAGCTCTTATTATTTTAAGGTATGTTCCTTCAATACCTAGTTTATTGAGAGTTTTGAAATGGAATGAGTGTTGAATTTTATCAAAAGCCTTTCCTGCATCTATTGAGATAATCCTGTGGCTTTTGTCTTTAGTTATGTTTATGTGATAAATCACATTTATTGATTTGTGTATGTTGAATCAACCTTGCATCCTGGGGATAAAGCCTACTTGATCATGGTGGTCAAATCCTGCTTTTTAAAAATTCAGCTATATTATACGACTGCCTCCTATATTAAGAAAACTTATTTAAACCCATAATTTAAAATTACCACATAATATTGAATTAGGCTGATGCACCACCATTCACAGAAGCAGTCACTTCATTAAGCTATTTAGAGAGAAACAATTTTTTATTATTTTAAAGTTCTGTCTTGACTCTTTCTACATAAATATTTGTCTATAACTTTTATTTCTTTGGTATAGATAATTAAGGGTGAAATTAATGAGTCAAAAGACATGAACTGCTTATGGCTTTTGATATATTTTGTCAAATTGCTTTAAAAAATTTTCCTGCCAAATGATATATCAGAATGTAAATATTTGTGCATCTCTGCCAATATTCCATATTATCATTTATTTTGTTTCTCTATATGTTTATTAATGAAACCAATACCCAACAAGTGAAGTTAAATGAATTTTTTTGAGTAGCATTCTACTTCATAAATGTTTGTAAATTAATACAAATGCCAACAGGTCGAAATCTTACATATGTTTACTTTTGTTATATATACACCAAATAGCATTTCTGAATATGTTTGGTGCAGTTCAGACATAAATATTCTATACTTCCATAAAAGATACTAAATAGCTGTGGACAAAAAGAAAACGGGAATCAAGGCTATCTAAGGAGTTAATGGCTTAACTTTTTCCAACAAACAGCTGTAAACTGTTTT
Source organism: Pan troglodytes (assembly GCF_028858775.2). Classification (NCBI taxonomy): domain Eukaryota; kingdom Metazoa; phylum Chordata; class Mammalia; order Primates; family Hominidae; genus Pan; species Pan troglodytes. The sequence continues at coordinate 40,910,693 of NC_072420.2, forward strand.
CAAAGTTTTGCCAGGTTAGATTTGATCTTTGGTTTTAACTGTGTTATGGGAGCCTTAGCAATATAAATCTGCCTTTCAACATGACATCCTGTCTCTCTCACATCCACTGTAGCCTGGGGTCCTGGAAGCAGGCTTTGGGAAGATGTGAGCACCTTGTGTACACTTGAGGGCGAGTCATTGTCTGTGTGTGGCCAGCTACCTCTTTCTCCATGAACCAACCTCGAGTGGCTATTTCCAAACGTAGCCAAGTCAAGCATTAGAAGAGTTTCATTTAAAGTGAATATACATGTCTGACTTAATAAATAAAATGTAGAAGGAAAATACAGAATGGACTGTACAACAAAATATTCACTGAATTCACTATTTTGTCTCCTCTGAAAACATCCTGTATTTGTAAGAATAACCTTAGCCTGGGTTTTGAGGTTAAGACATTTGGTATTCAAGAGATAAATTAGCTTATCCCACTTTTTAATTAAAATGGTTTTCCTCCATGGTACATAAATAGACTATAAAGAAATTTGATGTTATGCAAACTCTGCTATGATAAACTCTAACACTGCATAATCTTTAATAAAAAGTCTCCACAATTTTGGTGCCACACAGTGATGAGGATGTATTAGAATAGCTATAGGAGACTCCCCATGAGAGTTCACAGCTTAACTGTGACTGAAGAAACAGATGCAGGACACAATTTCTTTCCTTCTATTCCGAAGTGCATAGAGGTATTGTGCATGTGTGAAAAGCGGCAAGAAATGCAGCAGGCTCACCCTAGCACCCAACCAAAAGGTGGTCATTTATCCTTCCGCTCTCATCACTGTGCTCACCGGGCCACAAGGCTGCACAAGCTTACTTTTACAACGTGTTGTCTGAGGTCACTCCATCAATGGAGATTTTAATCTCATTAATCTCTGAACCATCCTAGGAGGTAGCTTTGTATTATCTCCATTTCACAGATGCAGAAACTGAGGCTCAGAGATGCTCAGAAACCCGCTACAATTCACATGGCTAGTGAGACGCAAAGTAAGGATTTAAATTCATTTTTGCCTGACTATAGTAGCTCTGTTTATTATTATGCAAGAGTTGTGGAGTGTCAAACAGGATGAAAAAGAGTTGAGAGCCTCAAAGAGTTGAGTAGAGTGAAACCATGAATAATAGACGGATCTCTCCCAGAACTACACTACCTGTCCCACCCATGCCACCACCACACTACCCAGCCTGCAGAGGGCATTACAATCAGACACCTGATTGGATTACTCAGATCCAAGATCTAGATAACCTGAAAAATTATTTTATATGTATATTTATATGTATAATAATGTGTACGTGTATAATACATATATGTATAATATATACATATATAATATACATACATAATAGGATTATTATATAAATAACATAAAGTATATATGATATGCATAATATAAAATAATACATATTATATATAATATACATATAAATAATAATCATAAGATTGTTTTGTATCAACTGATCTCAGGTACAGTCCAACAACACCTGGGATCCCTGATACTTTTTCAAAGGATCTGTGAGATCAGAGCTATTTTCAGAATATCACTAAAAAATTATTTGCCTTTTTAGCCAACAGTACAAAAGCAACAGTGGGCAAATCTGCTGGGGCCTTAATAGGATTCAAGGCAGTGGCACCAAACTCTTCTCACGGCCGTTGTGGTCTTCACAATTGTCCGTCAACACTCGCAACAAAAACAAACGTGGCAGCTTCACTTCAGCATGTCCTTGACTAAGCAGTGAAAATCATTTCATTTCATTCCATCTCAACCATTGAGGGTGTGCGTTTTTAACATTCTGTGCGACAGAATGGCAGAAACATACAAAGCACCTGTGTGTTGGGTGCTCAAGAAAAGCTCCAGTGTGGGACTGAATATGAGCTGATCAGCTGTGATTTTCATGGAACACATTTCTACTTGAAAGAAAAACTGATGAACTATTTTTGTCTGGGTATTTGACAAACATTTTCTCAAAAGGAATGAAGTGAGCCTGTCACTTCAAGGGAAACAACCGAGAGTGTTTGTTGCCAGTGGTAAAATTTGAGCTTTTAAGTCTTAATTCGATTTTAGAAAACTTGGATTCTTCACCACATGCTTAACATACCTTCCCAATATTTAAAGATATTTTGGATGACATTAGTAGTGATATTATAAATGTGATTTTAAAAGTATTGTATAATGGAGTGCATCAACATTTGGAACGTCTACGTTACTAAGTGAATAAATACTTTCCAAAAACCAATGCATGGTGTTATAAAATCATGCATGTGTAAAAGATCCAGAAACACCGATATATTTTAATGCAATAGGGTAGGAAAAGGCTGTTGATATGGTTTTTGGTTCTGCATGGGAATTAATCTTTAAAAACCACCGCTTGCCAAATTTTGGTAGAGTATCAAAGAGCAATAGCCATGATGATCTGAAAATGCTATTAAGCTTCCCTGTCCAACTACATCTCTGTGCGAACTGTATTTTCTTCATATGCTTCAACGAACATAACACACCACAGTAGATTGAATGCAGAAGCAGCTACAAGCCAGACTTCAGAGATTTTCAAAAAATGTAAAATAATTCATCCTCTTCTCACCAATTTCTAAAAATAGTTTTTTTATTAAGAAGTGTATTTATGATAATATGTCATAGTTGTCATTTAAAAAAATATCTCAGTGTATTCTCTAGTACAGCAAATATTGATAGATCCAACCCACAGAAACAAAAGCCCTTTGGAATCTTCAAGAATTTTTAAGATTATAAAGTGGTCCTAGGGTCAAAAATCTTGAGAAGTGTCCTTCTATATAATTGAGACAATTCTGAAGTTTGAAATCTATATTGATCTGTATTGAAGATCTAAAGTCTAATGGAAGTTTCTTAGAATAAGGGCCAAATCTGCAAATATAATAAACTTTAATCCCTGGAAATGTTCTTTGCTCAATATTCTTTTACCCATGACCACGCTCCCCTCCAGCATCCCTACCAACCTTTGTTCCCTTCTCAGATGTGTCCGGTGTGGCCTCTCTTTCCCCTCCTGACACCAGGAGACCTGCCCAGCAGCCTGCCCTCAGTCCCTGCTCCTGATGTGGGAGCCAGGAGGAAGGTGCAGGATTGGAGTTACCTCCTGAGACTCACCCTCAGAGCAGCTTTGAGGAGGTGCCCAGGCTGCAGGGCCCTGAACCCCAGGTAACACCTGAACATGGTCCTTAGTCCTGCAACCCAGAGCCCAGCCCATCACTTGAGCCTGAGAGCCCCCATTCAAGTCATTTCTGAGCCACGTTGAACTTGCCATCATCACTGCTTTCATTCCAGCTGCTACTGTCCTAAGGGAAATGCCATTTTCAGCTCTTAAACACATTCTTTTCTTGCAGCATGACATATGGGCTTCCTAAACACAGGTAAAAAAAAGCTCCAATAGGAAGACAGCTTTTCTCAGAACCAGAAGAGTATTTTTAAACATCTTTAACGAAAATCTAAGTTACCTTTTTTTTCTACAGTCATATCATATATACACATTATAATTAGAAACACACATGCTCAGACACATCCATGTATCTATCTAAATAGATTTTTTTGTCTTTTAAGTCATCAATAGCGGTTGTTAACATGATCTAATAAAATGCCTAGGCTATATTTCAATGTGAAATTGTTAAAAGTTACAACATTAATAAAAAGTTGCTCTCATTCACTTATGAAGGTTAGAATGGTTTCTGAGTATGAGAATGACAACACTTATGTGAACACATTTAATGGCCTCTCTAAAACAGAGAGGGTGCTCAAAAATGCCCTCTCATATTTCCCACCTGCCCAGATAGGCCCATGTGATGGTTGCCTCCATCAGGAAGGATGGAGAGCTTCTGGAAACCCCTACCCTACCCCACATGCTGGGGGTCCCTGGGGAATGCACTGGCATTTCCTAGATTTCAGGGAAGCGAAGAATGAATGAAATCAGGATGAAGCAAAATGAATTTCTCAAAATAACCCACAGTGTCATAACAATGTATGTACTAGGGAATTGAGAAAACCTTTGGCTAGGTATAAAAATGGGGATTTTTTAACTGAAAAAGAATTTTTGAACTCTTTAAATATCCTATGATTCAGTCTATTTTTCTCCCCCAAGAAATCAAAGCAGTATAATCTTTCATTAACTAGTTGATTATCACTCATGCATCATTGAACACCAACACTATTTCAAACAAGATCTGGTTAAATTGTAAATGAGAATAAATCTGGTGATAAATGGATATCATATTTAATATTTAAATGTCTCTGGTATTTACACATCTCTGGTAGTTTTGTTCTTAGTCAACTGTTTAAGTGAATGTTGAGAAGAAATGAAAGAAAGATGTTTGCTCCTCTTTGAAAACAGTTATGGTTTCCTTGCAGGAATATGCTCATCTTTCACATTTCATCAGAAACACAAGAAGTCTGGCTAGAGGCAACGACACTGACGGGAAGAGCTCTATGATGGGGAAAGATTGCTTGGGAAATGCAGCCTTCTACTATATACACTAAAATTATCAATAACGTTGCAAAAAGAGAATTCAATTCCATAAACTAATATTGATGCACAAATGAGCAAAAATCAACAATTGGCAATAAATGACATCTTAAATCTGCATTTGAAGGTTTTTACAATAGTCAAAAATAAACATAAAAATTTGCTTTCATATTTTCTAAAATGAGTATCAGAGACATTGCATCCTCTCAAATGACAGCTATTGGGACAACCATCTCTAAGGCTACATCTTACGTTTCATATTTATATGCCAGTGAATTTTCAAGTTAAAAAGGACACTTCAAAAAGATAACAAGTCCATGTTTTGTCCTAAATTGAATTATCAGTCACCTGAACATTCAATCCCACATGTAGTTGGCTCTATGGACTCTTGATAAAAATGTAAGTTGGTTTGAATTAGAAACTACCTTTTCAAGGAGGTACTGTGCATGCTACAAGGTGAAGCACATGACACTCACACGAGGTACACACACCATACACTCAGGTTGTGTACTGGTAAACACTGAAACATCCCTGTTCACAGGAGTTTGGCCAGGCCAAATGCATGAAAGACACTGCCCATTCTCAGACTCAGATCCTCCTGCCAACAAGGTAAGCCTGTGAATGATAGATGAGTGTACACATATGCATACTTGTATTTCCCTTCTCTTTACTGCCTGCCTTCATTTCTGTTTACAAGACCTGCCCCATCCACTTGACCTTGACCATCATTTCACGGCTGCACCTTGCCCTTTGGACCAAGCCCACGACATCTGCCTTGTGTTTAGAAGCTCATTGCCATCCCAGCCTCTTCCCCCAGCGATCTCAGGCACAGCCTCTCAAAACCCCTTACCCACATTCATTCCCACTCAAATACTCTACAATTTGTAATTTTCCCACCTTCAACCTTTAAGCCTTCTCTATCCTCAAAACGGCTAAAATCCTGCCAGATATGAAAGAAGCCATGACATCATCTCCTCCACCCTTCTTTGTGTGTGGACTCAACAGTGCCCTCCTGGATCCCTCATCCAGGAGGTTGAGGGATTAAGAGGCCCCGCCATCCATCCTGAGATAGTGCAGACCTTGTTGATAAAAGTCTCTATATTCCCGGAGGCCAGTTGCTTCCCTATCCCTACCTATTACCGCTGGGGTCCACACGATCTTTGTTGGGACCATGGAGAGAACACAAAGATAACAATACTTTTCCCCAGGCCTCAGAGCCTCGATTTGTGTGAACTAAGGGGAGAAGAAAGTAGAGGGCAGAGAAAGTCCCCCTGTCCTCCAACACCTTCTTGGAATCAGACACAAGTGTGCTGGTGATGCTCCACCATTGACCAAGATCCCAGAACCATCACTACATTGATATATTTTCACACTGAAAGGCAATGATTCCAACGTGAAAATATCTATTCCCTTATGGGTTTGATAAAGACTTTCTACGTATAAATAGCACTTATTTACGAACTGCTTTACATGCATTAACTCTTGCACGTCCACTTATCTATCCAATGAGATGTGTTCTCTTATGATCCCTGTTGTACAATTGGAGAAACTAAGGCTGGAAGAGATGGAGTTAGTACATGGCAGAGCTGGGATACAAAGCCAGACAGTCTGGTCGTCAGAACCTGTGCTCTTGACTTTCTCCCCAAATGGTAGTGAACTCTGCAATAAGGAACATAGATAAGATGCACAGAAAGTTTGGTGACAAAGTGCGGACACAAATGTGGAACACATAGTTTTATTTATTCCTTGGTAGCCAATTCTTTGTAATTCAGTGGGTTCTCTGATTTTCTTGGATTGAAACAGAAATTTCTCCCTTGAACACTGAGTTGATAATAGCTCAGTTCACTTCCTTGCATTTCTTTAGGGGTGCTATTTTAATGTCGGGAGAGATATCAAGCAGCAGAAGAGATTCTATATTAAAATGATATTTTCTATTTGGCTACGAAATGAAAGAAATATAGATACAGACAAGAGCTAAGTGAGGAGGCCTGGTGGCAACAAAATGTCCCAAACCCATGCAGCCCTCCACAAAGACCTCATTGTGTCAAGCTGTAACAAATGAACCCAAAGTCATTCTCTAATGTTTAGACACCTCTTTCAAGAACAGCAATACAGATCTTTAACCAATCCAAAAGTTAATTTGCCATTTATGTTGTTTATACTTCAGCAATTATTTAACATTTTTTAAAATTTTTATTTTAAGTTCAGGGGTACAAGTGCACATTTATTATGCAGGTAAACTTGTGTCACGGGGGGTTGTTGTACAAATTATTTCATTATCCAGGTATTAAGCCTAGTACCCATTAGTTACTTTTCCTGATTCTCTCCCTCCTCCCACCATCCACCCTCCAAAAGGCTCCAGTGTGTCTTGTTACTCTCTCTGTGTCCATGCGTTCTCCTCATTTAGTTCCCACTTGTAAGTGAGAACTTGTAGTATTTGTTTTCTGTCCCTCCGTTAGTTTGCTAAGGATAATGGTCTCCAGCTCCATCCATGTCCCTGCAAAGGACATGATCTCATTCTGCTTTATAGCTGCATAGTATTTCATGATATATGTACCACATTTTCTTTAGTAGTTTCTTAGGCTCTAGGACGAAAAAAAAAATCATTTAAGGATCAAAGACTGATGCTGGGATAAAATGTGTCATGGTTGACTCTTGCCCATTCTGAAGCCACATTCCTGGGAATTCAGCACTAAAGCATTTGGAAGGCTTCGAGCTTTTCCAGAAGACTGGTGCATCCTGTGAGAATCACAGCACAATGACTCAGCCTCCCAGCTGCCACTTTCCTGAAGATAGAGGAGGGCAGGCATCTTACGGCATGTTAACCAACTCTTTGGAAAAGGGTCATTTTTGTGGCCTGTCACAAGACTGAGGCTGATAGGAAATGCTACTTTACCAATACTAGACAACATTTGGGGTAAATTGTTTTCTAAAGGCCTAGTAGCTGTCTCTAGTTCTTCCCATGATATTTCTCAGAATTTGAAATGTGATGACTCTGTCTTAAGATCATACAGGTATTTTGAGGTCTGTAGCTACAGAGTACCACCCCTTTCCCCCACTGCTACCCTTACTGGTACACCTGGGAGGATACCTGCTCTTCTATTTGGTTTTTCAAAGTAATAAGCAACATTTTAGAATACATTTAGATTTATAGAAAAGTTGAGATAATAACACAGGAAGTCCCCATATACTTCACACCTCCACATCCAGTTCCTCCATTATTTACACCTTACATTAGTGTGGCACGTTTGTTACAATTATTGAATGACTATTAATGCATTGTTAACTAAGTGCATACATTGTTCAGATGTCCCTACCTGCTACCTAATGTCCCTGGTTTGTTTCAAGATCCCATCCAGGATCCCATTCTACATTCTGCCATCATGTCTTCTTAAGCTCCTCTGTAGTAGTTTCTCAGACTTTCTGTGTTCTTAATGACTGTCAGTCTTGAGGAATGCTGGTCAGGAATTATGTAGAATACCTCTCAGTTGGGACTTGTCTGTTGTTTTTCTCATTTTTAGGCTGAGGTTATGAGAGTTTTGAAGGGGCAAACTACGGAGGTAAAGTACCATTCTCATCACATCATATCAAGGGTAAATGCTATCAACAGGGCTTATCAGTGTTGCTGTTGACCTTGGCCACCTGGCTAAGGTGGTGCTTGCCAGGTTTCTCCACTGGAAAGCTTCTCTTTCCATGTTGTCCTTTCTGGAAGGAAGTCACTCTGCAAAGCCCACACATAAGGAGTGAGAGTTATGCTTCATCTTCTTGAGGTGGTGTATCTACATAAATTACTTGGAATTCTTTTGTCAGGAAAATTTGGCTATTGTTACCATTTATTTATTCAATCATTTATTTATATCAGTGTGGGCTTATTTTACACTTATCACTTATTTTACACTGATACACTTATCAGGGTGTATTTATTTTAAACTTTGGGTTATAATCCAATACCGCCTTATTTGTTCTGTTGCTCAAATGATTCCAGATTTAACCACTGGGAACTCCTTCAGTTGGCTCCCACGTCCTACTGATGTATCACCATCATTGCGTGTTTATTTTATCCTTTCTTTCCCCCTCCACCTCTCTCCCTCTCTTTTTTTTTTTCTTGGTACTTCTTTATTTTCTGACTCTACAAGAAGTTCCAAGTGCTTGGAAGTTCCAAGTTCTTTTATATTCCCTTACCAGTCTTAGAATTAGCGTTCTCAAAGGAGTCCTGGTTCATTTTATTGGAAAATCCTATTAGAAACCAAGATTTGGGGACAGTTGTGTTTATTGCTACTGTGGCATTGTTCCTTGCTTCCAGGTCCTCTTAGCTGACAGAAAAAAAAATGTGTGTATACTAACACATGTATATACACACACCTATGAATATTCCTATATGTATCCATTGTATCTCTATTCAGCTAAACAAGAGTTCGTACTGATGTCTCTAAGTCTAATCAGGTACCACACAGCTCATTCTAGCCTCTTCCCCAGCTTGTTTGTAAACTCCCACTTCATGGTGAGAAACCCAACTCCCATGATCTGCCACCCAGGGCCCTAATTGTTTAATTACAGTTTAGATGTATAGTAGTTTCAGAAGTAAGTCCCTGTTAGAAACAACTTTGTCAACCAGAGTGCAATGTTTACGTATATTCTTTTTGACTTTAGTCATACAGCTTCCATTCATCTCCAAAGTTACTTAGGTCAGCATCCAATTAGTAAAGTTATTTAACTCATTTATAATACAATTAGATTGATTTGCACAGTCTCCATTTCATCCTGGGGTCCCGTGACCTCTTAAATGCTTTTTTTGAAAATTTTAATTACATTTTAATTCACCTACATTAAGATTCATTCTTTTTGCTGGAAGGCTCTGTGGTTTTGACAAATACATGGTGTTACATATTCATGGTTGCATTATCATACATAATATCCTCAACTCCCTAAAAATGTCCTGCATGCTTCACCTGTTCAGTCCTCTCCTTTCCCCAAATCCCTAACAACCACTGATCTGCTTCTGAACTCAATTGTTTTGCCTTTTTCAGAATGTCATAAAAATGGAGTCATAGAGTATCCAGCCTTCTTAGACTGCCTTCTTTCCCTTAATATGCACTTAATTTTAGTGGTTTGACTCATTATTCTATTTTATAGCTGAATAATATTCTATTGTCGAGAGATGTACCAAACAAAAGTTTGTGTATTTATTCATCAGTTGAAGCACAGCTTGATTGGTTCCAAATTTTTGGCAATTATGAACAAAGCTGTTATAAACATTGATATGCAGATTTTTATGTGGACATACATTTTTACATCAGTTGGGCAAACACCCAGGTGTACAATTGCTGGATCCTAAGACAACACTGTATTTAGCTTTGTAAGAAACTGTCGAGCTGGCTCTATACTTCTGCATGCCCACCAGCAATGAATGAGAGTTGCTATTACTCAATATCCTCGTCAGCAATTGATACTATCAGATCTTTGGATTTTAACTATTCTAATAGATGCATAGTACTATTTCAAGGTCATTATAACTTGCATATGCCTAATGATAAATAATAGCGAGCATCTTTTTCTATACTTGTCATCATATGTTCATGAGAAATAATGGTACAAAGTTTCCTTTTCTTGCAATGTTTTTATTTCTCATATTAGAATAATGCTAGACTAATGGAATGGGTGAAGAAGTGTTCTATCTGCTTTTGTTTTCTGTAAGATTGTGGAGCATTGGTATTAGTTCTTTAAATGTTTCTTAGAATTACCAGTGAAGCAATCTGAACATTGTGCTCTGTTTTTGTTTTTGAAAGGTTTAAAATTATTTATTCAATTATTTTAATAGAAATAGGACTATTCAGTTTATCAGTTTCTCTTTGTTTAACTTCTGGAATTGGCCAATTTTATCTGAATAATCAAATCTGTGAGCACTGACCTTTTAAAGTCGATGGGACCAGTCATAGTGGCCCCTCTTTTATTTCTTTCTCTAGTTTTCTAAGGTGTAGACTTAGGTTTTTGATCTGAGATCTTTCTTCTTTTTGAATATATGGATTTCTTGCTATAAATTTTACTCTAAACACTGCTTTTGCTGCAAACCACACATTTTAATAAGTATTTTTATTTTTACTTAGTTAAAAATATTGTTCAATTTTTCTTGAGACTTCTGCTCTGACTCATGGGATAACTGAAGAGTGTGTTGTGTTAATTCCCAGATATTAGAGGATTTTACAGCTATCTTTCTGCTATTGGTTGGCAGTTTGATTTTTTTGTGGTCATCAGTTGTGAGGGTTGGGGAGTGTTCCATACCTATGATTAAATCTCAGTGTTTTTTGGGCCTGTGTTTCAGGGCTGTGTCCTTCCAAGTGTCTGCCTCTCTTCCAGGTACACAGATGTCCCCACAACCCCCACCCCGCATCCCTGCTCTGTTCTCTGGCTGCAGCATGCCCAATCCATTTCTCTGAAGCCTTGACTCTCGATTATGCTTTTTTTTTTTTTTCACACCTTAGATCATATATGTAGGCTGGAGAGGGCTGGAGTGGGAAGGAATTTATTTCTTGCAGGTGAGACAAAATTTCAGAATGTGGTTCTGGAAGAGGTTTTTGTTTGTTTGTTTGTTTTTAAATTTTCCATGGAGAGTAGACCTTTGTTATGGAGAAGGTTTGATCATCACTGTGAGAATCTGGTAAGGTTCCTAGAGAGAAAGTCTGTGAAAGTGTGAGGACGACCCCAAGACGGTGGCCTTTAGGAGCTCCTCACTCTCACTCCAGTCCACACTCAGCCACCAACACTGTACCAAAATTGCCATTTGCTTGTTCTTGCTACTTCACTGGCCCAGCAGCTTCTGTTCCAGGTAAGCCAATCTCTGTTGTTGTATCTCGCTGTGACACCTATCTCCCTAGATTTCCGGGTGAGAGTTTATCTCTGTCAATTCAGTTCTCTGTAAGAAAACTTGTTGATTTTCAGTTTTTCCAGGCTTTTCTTTTCTTTCTTTTCTTTTTTTTTTAGACAGTGTCTTGCTTTGTTGCTCAGGCTGGAATATAGTGGCATGATCACGGCTCACTGTAGCCTCTGCCTCCTGCACTCAAGTGATCCTCCCACATCAGCCTCCCAAGTAGCTGGGGTTACAGGAGCACACAACCATGCCCAGCTGACTTTTCTATTTTTTGTAGAGACAAGGTTTTGTCATGTTGCCCAGGCTGGTCTGGAACTCCTGGGCTCAAGTGATCCTCCTGCCTTGGCCTCCCAAAGTGCTGGGATTGCAGGATTGAGCCACCCAGCCTGGCCTCCAGCTTTTTCTTGCTGTAAAGATGAGAATGATGGCCTACAAGCTCTTCATGTGTCAGAGCTGAAATTAAAAGTTAATGCCTCCTCTTTTGTGATCAAATATTTTATTTACCAATCTGATATATATTTGAGCAGCACAATGAGAAACTGGTCTGGACACCACCCTTGGCATTTTAGGTGATTAATATTTATATTACATTCTAGGAATCATCTAAATGTTCCCATATATCTACTTGAAAAATATCATTTTTTACCCCACAATGAATATAGTAATTTTTTTTTGGATTTTATAAACAGTGCATGTTTACAGAATGGAATTCCACTACTTCTGCATTGGCAGACCTAGAACTGTAACTACGAGGCAGATGACGTCATTCATTATGCACTAAGATTGAATTCTATTTCTAGTTGCAGCCCTGAAGACAGGAGAAACAAGAGAAAAATTCAAATATGAAGAAGCCAAAAATGGACTTGTTGAGTTAAATCAAGAGGCTTAGCCACCTGTTATGGGGTGGCTGGCTTTTGTGAGTTGCCATAAGAGACAGATAATAAATGTATGAATCTACGGAGCATGGGGTATGATAGACCCATGGGAAAAGCTTTGATACAGCCCTTTGATACACCTTAGAACAGACAGGGATTGAATTTTACAAACAAGATGCTAGTCAGTGTCTCTACAAGGGACTTCTCTGGTTATTAAGAAACCTCAGTCCACTAGGAAAATATCCCTAAAGGTGCCCAGAAAGCTACCGCCCAAGCTGTTTGGCATTTCATGTTTTCTCAGTAGATAAGTGTCTTCTACCTCCAGAAAGAGTTAGAATTCCATACAGAGATGTTTTAGAGAAGAAGCCCCAAGCATTACTATTTTTATGGTAAGAAATCTGTGCAGTTTAGCTGTAATTTTTATGAGATATAGCATATTAGTATTTCTCATATTTGTAATTCTAATTTAAATATATAATTAAGTAATCAATTTAGACAGGTGATACTAAGCAGGACTTTTACTGAGATTAAACCTAGTAGTGTGATATTTAAGGAGTCATAATAATACTAAGTTATTCATGTTGTTTATTTATTTATAAGTTATTAAGATGCCCAGAAAAGTTCTGTTAGATAATTGGAGTATTTAAAAAGGAAATTAAATATGTATAATTTATAAATGTAGTTTAATGTACAAAGAAGAAAAATGAACTATGTTTATAAATGGGTCTAAACATTAATCAAAAATCTCTTCACGTGAGATAACGGAGAGGATCAGAAAAAACACCTATTGGGTATTATGCTTATTATCTGGTTGATGAAGCAATCTGTACACCAAACCCCCATGATGACAGTTTACCTATATAACAAACCTGCACATGTACTCCTGAACCTAAAAGTTTTTTAAAAAATCCCTTAAGAGTACTTGTTTAAATTTACTAGATACATACCTAGAATAACAAAATTTATAAGTTGAACTGAAAAAGAGGGTTTTTACATTTATAACTTTAATAAATGACCATATTAAAGTCCAAGTAATATTTTAAATATATTTTTTTCTTCACTCAAAAGCATCTGCAGGCTCCAAAAAACTCACCTAAACAAATATACTTAAATCTGATGAAGAAAATAAAGGTCACTTAAAATTCAACCAACCAGTCTGAGGCAATTTTGGTCAAATTTCTACTGACCATGCTTCAATATGTTCTTACGTATGATACACACACACACGAACACGTAATATTGCACAAGTGGAAACACATTACGTATGCTGTTGATACAACTAGAGACTTTTTGCTCCTATGTCCATCTTTCTGTCCTTCTCCTCCACATGGACACACTCCCTCATGCTCATCCCTGCCCTCTAGTCTTTATTAATAACCTGGTGTATGCCCTTTCATATTTTTCTCTGCAATCATACATACGCATGTACACACATACACACATATGTAATTTTTTGGTTATAGTTCATTTGACAGAACAGTATCTACTACACACAACTCGGCATTTACTTTCCCAAGCAGCAATAACTCATAGCAATTCCACATGACCTGGTATCACTCCAATTCACTTCTTTTTCATGGCTCAGTAATAGTTCTTGCATGTTAAGATGGCTCCAGGCTGTATCAACATCTGACAGCCTCAGGTAAGGTCTGCACACTCCTTCCTGCCTTGCCTTGGCTGTTGAATGACTCAGTTCATTCAGCCAGTCTGTGAAAATCTCAGTTCCCAGGCTAATGATGCCTGCAGTCCTTCTTAACCAGAAGGCCCGTGCTGGGAATGTACAACAGCTCTTGTCACAGAGTGAACCTGAAGAGCTGGCTAGCACGGAACATGGCTGCATTCTCAGAATATTATATCGGTCTTAAAACAGTGATTTGGTTTTTACTTTACTCTTGAGGCATGGAGTTACTTTTTGGAGAACATGGTGTCTGGGTCAAGGTAAATTTGAGTAATTCTACTAAGACCATCCAAGTTGTGAAGATCTACACAGTGCAGAAGTCAACTCGTCTCTGGTACAGAACAGTTCTGCAACTTTGGACAAGTGGTTTAACATCTCTGAGCCACACAGTTGCTTTGCCTGTAAAATGGAAATCATGGTCATGTCCACTTCAGAGGCTGATGCAAGGATAAATGAGATTACATAAGCAAAGCAGTTCCCACTGGGCCTGGCACTTGTAAGAAAAGATCAATGTAAGCTATTATGTGCTTTTCCATACTTGGTAATGTTGAGTCAAGATGTAGCTGGTTCTTGAACTTTTGGGAAATAAGGAATACGAAAAATTCTGTGACCATTCTAACCCCTGTCTATTGTAGCCTCATCATTCTGTTTCCTGCTTCTCCTCTCTGTCTTTGCCTATTCTATGATGTTCTTGATCCAGTTCTCTCTTCTCTCACTTTTCTGCAGTCACATGGTCTCTGTCATTCCTTCCTGGTACATTTAAATGCATCCAGTTGCCAATTCTTTGGGTGGATATGTTTCTTTTTTTCTTTTTTTGCTGATAGAACTTCATGTACCCTGAATGATTCCCCTGGGTTGTTTTTCCTAAAAATATAATGTGAGTAAAATATGTATCCCTGAAGCCCAGGGTAGAGGCAGGTCACAGGAGGCTTCTTGGTCTCCGTCTAGCTCCAGATCTTCGTAAGCATATCAGGGCATTATGACTTAGTTGCCCTATGTCTGCAATGATAGTAGACCTTGTTAATAAAAATCACTATCACTATCAGCTCTTCCTTGTTTGTATGAAACTAGCCTCTTCAGAAATGCAATAGTATTAGGAGTAATTTATTTGCCTGTGTAATTAAAGAATCTACTACACTACATGCAAGAAACCAAAATTAGCAGAGCAAATGTTTATATTATTCTACAAAAATAGTGATACATTACAATGGAGTTATCCACCTTCAGCCCTACTGAGGCATTGGGATATGGTCAGGGGGCCAGATGGTGACCATAAAATACAAAGATGAGACTCAAAACAGACAGTGGTTTCATATCAGTTAACCGTATGGTCCAGAGTAACCATCTGTACTAGCCTCTACAAGAAACACATTTTGCCTTATGAAGTAGGAAAACACAAGAGAGGAAGCTGTCAGGTTTTCAAAATATGGAGGCATTTATTTTCTTTCGCTGTGTGTTTAATTTGAAGAATGTTACATAAAGGCCGATAATTAAGACTAAAAGAGCTGCTACTTCGGTCTGTGTAGGGCTCTTTCTGAGCTCTTTAATCACCCTGTCCCTCTTCAGCAAGAAAGCTCAGCTGAAATAATGGAAAACAGAGTTTAGTTCTCAAGGACCATTTGGAAGAAAGAAAACGGCACCACACCCATGAGGGCCAAACACTGCCTTCCATTCAAAATGTATCTTCTCCACCCCTTAGGATCACCTGATTCGACACTTCTTCAACTGTATTCATCTGCAAGCAAATTTAGCCTCACTCCCAAGGACATTGCAACTAGGAAGTTAATGATGATGCATCACCAGGCTTGCATTCCTTTTCAGAAAAAATAAAAAATCAGGTCCCTTTACACTGCACCAACAGCCATCATCATTACTGAGAGAGCTCTGTCACATTAGATGCAATAAACGTATGTTTGTATCATCAACGGGACTAAGAAAAAAAGCTCACTGTTGCAGGGATAATTTTTCTATTATTCAAAAGTAAGGTTGTTTTGCTAAAATAAAAGTTGCCAAAGCCCCAGGTGATGAAGTACAATGTGGCTGTATTATCAAGCACCATATCGAGGGTGGAAACACTGTGGGTTGGAAATAAATTTCCTCTGTACACTTGCTTCCATCTGCACACTTAAATATATAAACTTGTTTCTGCCGATGCAGCTGCATGTATTAAAGAAGAATTCTAAACCTTGAACTTAGCTGCCCATGTTTCTTGCCTGCATTCTAGAAACTGCTTTCTGTGTATAGGTAGCAGGTTGCCTTGCTTTGTATGATATGCCAAGCACTGAGCCCAGGGTGTGGCCCAAAGAGGAAACTTAATCAACATTTGATTAATGAATAAGTCAAAGTATGCTTCTCAAAGTGCCCACTCTGAAGAGCATCGGAGCTCTGGCTCACGCTCACCATGTTGTAGGGTCACCATAGCCCAGGGCTTCTGGCTCTTCTCTATCTGGTGGGTCTCCGTGGATGTGGGCTAGTTTATCCTTCCAAAATCTGTACAGAACTTCCAGTTCTGTAGGGTGTTACTTCCAGGGTACAAATACGTGGGGTAAGGAGCTAGATCTCAGGTGCTGTAGTCAAAGGAAAGAAACACCCAGCCCTCAGACACAGAGCACATGGTGGGTTTTGAGTGACACCAGGGGCCAGGCTGCCCAGACTCACAACCTGGCTCTGCTTCATAGAAGCCTGGGGTCAACTGAGCCCTAGGCATTAGTTCCCTCATCTTTAAAATGAGGTTAATAATAGTACTGAAATCACTGTGGAGGAATAATTATTAAATGAGTTAATATGGATAAACAGCTTGGGACCATGACTGATCTACAGTAAGCAGTCAGTGTCTACCTAATTACACTCAGATAACCGAAACAAAGATGTTTCATCTTACTAGTGTCTGAGAGGAGGCTGCCAATGTCACCAGGCAAGGCATATGAGGAGAACAGTGCGAGAAGCCATGGGCAGCTTTATTACTTCTGACAACGACTGAACAACTGTCTTCCAACTCTCCCGTCAACTCCTGAAAGGTAGGTGTCTAGTGCCCATCACGCATCCCAGCGCTAGCTCTTCAACAATTTTGTGGAGACTGTTCAGTCCAGGTTTGCTGAACAAACACTGCAACAAAGCTAGGAGGTTGTAGACATTTCCTGTGGCTGCTGGAATAAGTTCTCACAAAGGTAGTGACTTGAAATCATGCACATTTATTCTCTTACAGTTTTGGAGATGAGAAGTCTGAACTCAAGGGTGTCAGAAGGGCTGTATTCCTTCTGGAGGCACTAAAGAAGTTTATTATTATTATTATTATACTTTAAGTTCTGGGGTACATGTGGAGAACATGCAGGTTTGTTACATAGGTATATACATGCCATGGTGGTTTGCTGCACCCATCAACCTGTCATCTACATTAGGTATATCTCCTAATGCTATCCCTCCCCTAGGCCCCCACCCTCTGACAGGCCCTGGTGTGTGATGTTCCCCTCCCTGTGTCCATGTGTTCTCATTGTTCAACTCCCACTGATGAGTGAGAACACGTGGTGTTTGGTTTTCTGTTCTTGTGTTAGTTTGCTGAGAATGATGGTTTCCAGCTTCATCCATGTCCCTGCAAAGGATACAAACTCATCCTTTTTTATGGCTGCATAGTATTCCATGGTGTATATGTGCCACATTTTCTTTATCAAGTCTATTACTGATGGGCATTTGGGTTGGTTCCAAGTCTTTGCTATTGTGAACAGTGCTGCAATAAACATCCATGTGCATGTGTCTTTATAGTAGAATAACTTATAATCCTTTGGGTATGTACCTAGTAATGGGATTGCTGGGTCAAATGGTATTTCTGGTTCTAGATCCTTGAGGAACAGCCACACTGTCTTCCAAGTCTCTTAAGGGCTGCCTAAATTCCTTGGTTCATGGCCTCTTGCCTCTCTGTTATGAAGATCCTGGTGATGACACTGGGCCTGCCTGGCTAATCCAGGGTCATCTCTCCATCTCAAGATCCTTCCCTTAATCACATCTGCAAAGGCATTTTGTCATGTAAAGTAATACATTCACAGATTCCGTGGGTTGGGCTATAGACATCCTGGGGAAGGGGTGTATAGTTTTCTGTCTACCAAAGAGCTTGCGGAAGATTGGGAGAAAAATTGAATCAGATATGGGGATATGTGGGAGGAAATGAAGGAAAGATGGCCCTCCCTGGGGTAGAATCTGAGGATTTTTTAAACCATAATACTCCAAAGAATCAACTGGGTGCCTCCAGGAATAGAAATATAAGACTCCAGCCCCCAAGTCTGATTCTGTGGTCTGGAAAGTGGAATGGGAATCTGCATTCTTAGTTAGCTCTCTCATCTCCAGTGAAAACGACCCTTGGACATATTTGGACAAGCACACTCAGGATGTGGCACTCCAGGTGGAGGAACTGAAAATGGGCCAGACTTTGGCTCATGAGAATCTCCTCTTTACACAATAATCCACAGCCAAAGGCTCTGTGTTTTAAAACCAGGGAGGTGGTAGAGCTGGATAGCTTTTGGGGACATCTGGGCCTAACAGCGAGTAGGAGAGGGGATAGAGGTGTTCACCGCTAAACTCCACCTAGCAGGTATGTTGGCCTAGGTGTCCTCTCAGAAGGAGGAAGACAGAGACAACCAAGCGCTCTGAGTGGAAAGCATTGCGTCTTCTCTCACATGTGCCATAGCAGCTGGGGGAAAAGAAAATGACTAATTTGTGTGTTGCCTAAATAAGCAACACCATCCAGAAGCATCTCTTTCCTTTTCCATGCCTAAACCATGTCTAAGTACCGGCTTGACATGGCCTTAAATGACATGCAACTATTCTTTTTGATGACAGCTCCCAGAGGTGACAGTGCAGTACTCGGGAGGAATTAAAAGACTTTCCGTAATTTTCTAGAAACCTACCACTTTCAGGTGAGAATGACTGTGCCCTTCTCACCTGAATCTGACAGTGATATAAGTCCCCATATAAGGTGATGTTCCTGCTTCTCTTTGCTTGAGAGGCAGTGGCAACGCCACTCTGAAAAAAAGTCGATTCTAATTTGAGCGTCATGTGTATCATTCACCATCTAACTTATGATCTTTTAAACTTTCCCTAGGAATGGCTTCAGAGCTGGAGAACAGTTATGTGTCCAGAGTGGAATCAGGCCATTATGATGGATTACCATCATTTCTCCCTATCTCTAGAAAGTCTGCTCCAAAGGTCTTTTCTGCAGAGAAGAATGCACAGCGTTTCAGGATGTCAAAACCTTAAATATCCGGATACTTAAAGATGAATTGGGCCCTAGCAAAGAAAAGGAAAATTAGTTTTTCCTTTTTTTTCAAAGTGAGAAGAAATAATGATAGTACATGCTGGAAATATAATTTTGATATCACAAGTTTCTTAGGAAAAGGAAATAATAACCTATAACAACATTGCTTTAGATCACAAGATAGAGAAGTAGGCCTGTTTTGTATATGCTATTTTTGGATACCTGCCTTCTTAAATTTGAGTTAATCACTTTACTGTGCAAGAAGAAATCAAAAAAAGCAATGATGAAAGAAGAGGCTCCTTCTAAGTTTTCAAGAGATAAAGGAAGTAATTTTATAAGAGAGGAAATCAAATGTAATGCTTTTTCCAGCATAAGGTGAATGAGATCATCTGGGTTAGGAAGTTTTTCTATGCTGGGAAGATATGATGAAGTAATTGAACATAAGTGCCTAGAATTTTATAGGAAACTTCCAAAGTCACTTGATTTAGAAGGACAGATGAGGCTCAATATGGCTTCTTCCCTCAGAAGTGGCATAGGTTACAGCAGTAGAAACTTAATCCAGCCTCAGCAAGAGTTCCCAAAGCACTCAAAAGTTGTATGCAAAAGACTTAGAAAACCGGGCTGGAAATATTTTATACAGTAACCCTGAATGCTTTAGGATGGTTACTTTTTAATGTATTCCATGCTTGTCTAACACCTGCCCATTCCAGGGGGTACATACGCAGGGGCCTCTCCAGGCGAGCATCTCAGTTATACTTCCATCAGGTCCTGGCAGGAACACTGGATAGGGAGGCTAGATTCACTGCACGTCGCCTCTACCATAGCTGCTCAGACCTTCATGTGCACACAAAACACCCAGAGATCTTGCTGGAACACAAATTGCCAGGCTACAACCCAGGGGAATTTGCATTTCTCACAAGATCTGCCCCTGGGCCCCCTGCAATGCAGATGCGGTGGGTCCCCAGACCCCACTTTGGGCAGCACCGATCTATACAACCACAGGAGGGAGCCCTCCCGATTAACACTCAAGCCAGGCAGGTGAAGGCTGGCCACATCTACCTGCCTGTCCCACAGGGACCTCCACCTTTCCTTTCTATTCCCATTCTACCTCTGTTCAGTAGGCCTTCATCCCCTCTTATCTAGCTACTGCAGCAGCTTCCTCACTGTTGTTTTTTTTTTTTTTGCCTCCTTTTCTATTCTAACTCTACCCATTCTAATGTATCTTGCATATAGATAGATAGATATTCATTACTTTTCTGCAAATACATCTTGGATTACACTTTGTCTGCCTTTAATAGCATTCTGTGTCTTCCACAAGATGACAGTGAATTACATGTGGGCCTTTTCTACCTAAATTACCTTATATTTTCCAGCCTTCACATTTTTGTTCAGGCTGTTCCCAATGTCAGAAATTTCTTCCCCATTCCCCTCCTTTCCTCTGCTTACTGAAACTGCATAGTTTTTACTACATAGCTCCAATGCCCCCTCCTTTGTGCAGTATCCATTGATTGCCCTGTGTGAAAATATTGGATTCCTCCTCTACATTCCAATAACAAATTGCCTGACAGGCATGCATGCCATTTGTGACGAGTGCCACTGATCCCCTTGTAACAGGTATTCATAGCTTCCCCACCATATCTAAGCTTCTTGGGTGCAGAGATCCTGATGATTCTATCAAGATCTATCACATCTTACACACAGAAAATGACTAATGGTAATGGTGCTGGGAGAACTGGCTAACCATACGCAGAAGATTGAAACTGGACCCCTTCCTTACACCATACGCAAAAATCAACTCCAGATGGATTAAAGATTTAAATGTAAAACCCAAAACTGTAAAAGCCCTGGAAGACAACCTAGGCAATACCATCCTGGACCTAGGAACAGGCAAGTATTTCATGACAAAGACTCTAAAAGCAATCACAACAAAAGCAAAAATTGACAAGTAGGATCTAATTAAACTGAAGAGCTTCAGCACAGCAAAAGAAACTATCAACAGAGTAAAGAGACAACCTACAGAATGTGAGAAAATATTTGAAAACTATGCATCTGACAAAGGTCTAATATTCAGTATCTATAAGGAATGTAAACAAATTTACAAGGGAAAAACAAACAACCCCATTAAAAAGTGGGCAAAGGATATGAACAGATGCTTTTCAAAAGAAGACAAACATGTAACCAACAAATATATGAAAAAAGCTCAATATCACCAATCACTAGAGAAACGCAAATCAAGACAACAATGATATACCATCTCATACCAGTCAGAATAGCTATTATTAAAAAGTCTAAAAAAAAAACAGGTGCCGGTAAGGTTGCAGAGAAAACTGAACATTCATACACTGTTGGTGGGAGTGTAAATTAGTTCAATCATTGTGGAAAGCAGTATGGTATGGTGATTCCTCAAAAAGCTAAAAGCAGAACTACCATTCAACCCAGCAATCCCATTACTGGGTATATATCCAGAGGAAAATAAATCATTCTACCATAAAGACACATGCAAGCAAATGTTCACTGAAGCACTATTAACAATAGAAAAGATGTGGAATCAACCTAAATGCCCATCAATGACAGATTGAATAAAGAAACTGCGGTACATATACACCATGGAATACCATGCGGCCATAAAAAGAATGAGATCACGTCTTTTGTAGGGACATCAATGGAGTTGAAGGCCATTATCTTTAGCAAACTAATGCAAGAACAGAAAACCACATGCCACATGTTATCACTTGTAAGTGGGAGCTAAATGATGAGAACTTATAAACACAAAGAAGGAAACAACAGACACTGGGTTCTACTTGAGCGGGGAGGGTGGGAGGAGGGAAAGGAGCAGAAAAGACAACAATTGGGTACTGAGCTTAATACCTGGGTGATAAAATAATCTGTACAACAAACCCCAGTGACATGTGTTTACCTATGGAAGAAACCTGCACGTGTACCCCCGAACCTAAAATAAAAGTTTTTTTTTTTTTAAAAAAGAAAGAAAATGACTTTGTTAGATGGACTCCTGAAGGAATGAATGAACAAATGGATGAACGGTCAAAATAATCAAGTAAATAAAGTAATGTTTTAGGCTCTGTGGTGATCGTGAGTGCTGTCTGTCACATGTTTCTGCTCATCTACCTTCTGAGCACCTGGGAAACTTGTTCTGCCTGGTCCCTTGTGGTTGGATGGGGCCATATGACTGGCTCTAGCCAATGAGCTGTGAGTAGAAGTGCCATGTATATCTTCCAACCAATGAGCTGTCAGCAGAAATGCCGTATGTGTCTTCTGACCCAGGAAATGTGAGCAGAAGTACCATGTGGTACCATGTGTGTCTTCCAGCCAATGAGCTGTGAGCAGAAGTACTATATGGAGCTTCCAGCAAATAAGCTGTGAGCATAAGCACCATGCGTAGCCTTCAGTGAATGAGCTGTGAGCAGAAGTGCCATGTGTGGCTTCCAGGCTGGAAGCCTTGTTATGATGGCACCATCCAGGCCACTCTTATTGACACAGTGACATGCAACTTGAGATGGTGCTTGTTTTGTCAGTCTGGGATCCTGAGCCTACAATAAGCAGATCCCCCTGCCCCCAACCCCACAGTGGCATATTGTGTGAGTGATAAACAACTCTTTGTTTAAGCAGCTAAGAAGCAGATTGCTGTGTACTGAGCAGAACCCTCTATCCTCACTGGCACAGGCCTTTTCTGGATCTGTTTCCCACCACTCATTTCCACCTCACATACAGCTCTTCCAGCCACGACCAGGTCCTTCTCTCAACAACTTCTGTCCTTGAAGGTGACCCCTTATTACCCATTTTATTCTAGTAACATAAGACTCCCCTGTGTCTGGGGCTTTGCTTCCTGTTTTCTATTTACAGCTAATGATATCTGAGTCTCCCACCTCACAGCTGAGTGATCTGGTCTGTGCTTTGGGACCACCCCTGGGCTTCTGTTACAGTGAATGTTCTCATGTATTTAAGACTGACTTTGGAACATGAAAGCTCAGGAGAAGAGGTCTCCCTGCAATACTCCTGTTACATTTTGCAATTTAGAATTAAAGCAAATGTACAATCATAAAGAAAAAGGAAAAAAACAATAAAGTGATTTTTTTAAAAATAAAATTTCAGTCTTTGTGGGGAGGGGATGGATTGAGCATTTCCTTGATTGGATTGTTTTGCTTTGGTAAAAAAGCACAGACTGTCTTCTTAAATGCATTTCTTTTTCTTTTTCAATAGTGAAAGGTAGTGAAAAAAGGAAAGAAATGAGCACTTTTAACAAGAATATTTTCACACATATTACCTGTACAGGAGACATAATCACTGCAAAATGGAAATGTGAAGCTTCTCGTTCAAAAACTAAGATTTGCAAGATGATGACAGAAGTAAATAAATAAAAGCATCAGTTTTTTCTGAGTGTGGAGCCCTGTGTGACTGCACCATTTGCTGCCCCATAAAGCCAGCCCTGCCTGTGACATGGCAGCCTTCTAAAATCCTAGATTTTTTGCTCCTCCACACATTGTTTCAGCACTATATTCCATGACTTCAGAGAATGCCCAGGTGTGATTGCTGAATTCGGTGAGCATTTCTGGAGGAGAAAAGGATAATGCAAAGAAAGACGAATGGAACACCCTTGCCAGCAGCCGCCATTGCTTGTCATCACATTAATTTTCCCCAGTGTCATGGAGACGGTCTACCAGGGCAGTGATCCACACAGGCATCAGAGGGAGGGACCGCTGAAGGTGACGGGGTCATTTCCCATCTGTGATGTTCATTTCAGTCCTGTCAACCCCAGAAAGCACAGCTAAAGACAAGTGGAAAATAAATGCACCTTGATGCCCAAATGGGTTGTTCCTTCCACATTTAGACAACACAGGGAGGAGACCATTTTTAAACTGGTCTACTGCCATGTGGAAATGGACCATTCTGTCATGGTGAACTAATATCTTACGTCTTTTATCATACTGACTGGAGCCAAACTGTTATTAAAATTCACAATTGTGACCGGGAAGAGTGGTTCACGCCTGTAATCCCAACACTTTGGGAGGCCAAGGCGGGTGGATCACTTGAGGTCAGGAGTTCGAGACCAGCCTGGCCAACATGGAGAAACCCCATCTCTACTAAAAATACAAAAATTAGCTGGGCATGGTGGTGGACACCTACAATCCCAACTACTTGGGAGGCTGAGGCAGGAGAATCGCTTGAACCCAGGAGGAGGAGGTTTCAGTGAGCCCAGATTGTGCCACTGCACTCCAGCCTGGGTGACAGAATGAGACTCCGTCTTCGGAAAAAAAAAAAAAAAAAAAAAATCACAATTGTGCAGCAGTAGACTACTCTCCATTTAATCAATCATTTTCTTAAGTCCCTGTGCCTGGTTTGCATTTTGTTTTCTGTGATGCAGATCTAAGAGGTCTGAGATGAATCCCGAAGGGATGGGGGGCACGAGGAAAGCTGCTGAAGGTGTTCTGGACCAAAGCTAAGTAGCACCTTCTGCTTCATGGTCCCTCACAGCAGTGGTAGGTAGGTAGTTAGAAGCTCTGCTCAGGTTGGGGAGGTGAGGGTGGGAAACGTGAGCCAGAAAAGCCCCCAGAAGTAATCTGATGTGCAGTTTGTAACAGACCTCATTTTCCTCCAGAAGCCAGGGGGTGGGATGGATGAAAGAGGAGTTTTAAAAAGCAAGAAAGCTCAGTGCTGTTATGATTTGCATGCAGAAGTACTTGAAAGTCTGTACTGGCAATTAGCTAATGAGACAGTGCTCATTTCCGCCGACTGCCAAGGGCTTGACTTCCTAGAGAGCTGAGCGAGGCACTGGGAATCTACAGGAAGAAAATCGAGGGAGGGAGGGAGGGATGCTCCTGCTTCCCCCAGTCACCTTGAACCCCTTCCTTACATGTGGCCACCATGTTGTTCCAATGCCAGCCCAAGTGTCACAGAATAGCTGTGAGAGAAAATAAACAAAGAATCACTCCAGCAACTTTCAGCACAATTTATTGGCACTTGTGTCTTACGGCTGCTGCCGCCTGTTGGGGTAATGACACATGATGGGTGATTAAGGGGCAAGTCCTTAAATCAAAGCTGTGCGTTTGGTCTGGAGAGGCAGCCAGCAGCCCTGAGTTTGCTCATCCCTCTGAGTGGGAGGACCTCTTTAGGACAAAAAGGGGCCTGTTATCCTAACAAGGGCAAGTCCTCGTGTCTGGGAACTGCTTCATGTTTTCAGGATTTACCCTAGCTCCTCTCTGACACATGAGAAAAAAGGAAAGCTGAGAGGGTAGCCCAGTCCATCATAGCTTGCTGGGTGATTTCGCATGAGGCTCCCGGGGCTGGGATGGCCTCTGAAGATGCCTCCACCTGCACCTCTCCCTGAAGGGAGGCCTATCAAGCAGCAAGTCAGGGGAATTTTGCAAGTGTTTTGATGACATGAATCTCTGCTTTTCACCCTTTCAGGGTTGGTGCTGGCAGGGAGGCTCGCTTGGGTGGGTGGAGCTCATAGTCTCTCTTTTTCCTTTATGCCAGGAATTAACAAATGAGGAAGAGATTGTGTGTGAGCCTCCCTGAGCCGTGGACATTACACCTCTGGTCTGCCATGGGCTTTTGTGCTTTTCATTATTCTGAAACTGGACAAATCAATGACGCTTTCATACTTATCTAGCCAGGAGGAGGAACGGGGATGGTAGATTTCTGATAAGATCCAGGTTCCTGTTCCTTAAAAACTAGGAGCTCCACAGCAATGGATCAGAAGGGGCCAAGCTTACCTAAGCTGGCAGGATAGGGAAGTCCCTTCTGTTTTAGCCCTTTAAGGACAGTCACTTTTAAACCACCCATCAGATTTTTGTTCTCTGTATCTGCTTTCCTCAGGCCTTTTCTCTCTATAAACCCCACCTCCTCTGCTCAGCTCATGGGAACACTCATTCTATGGCATCAAATGAGGTGTTGCCTGAATCTAGACTCTGAAATAAAAGCCAAAGGAGATTTTAAAAAACATCCTCAAGAAGCCTGTTCAGAGAGCCTGAGTGAACATGGGCAAGAATCCCATACTCACTTCCTATATGTCCAGAAAGAAGCAGAAAAGAGGCTCTGGCATGGTGGCTCACACCTATAATCCCAGCACTTTGGGAAGCCAAGGCAGGTGAATCAAATGAGGTCAAAAGTTCAAGACCAGCCTGGCCAACATGATGAAACCCAGTCTCTACTGAAAAAAAAAAAAAATACAAAAATTAGCTAGGTGTGGTGGTGCATGCCTGTAGTCTCAGCTACTCAAGAGGCTGAGGCAGGAGAACTGTTGGAACCTGGGAGGTGGAGGCTGCACTGAGCTGAGATCTCGCCACTGCACTCCAGCCTGGGCGACAGAGAGAGACTCTATATCAAAGAAAAAAAAAAGAGGCCCCAGGAGAGCAGGATCTTGGGGTAGGTAGATGTGCACTACTCATGACTAATATGGTGAAGAAGTATCCAACAGCAATGAAGGTGAAGTCCATACTACTGTAAAGAACAGTGCTAGAAATCAGGCAGAAGCCCACAGTGGATAGCCTGGAGAGAGCCCAAGTTTAAATCTCAGCTTTTTAATTTCCTGCTGTGTGAGGAGTCCCCAGGATGCAGGACTTTCAATGTGGAGACTGAGAGAGTCCCAGGGAAACTGAGACAGCTGGTCACCTATATGTGGCCTTGGGTCAATCTTTAACCTTGATGAATGTATTAGTCCATTTTTACACTGCTGATAAAGACATACCTGAGGCTGGGAAGAAAAAGAGGTTGAATTGGATTTATAGCTCCATATGGCTGGGGAGGTCTCAGAATCATGGGGCGCAGGGAAAGGCACTTCTTACATGGTGGCAGCAAGAGAAAAATGAAGAGGAAGCAAAAGCGCAAATCCCTGATAAACCCATCAGATATTGTGAGATGTATTCACTATCATGAGAATAGCACGGGAAACACTGACCCCCATGATTTAATTACCTCCAGCTAAGACCCTAACACAACACATGGGAATTCTGGGAGATACAATTCAAGTTGAGATTTGGTGGGGGGGGCACAGCCAAACCATATCATTCTACCATTGGCCCCTCCAAAATCTCATGTGTTCACATTTCAAAAACAATCATGCCTTCCCAACAATCCCCCAAAGTCTTAACTCATTTCAGTATTAACCCAAAGTTCACAGTCCGAAGTCTTATCTGAGACAAGGCAAGTCCCTTCTGCCTATGAGCCTGTGCAATCAAAGCCTAGCTACTTCCTAGATACAATGGGGGTACAGGCATTGGGGAAATACAGCCATTCCAAATGGGAGAAATTAGCCAAAACAAAGGGGCTACAGGCCCCATGAAAGCCCACAATCCAGCAGGGCAGTCAAATCTTAAAGTTCCAAAATGATCTCCTTTGACTCCATGTCTTGCATCCAGGTCATGCTGATGCAACAGATGCATTCCCATGGTCTTGGGCAGTTCCACCCCTGAGGCTTTCCAGGGTACAGCCTTCATTCCAGCTGCTTTCATGGGCTGGTGTTGAATGTCTGTGACTTTTGTAGGCACATGATGCAAACTGTCAGTGGATCTACCATTCTGGGGTCTGGAGGACAGTAGCCCTCTACTCACAGTTCCACTAGGTGGTGCCCCAGTAGGGACTCTGTGTGGGGCCTCTGACCCCACATTTCCCTTTGACACTGCCCTAGCAGAGGTTCTCCATGAGGACCATGCCCCTGTAGCAAACTTTTGCCTGGGCATCCAGACATTTCCATACATCTTCTGAAACCTAGGTGGACATTCCCAAACCTCAATTCTTGACTTCTGTGTACCCACAGGCTCAACACCACATGGAAGCTGCCAAGGCTTGGGGCTTGCACCCTCTGAAGCCATGGCCTGAGCTGTCCCTTGGCCCATTTTAGTCATGGCTGGAGTGGCTGGGATGCAGGGCACCAAGTCCCTAGGCTGCACACAGCATGGGCACCCTGGTGTTGGCCCACGAAACCATTTTTTCCTGCTACGCCTCCAGGTGTGTGATAAGAATGGCTGCTATGAAGACCTCTGACATGCCCTGCAGACATTTTCCCCATTATCCTGGGAATTAACATTCGGCTCCTTGTTACTTATGCAAATTTCTCCTCAGAAAATGGCATTTTCTTTTCTATCACATTGTCAGGCTGCAAATTTTCCAAACTTTTATGCTCTGCTTCCCTTATAAAATGAAATGCCTTTAACAGCACCCAAGTCATCTTTTGAATGCTTTGCTGCTTAGAAATTTATTCCACCAGATACCCTAAACCATCTTTCTCAAGTTCAAAGTTCCACAAATCTCTAGGACAGGGGCAAAATGCTGCCAGTCTCTTTGCTAAAATATTACAAGTGTCACCTTTGCTCCAGTTCCCAACAAGTTCCTCATTTCCATCTGAGACCACCTCAGCCTGACGTTATTGTCCATATCACTATCAGCATTTTGGGCAAAGCCATTCAAGTCTCTAGGAAGTTCCAAACTTTCCCACATTTTTCTGTATTCTTCTGAGCCCTCCAAACTGTTCCAACCTCTGCCCATTACCCAGTTCCAAAGTTGCTTCCATATTTTCAGGTATCTTTTCAGCAGTGCCCCACTCTACAGGTACCAATTTACTATATTAGTCTGTTTCCACACTGCTGATGAAGACATACCTGAGACTGGGAAGAAAAAGAGGCTGGATTGGACTTACAGTTCCACATGGCTGAGGAGGCCTCAGAATCATGGCAGGAGGCGAAAGGCACTTCTTACATGGTGGCGGCAAGAGAAAAATGAAGATGAAGTAAAAGCAGAAACCCCTGATAAACCCATCAGATCTCATGAGACTTATTCATCATCACAAGAATAGCACAGGAAAGACTGACCCCCATGATTCAATTATCTCCCACTGGGTCCCTCGCACAGCACATGGAAATTCTAGGAGATACAATTCTAGTTGAGATTTGGATGGGGGCACAGCCAAACCATACCAATGAACATCAGTTTTGTCATCTGAAGCAGGGCAGATACAGTTATGCAAATTGCAGTATTGTTGGATATTAGCTGATATGGTTTGGCTCTGTGTTCCCACCCAAATCTCATCTTGAATTGTACTCCCATAATTCCCACGTGTTGTGGGAGGGACCAGGTAAGAGAGAATCTGAATCATAGGGGTAGTTTCCCCCATACTGTTCTCATGGTAGTGGATAAGTCTCATGAGATCTGATGGTTTTATCAGAGGTTTCTGCTTTTGCATCCTTCTCATTTTCTCTTGCCGCTGCCATGTAAGAAGTGCCTTTTGCCTCCCACCATGATTCTGAGGCCTCCACAGCCATGCGGAACTATAAGTCCAACTAAACCTTTTTTTCTTCCCAGTCTCGGGTATGTCTTTATTAGCAGCATGAAAACAAAACAATACATTAGCGTAGAAATATATTCAAATCATGGGAATTGTGAAGGGTGAACAAACATGAGTATGAAAGCAACATTTCAGCAGGTTTGAGAAAGTTGTTCATGAAGGCAGCTGTCCCTCTGGCGTGTGTGATGTGGCAGGTCTCAGGGTCAGAAGTGAGCTCTCTTTGCAACCTGGTATGCTGGGAGTTAAGCTTTAGGAAACACAGAGTTGAGGTAATCATGGCTTCATGGGGAAAATGCAGGGGTTCCTTGCAGCCAGAAGAGAAGAGAACAACCTCCAAGCTCCAAAGAAGGATGAAGGAGGTAGGTGTGTAGCCCCAGCCCCTAATAAGGAAGAGGCCTCAAGGTGTTTTGTCTGAGACCAAGGCCTCCTGGCACTGTTCCAAGTGGAAGGAAGCCCTAAGCTGACACACATCTGAGACCTGGGTGGAGCCATTTCAAAGGAAGCTGAGGTCCTTCTGTTGACTTTTAACCTTGAGAACATGGTCACTTTGTACTGTTTCTGCAGGTTCTACTCACATTGACCTTGACTCCATGACCTTGGAATTTAAACCTGAGACAATGTCATATCCTTGCCTGGGTTTGGCAATTGCAGGGTTCAGGCCAGTAGAATGACCTATGAAGGTTTGGGGATTCACAGCCTCTGTCGTAAGCTTAATTCATGCAGCATCTGGGGACCCCAACACTCTTCATGTGGTCTGCGACATCTCTGAAAAACTTCTACATGGTAAGGAATTTTGGTGTTTTTTAAAAAAGTCAAGGGCCTCAATTAGAAATATGAATAAAGGGAGATGAAGGCTACTTCCTTTAAGGTTGTGTCAAGACAGGAAGACATAAAGTAAGAGTGTATATATGACACTATGTGGTAAGCTGCAGATAAAAATTTCAATTTAGCTTGATGCATCTTCTGTGGTTCTTTCATAATTTTTAAAAAAATTCCACACTTAGAGTAAACACTTGTGATAGATGGCCTGCTAATACAGTGCAAAATGTGGCCATTTTACATTTTCTCACAAAGAATTAACCCAGAATGTCTGAATCCCCAGATGGCTTCACTGTCGCCTCCTTTCATCCCCGTCACTAATCTGTGAAAAGGCAGCCCTCACATTAAGACACTTTCCTGAAGTGGCAGCGACAGCTCAGTGAGGGCTGCTGTGCTGCACTGGGTCGGGGCTGACGTTCCCAACCTCACTGCTAATGAGAAGATTTGAAAGATTACTGACATGTTCATGTTCATGGAGGCGGCCGGAAGTAATTAAGCACTCTTCAATAAAAGGCTACCTTGGCAAGTTCAAGATTTGAATGGGAAAAGGGTGATGGCTGGGCTGGGTGCACATGTTACCTGCATCTCCAAGACCCTGTCCTTCTTGGCGTCTTTCCCTGCTTATCAGACCAGTTCTGGGCACTGATAACACCACAGAGCATTTGCTCAATCTCTATCATCTGATATCCTGAAAAGGGAGTGGAGGCCTTTCTGCAGACTTCTGGGCTCCCACAGCCCTTGTGCTGCAGCATGCTGCCTGCCTTCTCTTCTGTCATCAATGAAATATGGTGGAGGGAGCTATGCTGCTGATGCAGCTTGGAGGCTGTAAGGGACCAGAGTCAACTGGGCCATCGAGGGCTGGCTACACAGTTACTGGGCTGGCCATGTGATAGAGAGTGCAGACCACTAAAAGGCACATAGCAGAAGAATACTGAATAACACAGAAAAAAATCAACACATATAGATCAGAATAAAGGCTAAGTTATTAAACAGTACATTCAGATGTTTCTAGTTACAGAAAAATGCTTCAGCATATATTAGCAGAGAGAAAAAAAAATAGGCCACAAGGAGATTTATCACTATATTAAATTTTTTTTGTGAGGGAGGGTTTTTCTCACCATTCCTGATGTTTCCTTCTACGTAGATCAGACCTGTTAATGTAACACTTCTCCTATTTCCTAGTCTTCCCTTGTTTTAATTCGGGATAGAAGGAATGACTTACACTTGATAATGAGTTTGGAAGTGGGAACTAGGCATATACAGCTCTACCCTTTCCTGTACTTTTTGTTGGGAGCCGACAGTTCCTAAGAAACACCCTGTAGTGGGCAGATTCCAAGATAGCCCCCAGTGATCCTGTCCCCTGATATTCATGCCCTTGTGGAATCTCCTCTTCTTGAGTGTAGGTAGGTCCTGTGACTTTCTTCTAATCACTTAAATATGGCAAAGATAGTGGGACATCATTTCCATGATAAGCTCACATGATATTATAACTTCCATCTTTCAACTCTCTCTGTTGCCTTCTCCACTTGCATGTTTTCTTCTCTTTCTTTTTTTTAAAACAAAACAAAACAAACATGACACTTGCAAGCAAGCAGCCATGTTGCAGACATCCTCATGGCAAGGTACCAAGGGTGACCTTTACTTGGCCAACAGCCAAGGAGTAAGTGAGGCCACAAGTTGACTCCTGACAACAATTACATGAACTTGGAAGCAGATACCCACTTGAGCCTTCAGATGAGACCTAAGCCATGGCTACTACTTTGATTGCAGCCTTGAGGAAGACATTGAGAAAGCTGTTTGTTTGAGATGGTTGAAGCCAGGACCTCAGTAAGCTATGTCTGGACTCCTGGACCCACAAAAACTGTAAGAACATAAGTGTATGCCATTTTAAGCTGCAAAATCTGCGATAATTAGTTACAAAGACATAGATAATAAAATCAGACCTTTATGCCATAAAGTATGCATGGGTGGCCCTAATCTTTGGTAGGGTACAGAGGTGGTATTGGGGTCCTGTGATGCCTAGGACTGTCTGGGTAAGCCTACTGGATTCTTAGCTTAAGTTATGAGGAGTATCTGCCCATAGATATAAACAGCATTGTCTCACATGAATTTTATCTTTGACAAATGAGATTTTGTTGTTTTCCTCCTTTGTTTCCCTCATAAATTTCAGATCTTGAGTAGGAAAAAGAGAAATATTTCTATCACCATCTTTTGAGTGTTGGGATAAGGAGAGATTTTTCTACCTTTCAATCTATTATTTTATTTTTAAAATATATGGGAACCTGTGTAATTGTTATAATCAGAAAAAAAATACTAAGAAGGGCCAGCCGGGTGGCCAGGTACATGCAAGTGAGTTTTGATAAGGACTTTTTACTATTGCCCTAGATTTTGTTTCTATGATTCAAGATTGAGGATCAAAGTATCACATTCTTAAACTTTTTTCAAGACTATGGGAACCAGATTCCCATTAAAGGCTTAAGTTCTGCTACTCTCAATCATTACTCCAGTCCCCACAACTTCCCAACGTATAAAACAAAATTGGGGGAAGTGGGGAGAAAGAGAAAATTGTCCTGGGTTACTAGAGAGTGCTAAGGCTTGAGTTGTCTGTCCCCCTAGACCCAAGTAAGGGGCGGGGGGCTGAAAAAGTATCACTCACAGAGGTTGGGAGTGCCTGTAAAGTGGGTAAATGGAATTTATATTCTTCTGTTTGCTATTTAATTGGGAAGTGACATGTTTATCTGCCTTACACATACCTGAGCAGGAAGACATAAACCAGGAGGGAGAAGACAGGTGAAGTGTGAGCACAGGACGATGATGCATAAGTTTCCATGGACACTACAGAAACTATCTGGGCTTAGGATGGTTGGTCCACAGTGAGGGAATTCTGTAGCACAAGTCTCTGCAAGGCATTGGGGAGCATCGTGGGAGGGAGGATGTTATTTACCTCTTTATCATTCTCCTAACTCAGTTAGGGACTGTATAGCAGGGAGCCTGGAAATTCCCTGCCAAATAAATTGCATGTATTTGATTACATGATACAATGCAGAATATATCTGGTCTTTGTTCCTGGTTCCGGGACAGAGCTTCAAAACCTCTTGGAGTTTTCAGAGTGATAGGAATGTCTTCAGTTACTCACAACAGACCCTTTCTACTTCTGCAGTACCTGAGTTTATGCTAATGAGGTGACTCATGGTGGGCCCTCAGATGATTATCAAGGAGGGGCTGGCCTTCCAGAAAGACCAACCATGTGATGAGAGGAGGGGGACATTCAGCCTCACGCCGACCTCTGGGGAAGGAAGAGGGGCTAGAAATAGATCTCAGTCATGTGGCCAATGATTTAATCAATCACGCCTCCGTAATAAAACTTAGATAAAAACTCTGAACAATGCAACTCAGACAGCTTCCTGGTTGGTGAATATATGGGTATGCCCGGAGGGCGGCACAACCCAGATCCACAAGGCTGGAAGCTCCTGTGCTCAGGACCCTTCCGGATCTTGCCACGTGTACCTGTGCATCTGGCTGTTCATTCATGTCCTTTTTGGTAAAATGGTAATTGTTAAGTATGGCATTTCCCTGAATGCTGTAAGAGGTTCTAGCAGATTATCAGACCCAAGGAGGGTGTGCTATCTTGATTTTGCAGCTATCCAGGCAGAAGCGTGGGAAGCCTGGGACCCCACTCACTGCTGGTGTCTGACGTAAGAGCAGTCTTGCTGGGGATCTTGCCCTTTAACTCATGGGATCTGATACGAACTCCAGGTAATTAGTGCCTGAATCAAATTAAATTGTAGGATACCCAGTTGGTGTCAGACAATATTGAAGGCTGTTTTCCATACAGAGTGAGGGCTTTGATGGTCAGTAAATATTAGATAAATAGTCACAGCCAAGATAAATGACAGAGCTTTTGTTTTGCATGATCTCCTCATATCATATCACCCCATTACAATAGAGGCAAGTTACCCTGAATGAAAAGACCAAACACTCCAGGCAGGGGGAGGGTGGAATATCACAGTTTAAGTTGGACTAGCTATGATGATATAAGGAAATAAGTAAAAGCTCAGAACCCGGTGGAAGGTGATGATGGGAGCAAATTTAAACTGATTCATTATGCTCCCCCATTCCTCTAAGCAAGAAAGGATTTTCTGATGCATACAAAATGATACAGTTGGCAATACAAATGCATCTGATGCTTACAGTCATGAGCTTTTCCAACCATTGAAAACAGAGGTCTCACCTCCAGAAAACTGAGGTACATTATGACTTAACACACAGAATCAAGGTGACTGGTTCATGGGGGTGGGTATAAAGCCCAGGCCCCCAGCCCCAGCCACCTTGGAAGGGCCACCCAGCTTCAGAGCTCTCTGCAGGATCAGCTGGGCCCTGCTTGCATCTGCATCCCAGCTTCTTTCTCTGCCTCTCCAACTTCCTGTACTCCCCCTATGGCATTGATCCCAAGCGCTTTCCAGCAGGCTTCCAGCACACAGATCCCTGCCAGAAGCCAGCCTAAGACAATCCTCCTTTATCCAGCTTTCCACTCAAAAATCAGCGTCCTCAGAGTGGCCTTCCCTTATCTCTCACGTGCCATCTAGTAAGTGCCTTCATTATATTTGGTGCATGTTTTAACTGTGAGATTATTCATCTGCTGGTATGATTAATGTCAAATTATACGCTCCGTGGGGGTAAAGGCCCCCTGGTCTAATCACAATTGCATCTCTAAGGCCCAGCACTGGCAGTTGTATGGATTAGACTTCCAATATATAATTATGGAATAAACAGGTAAATAAAGGATGTTAAATCCCATTGAGGAGACGACTCCATTTTTTAAGTCTCCTACTCAGTTTTCCTCTATATCCATTCATCCCTTTAACCACTGAGTACCTGCTGTGGATGTTACTGTGTGCTGGTTGTTCTGTGCCAGATAGTGGTGACTCAGACAGCTCCCGCTCCGTTTTTGCGGTGTGATTCATGAAGCCGGGTTCCGCTCTGCAACCCCATGTTATGGTTTGAGATAATGTTACAAATGATCTACTACATGCATGTGGCTCTTTTCCCCAGTGAGTCTATAAAAGACTTAAAGGCGAGGACATTTACAGTCCTTGCTCATAGCAATACAGTAGGCAGAATAATGGTGCTTCCAAGACCTCCCCGGCCTAATCTAGGGAACATAAATATGTTACTGTACCCAGTGAAGGGTATTCTGCTGATGGAATGAAGGTTGCTAATTAACTGATCTTAAAATAGGGAGAAGATCCTAAATTCTCTGGGTGGGTCCAGAGACATCGCATGGGACTTTAAATGCAGAATAAGAAAGCAGAGGAGTCAGTCCATGCCTTGTGGCAGAAACAGAAGCAAAAGAAACAGAACAGAAGGAGAGTCAGAGATCTGAAGTGTCAGAAGGACTCACCCCACACTTGGCTAATTCTGAGATGTAAGTGATTATATGCAAGGAATAGAATGAGGCTTATAGGAGCTCAGGACAACCCCTAGCTGACAGCTGGCAGGGAAGCAGCGATGTCTGTCTCACAGCCACCTGGAGCAGAATTCTGCCCACAGTCAGAAAGAGCCAGGAAGCAAATTCTCTCCCAGGTCCTCCAGTAAGAGGAGCACATGCTGCGGACGCTCTGACTTTGGCTTTGTGATATGTGAAGCAGAGAAACCAGCCAAGCCACTGGATGCCCAACCTGCAAAACTCTGGATAATAAAAGGGTATTTTCCTTAAGTCACTAAGTTTGTGGTAGTTTGTAATGGCAACTTGAGAAAACTAATACAGAAGGTATCCAATGTATGTTTTGGACTTGAGTCTTTAAAACTCTGTATTCCCAAATTAAAATGCAGCATACCCTGAAGCATTTATAGAGTGAATTTGCAGTTTCAACTTTTTGTAAACAGCATGGAAGTTCGCAGCATGTTAAAATATGCACACGTTAACATGTGTCATTTTGCTGAGGGAGGTATTTAGGTATTTAGGTTGTGGATGCCGCAAGTCATGTGTGTGGGAATATAAACCTTCCTGAACTTTTAGGCCACTAATATCAAAATCTGCATTGGTCAGGGCTTCCCAAAGAAACAGAACCAATAGGAGAGAGAGAGAGACAGACAGAGAGAGAGAGAGAGAGAGAGAGAGAGACAGACAGACAGAGAGAGAGACACACACAGACACACACACACAAAGAGACAGAGAGATTTATGATAAGGAACTGCTCCATGAAATTGTGTGGGCTAGTAAGTCTAAAATTTGCCGGGCCAGCCAGCAGGCTGTACCCAGGAAAGAACTGATGTGCAGCTTGGGTCCGAAGGAGGCATCATCCCCTCTTTCTTCCAGGGACTTCAGTCTGTTTTTCTAAGGACCTTTAATTGATGAAGCCCACCCGCACTATGAAGGATAATCTACTTTACTCAAAAATCTATGGATTTAAATGTTAATCACATCTAAGAAATACCTTCACAGCGACATCTAGGCTGGCTTTTGACCAAGCATCTGAGTACCATGCCTAGCAAAAGTGACACATACAATTAACCATCACAAATCCACACCTTGTCAACTCGACATCCATGCACGTCTGCTTACACCATACTTACTCTTCAAATAAAGACAATAACAAGGTTATACTTCCACTTCACATAATATCACTACCCTGAGCACAACTGAAAGCACACAAACCCTGTCCCTAAAAGAAAAGCAAAGTCCTTTGGTGATGTTCATGCCTCTCCTTAATGTCCCGTAACTTTACTACCATGATGTAAAGTTGACAATACTTAAATACTATGACAGCAAATCAATGTATCATATGTTATATGATAAGGGGATAAGAGAGGAAAGAAAACAAAGATACAATTGTTTCTTGGTATCTTTGGGGAATTGGTTCCAGGAACCCCTCATACAGGATACAAAACTCTGAGAGAGTTCAAGACTTTTCATATGCACTGGCCTAGTATTTGCAGCTAACCTACACACATCCTCCTGTACAGTTTAGGTGCCATCTAGACTACATATGAAACCTAATAAAATGTAAGTGCTATCCAAATAGTTGTTGTATTGTACTGTGTTATATTTGTATTTATGTTTATTGTTGTATTTGTTTTTTGTTTTTTTTTCCCTGAATATTTTTTATTTGAGGATGGTTGAATCTATGAGTGTGGAAGCTGCAGATTCAAAGGGCTGGCTGTATTTGCTGAACACACACACACACACACACACACACACACACACACAATGGCAAACGCACTCCCTGGCACTGCCTCTCCACATGGCTATGCTCTTCTCTCATAATGCATCATCCTCAGCCTTTTACAGTGATTACCTTGGCAGACAGGACTGAATGAGCAGAATGGATTCATTTAGCATTACTACAATCCCAATTTTTACAGTTGTGGAAATAATTTTACAGTGGCACATGAGAAAGAGGGGCTTCTCAAAGGTCGCAGAAAATAAAAGACAACTCAGGACTTCCAAACATTAATTTTTTTAATGCTCATGCACTTACCCTTGTTTTTTTCTCCTGGCTTCAATACATGGCCAAGGTAGCACAGAGGTGGCTCCATGGTGTGATGACAATGACAACACTCATGGTATTATGTGCCTGTTAATGCGGTTTATGGCTACAGAAAGCCCCTTTCTCCTTATTCTTTTCACAGAGGAATGTACCTTCCCCTTGCTGCATTATCAATAGGGTTTTAAGCAAAAGTGCTCTTTTCTCCTCTTGCACATTTACAATCAATGGCTACAGACTCAGAATTGTGAAGTGCTTTCTGACTGTTTTGTTTCCATTTTCTAGCAATGGCCCATTCTGTATCAATCTAAATGAGCCACAGAAAACATGGCATCTGACCTGCATCTCCGGGGAGAAAGTATCGTTCCTAGCAGCATTTAGCACCATATACAAAAAGGAGAAGCGATGAAAACCTAAAAGCATGTCTTCCAAAACTTCTTCCTGGAGATCTTCTTCTATGTCTGGCATCAGCTCTCCTGCTCTTTCCCTCTTGCATTTCTTCCTGCTGCAAACACTGGTTGAGAACCTACTACTTCCAAGGCCTAGAAATCTTATTCTCAAAGGACAGGAACACATGAAATTGTTTCCAAGCTGAATGTCCAACTAAGATAACAGTTGCAAAATGATGCCAAACCATAGAGTGAAATATGAGCTACTCCTGAAATACAATAAAATGGAGCTATGTGTATTTATCTGTGTAAAAAGTAAAGTAGAGGTTCCTCTTCAAAGACTTTCCTCCCCATCTAAATAGGAATAAACAGTAACTTCTCTTAGAAGCGAAATTTATTCAAAGACCTGTGCTAACATTCTTAAATGTCTGCTAGCCGCAATGAAGAAATCAAGGTACTGTATGTTCTTCGCTCCCACAATTTAGCTTAAATATCTGCCCTGGCATGCTTATACTGGTCCAAGCGAGCATTAGGTCACAGCCTGTTCCTCTTCCTTATCTGAAGGTGTTTCTACCTTTCTCAGCATTCCACAAGTTACTTCCTCCTTCTTTTGTTCTCCTCTGC
Source organism: Pan troglodytes (assembly GCF_028858775.2). Lineage (NCBI taxonomy): Eukaryota > Metazoa > Chordata > Mammalia > Primates > Hominidae > Pan > Pan troglodytes. The sequence goes on from NC_072420.2 coordinate 40,949,487, forward strand.
CTTTACCTCTTTTAAAAAGTTCTAAGTTGCTAGCCAATCGAGACAAACACAGAATGTGAGGTCCCGTTCCAGCCAATGGAAACCAGACACAGCAGTAGAGTGGACACCTCAGGTTATAAACGACCCTGTCTCCTTTGTTTGGTGTACTCTTGTGGCAAAACTGCTGGCGAGTGTACCCCTTCTGCAGAAAGTAAAAATGGCACTGCTGAGGAGATTAAATTTATGTTCAAGTGCTATTTCTTTACGGCACCAAGGAACAAGTATTTCTAACATCTGGAAAGACAACCGTGATATACTGTCAACTTAAAAAGCAAATGCATACTAACATGTACTCTGTGATTTCATTTTCTTAAAAGAGAAAAGGCTTACACATATGAATATGCCTACTAGGAAAAAGGAAAAATGAAGAGCCTGGCCATCCATGCAGAGTGCAATGCAAAGTTCTCACCTCCCTCGAAGGATCTGATCTCCTCTTTAATGAACTTCTCTTTTTTTTTTTACCCCAGCAGTGTCATGGAGGAAACACACCAAGGTTCCTTTTGCCATAGGGCCTTTTCTCTGGTTGTACCATCTCCCTGGAATGCATATGGCTTCCCTCCTTCTCATTAAGAATAAAGACTCCACTCTGAGCAAATACAGAAGCTAAGTAATAAGGGGCAAGAAGCTAGACAGGGACTTCCCAGTATGGAGCAGATCCCACAGCACCAATCAGAGATGAGAATTAGGCCACACCCGTAAAGAGGCGATGCATCTGGGCCCAGAAGTTAAAAGTTACCTCCATTTCCTTAGAGAGAAGGCTACAACTGGAATCAGTTGAATACTGGTTACTGAATAGTTCTTAGAGAGAATGAAAGTTTTGAGTCAGCCATTCTTTTTTTTTTTTTGAGATGGAGTCTCGCTCTGTCGCCCAGGCTGGAGTGCAGTGGCGCAGTCTCGGCTCACTGTAAGCTCTGCCTCCCAGGTTCACGCTATTCTCCTGCCTCAGCCTCCTGAGTAGCTGGGACTACAGGTGCCCGCAACCACACCTGTTATAAATGACCCTGTCTCCTTTGTTCGGTGTACTCTTGTACAGGTACAAGAGTACTAGTTTTTTGTATTTTTAGTAGAGACGGGATTTCACTGTGTTAGCCAGGATGGTCTCAATCTCCTGACCTTGTGATCCGCCCGCCTCGGCCTCCCAAAGTGCTGGGATTACAGGCGTGAGCCACCGCGCCCAGCCGAGTCAGCCATTCTTAACTAACAATGCTTATCCTGTGTAGTCCTTCAGGTTTTATTATATAACATACTGATGATTAAAGTCACAGTTCCAGTGTTCAGAATGAGCTGAAAATCAGGTGCTCTTTTCTGCTCAAGCATCTTTGGAATGAGAAGATCCTTACTTGCCTGTGTGTACATGGACTGTACACCTCTGTAATGTGTCTTACAATCAGTAGCCAAACGGATAGCCACAAAAAGTGGACATCTAACTTGAGGTTCTGGAATCAATTGGCTTAAGGGTGTGGAAATTGAAATAAATAGGTGGGAAAACAGTATATTCAAAAGTCTACCACCTCCAGCCCTGTCTCTGCCTTCCTGCCTCAGCCACAGCTGAACTGCAAAGAGCAGATGGTGGGTCACTGCCCTGTAGCACGGACACTTGCCATGACCTGCCATTGCTTTACAAATGTGCATCAGTGACTCTGCTCCATAGCTGTTGTCTTTGGATATGTCCTAACATGAGGAGTGAGGATGGTCCCTGCAGAGGGTCACACCTGGGAGTCCTCAAGAGAAAAGTGAACATCACAACCAGGCACTTGCATTCTACAAAGAATAAATCATCAGAGAAACATCTCCAAGCCTTGCCTGTCCATCAGCTTATTTCCATGTACCCATTCACAAGGTCCATTGCAGGTCAGGAGCTTGTTTCAGCTGAGTTTGCAATAAGACTGGTCTAGTGGCCCTTGACGAAAGCACTTATGTGTAGCTTCTCTTCTTAATTAAGTCTAAACAAAACTATGTATTGTCTTCTGCATCCTTTTCAAGATGAATGATATTAAAAATGATTACATGATAATAATGAAACTAGAGATTGGAAAAAAGCCCCCGACATCCAGGAGCTGGCTGGGAACTCTCACCTGGGCCTTGGTGTTCTGTTATTGAAGATAAACAATTTCACAAAACACTAATATCAGACAAAACAGCTCTGTGACCAAGATGGATCAAGACAAAAGAAGACCCCTCCGTTATCATGTTTGAACATAGACAATAGCATGAGCATTGTTCAAAGAAACCACAACAATGACCAAACATCTGTTCTTTTGTCTAACATGACTGACCACTGCTTCTTTACCCATGACAGCGTTAGCCTGGCTTCATTTCTCTCATCTTATGAACAAGATTTATTAAATATCTGCTATGGTTTGAATGTTTGTCCCCTCTGAAACTCACAGTGAAACTTAACCACAATTATATAACTGTACTAAGGGGGTGAGAAATCTTGCCCACATATTTGGTCAAACATGATTCTATATGTATCTGTGAGGGTGTTTCTGGGCAAGATTAAAGCCGAATTGGTAGGCTGAGTCAAACAGATTGCCTTTTCTAGTGTGCATGGGCCTCATCCCATCCATTTAAGACCTGAAAAGAACAAAAAGATTGAGTATGAAGAAACTCTGCCTGCCTGAGGGCTGAGCTGGGACCTTGGACTTTTCCTGTCTTTGGACTTCGAGTGAAACATTGGCTCTCCTTGGGTCTAGAGCTTGATGACTTTCAGATTGGAATTACACATTGGCTTTCCTGGGGCTTCTTAGCATCCATAATCATGTGAGCCAATTCCTTATAATAAACTTATTCTCTCTCTCTCTACACACACACACACACACACACACACACATACACACTCTTATATAAATATATACATATATACCAATATAAAGAGATATAAATATGTATGCTAATAAATAGCACTATCTCTCTCTATATCTTATTGGCTTTGTTACTCTGGAGAACCCTGACAAATAGAAATTTAATGTTATGGATTTAATGGTAGTACCTCTCCAAAATTCATATGTTGAAGCCCTAACCAATGTAATGGTATCTGGAGACAAGGAGGTAATTACTTTTGAGAGGTAATTAGAGTGAGATGAAGTCATGAGAAGGTCTAGTCTGATTAGATCAATATCCTTTTAAGAAAAGGCACCTGAGAGTTAACTTGAGTGTTCTCTCTCTCTCTCTTTCCCTCCCTCCCTCCCTCTCGCTTTCTTTCTTTCTGTCCATGTGTACATAAAGAAGTAATGTGAGTGCACAGTGAGATGGCAGCCACCCACAAGCCAAGAAAAGAGACCTCAGAATAAAACTTACCTTGCTAGAATCTTGATCCTGGACTTTTCAGCCTCGATAACTGTGAGAAATAAGTTTCTGTTGTTTAAGCCCACCTCCCAAAAGAGGGTGGGAAATCTAACCATGGTATTTGAGAGGCAGGATATTTAGGAGATAATTAGATTTAGATGAGGTCAGCTTCCTCACCACGTCATGCTTCATGCAGCAAAAAGACTCTGCAGAGAGTCCTCACCAGCATTAAGGCTCTTACCAGGTGCAGCCTCTTCACCTTGAACTTGCCCCGCCTCCAGAACGGTAAGAAATAAGCTTATTTTCTTTATAAAGTACCCAGTCTCAAGTCATCAGTTATAGCAACAGAAAACAAATCAAGACAATACCCAATCATAGAATTACTCCCACTTTCTGGCAGCGTCACTCCAGAGTTAGGTCCTACTTACTTGAACCTTCCCCCAAATCACCTAACACAAGCCCAAGTATATAATATATCCTTCCCAACACCCTCTTATGAAGGCATCTCATTGTTCCCAAGTTGTATGCTTTAGCTCAAGACAAGAATAAACTCAACTTGTTATCCTACAAGTATGTGGCTGATGGGCTTTGGCTGGAGGGCATTGATAGAAATGAGGTACAAGGACAGCAGTTTGGGAATCCCAGCTCAGAGGCTTGGCTGACTGTGCCTAATACCGTGCTTGGCACATGGTAAGAACTCAGCAAATGTTTATTGAATCAATGAAAAGAATCAGGCAGCTCCTGTTGAAACTAATGTGCATGCACCTTGGAGCTTTCTTGCCATTGGCCATCTCACCATGAGGCTGTTAATTTTGCAAAAATATTCAAACATAATTAAGATTCCAATAGTATTAAATTAATAAGGATGTGTGCTTAGGCTATACAAATAAAAGAGAAAGCCAAGATATCTTTTTAAAATGCCATACAAAATTCAAAATTCTTTGGTAAAAATTAATAAAATATGTCTAAGTCCAAAATGGAGACAACTGTGCCTCTTCGTTAAGGAACCTACCAGAAAACTAAAGATAATAAAGAGAAGTTTCATTTCTGAATATAATGACTCAATATGGTAAAAAGGTGGGTCCCTCACATTAAATTATTCTATAAATAATTACTTAATGGTTATTTTTGAAATAGACAAAATCATGTTTAGGTTTACCTGGATGAATAAACGTGTGAGCAGAGCAAAGAAAATTTCAATCATATCAAGTATCTTCTCAGACCACAGTGGAATAAAACCAGAAATCAATTCCAAAAGGAACCCTCAAAACTATACAAATACATGAAAATTAAGCAATCTACTTCTGAATGATTTTGGGGTTAACCATCAAATCAAGATGGAAATTTAAATTTTTTTTCAAAATGAATGATAACTGTGACACAAGTTATCAAAATCTCTGGGATACAGCAAAAACATTGCTAAGAGGAAAGTTTACAGCACTAAATGCCTACATTAAAAGTCTGAAAGATCAGAAGTTGACAACCTAACATCACATTTCAAGGAATGAAACAAGAACAAACCAAACCCAAAGCTAGCAGAAGAAAAGAAATAACAAAGATCAGAGCAGAACTAAATCAAATTGAAACAAAAAAATTATAAAAGATCAATGAAACAACAAGGAGGTTATTTGAAAAGATAAACAAAATTGATAGACCACTAGCTAGATTAACCAAGAAAAGAAAGAAGATTCAGATAAGTTGAGTTGGAAATGAAAATGGAGACATCACAACTGACACCACAGAAATGCAAAAGATCATTTGAGACTACTATGAACACCACTCTGGACACAAACTAGAAAATCTAGAGGAAATAAATAAGTTCCTGGAAACATACAACCCCATAGCTTAAATCAGGAATAAATAGAAATCCTGATGAGACTAATAACAAGCAGTACGACTGAATCAGCAATAAAAAAAAAATGGCAACAAAACAAAGCCCAGGGCCAGTTGGATTCACAGGTAAATTCTACCAGACATTCAAAAAAGAATTGGTACCAATCCTTCTGAAATTATTCCAAAAGGCAGAGGAGGAGGGAATCCTGCCTAACTTATTCTATGAAGCCAGTATCCTCATACCAAAGCCAGGAGAGGACATAACAAAATAGGAAAACTACAGACCAACATTCCTGATGAATATAGATGCAAAAATTCTCAACACAATACTAGCGAACCAAATCCAATAGCAAGTCTAATCCAATAGCACATCAAAAAAAAAAAAAATTCACCATGATAATTCTAAAGATGCAGGGATGGTTCCACATATGCAAGTCAAAAAATGTGACTCATCACATAAACATAATTAAAAACAAAAACCATATGATCATCTCAACAGAGGCAGAAAAAACATTTGATAAAATCTAATATCCCTTTATGATAAAAACTCTCAACATACTAGGCACAGAAGGAACATACCTCAAAATAAGAAAAGCCATATATAACAAACCCAGAGCCCACATTGTACTGAATTGAATGGGGAAAAGCTGAAAGCATTCAACTGAAGCAAGACAACGATGCCCACTTTCACCACTTCCATTCATCATAATACTGGAAGTCCTAGCCAGAGAAATCAGGAAAGAGAAAGAAATCAAGGGCATCCAAATAGGAAAAAAGGAAGTAAAACTACCTCTGTTAGAAAACCCTAAAGACTCCTCCAAAAGACTCATACATCTGATAAATGAATTCCGTAAAGTCTTAGGTTACAATATCAATATACACAAATCAGTAGCACTGCTATATACCAACAATGACCAAGCTGAGAATCAAATAAAGAACACAATCTCAGGCTGGGCGTGGTGGCTCATGCCTGACTTTGGGAGGCCAAGGCAGGCAGATCAACTGAGGTCAGGAGTTTGAGACCAGCTTGGCCAACATGGTGAAACCCCATCTATACTGAAAAAAATATAAAAATTAGCCAGGTGTAGTGACAGGCATCTATAATCCCAGCTACTCGGGAAGCTGAGGCAGGAGAACTGCCTGAACCAGGGGGCAGAGGTTGCAGTGAGCCGAAATCGTACCACTTCATTCACTCCAGTGTGGGCGACAGAGCAAAATTCCGTCTCAAAAAAAAAGAAAAAAAAAAAAACAAACTCAACCCCTTTAATAATAGCTACAAAGAAAATAAAACACTTTATTTTTAAAACACTTAATAAATATACTTTACCAAGGAGGTGAAAAGATCTCTAAAGGAGAACTACAAAACACTGCTGAAAGAAATCATAGATGACAAACAAATGGAAAAACATCCCATGTTCATAGATTGAAAGAATCGGTATTGTGGAAATGACCATACTTCTCAGTAATCTACAGATTCAATGCAATTCCTATCGGAATACCAACATCATTTTTCACAAAATAAAAAAAACCATAAAATTCATAGGGAACCAAAAAAGAGCTAGAATAGCCAAAGAAATCCGAAGCAAAAAGATTTAGAATCACATTACCCAACTTGAAATGATACTACAAGGCTATAGTAATTAAAACACCATTGTAATGATATAAAAGTAGATGCATAGACAAACGGAACATGATGGAGAACTCAGAAATAAAGCCAAATACTTACAACTGACTGATCTTTGACAAAGCATATAAAAACATAATGGATTAGACACACAATTTAAGGAGAATACAACTTATTCAATAAACGGTGCTGGGAAAATCAAATAGCCACATATATAAGAGCGAAACTGGATTCCTATCTCTCACCAGATACAAAAATTAACTCAAGGTGGATTAAAGACTTAAATATAAAACCTGAAACCATAAAAATTCTAGAAGAATCCCTAGGAAAAACTCTTTTGGACATTGGCCTGGGCAAAGAATTATGTCTAGGACCCCAAAAGCAAACGCAACAAAAACAAAAGTAAATACATGGGACCTAATGAAAAAGCTTCTGCACAGCAAAATAAATAATCATCAAAGTAAACAGACAACCTACAGAATGGAAGTAAATATTTGAAAATTATGCATCCGACAAAGTACTAATATCCACAATCTACAAACTCAAACAAATCAGCAAGAAAAAACAGATAATCCCATTAAAAAGTGGGCAAAGGACCTGAATGGATATTTCTCAAAAGAAGATATACAAATGGCCAAAAACATGTGAAAAACTGCTCAACATCACTAACTATTAGGGAAATGCCAATTAAAACCACAATGAGATACGACCTTCCCCTAGCCAGAATGGCCATTATTAAAAAGTTAACAAACAATAGATGTTGGCATGGATGTATTGAAAAAGGAACACTTACACACTGCTGGTGGGAATGTAAATTAGCACAATCTCTATAGAAAACAGTATGGAGGTTTCTCAAATAACTAAAAGTAGATCTACCATTTAATCCAGTAATCTCACTAAAGGGTATCTATCCAAAGGAAAAGAAGTCACTATATCAAAAAGACACCTGCATGTCTATGTTTATCACAGCACAATTCACAATTGCAAAGATATGGAATCAACCTAAGTGTCCATTAACTGATGAATGGCGGAAGATGTTATATATATATATATATATATATATATATATATATATATATATAAAATCTTGAAATTTTATATATATAAAGATGTTATATATAGATTAATCTTGTATATCTTGTGTGTATATATATATGTTAGATATATATCATCTTGAAATTTTCACACGCATATATATATACATATATATATATACACACACACACCCCCACACACATGGTGAAGTACTACTAAGCCATAAAAATAATGAAATAATGTCTTTTGCAGCAACGTAGATGGAACTAGAGGCCATTATTCTAAGTGCAGTAATTCAGGAATTGAAAAATCAAATAATGCATGTTCTCATTTATAAGTAGGAGCTAAGTTTTGGGCACACAAAGGCATACAGAGTGCTATAATGGACTCGGGAGACTCAGAAGTGGGGAGGGTGGGAGGGAGGTGAGGAATAGAAAACTATATATTGAGTACAATGTACACTACTCAGATGATAGGTGCATTAAAATCCTAGACTTTACCACTAAACAATTCATCTATGTCATCAGAGTCACTTGTACCCCTAAAGCTATTGAAATAGAAAAAATTAAAAAATGAAAAAACAAGTAACAGGTCATCTGGACACCTCCTGAAGGACCTGCCTGAGCTGTTTTACAGTTAACTTTTTTTTTATAAGTAGAAGGAGTAGTCTAAAATAATTATGAACAAATAGTAAATACATAAACCATGAATAGTCATTTATTATTATCGCAAGTATTATATAGTGTACATAATGTGTGCTCTGCTTTCGTACACTGGCAGGGCAGCAGGTTTGTTATGTAAGCATCACCACAAACAAGTGAGTCATGCATTAAGTTACAATGTTAGGATGTTGTCCATTATCACATACATTAGATGTATGTTAACCATTATAGCTCCATCTTAAGGGCTACTGTCATAGATGTGGTCCATCATTGACCAAAATGTTGTTATGCGGCACATAACTATATAACATAAAATCTGGATTATGGGCCGGGTGTGGTGGCTTACACCTGTAATCCCAACACTTTGGGAGGCTGAGGCAGGCAGATCACTTGAGGTCAGGAGTTTGAGACCAGCCTGGCCAACATGTTGAAACCCCATCTCTACTAAAATATAAAACTTAGATGGGCATGGTGGCAGGTGCCTGTAAGCCCAGCTACTTGGGAGGCTGAGGCAGGAGAATCACTTGAACCCAGGAGGTGGAGGTTGTAGTGAGCTGAGATCGTGCCATTGCACTCTAGCCTGGGAAACAAGAGAGAAACTCCACCTCAAAAAAAAAAGAAAAAGAAAAATCTCGATTGTGTGGGTCTATGTATACTGTAAGTGTATATATACAAACATATGCATGCGTATATACACAAGTATATACAAATACACACACACATATACATTCCAAGCAAACAGGGTCCCTGCTGCTCCACAGATGTAACCAATTTCTCCCTTCAGCCTTTGCCCTTGCTAATTCATTTGCCTGGAATGCTTTCTCCAAGACGTATGCACACCTTGCTTTCTTACATTACTGTATCCTCTGCCAGGCATTATGTTATATACCCATCTCCATGTCTTTCTCAAGGGAATTTGTGCTGCATGACGGTGAACTAATACTTGGTCTTATTCAGAGCACGCAGGATGTAGAACAATTCTTGACACTAGGGAGCATTCAGTGAACCCTGCTGATGGGCAAATGGGTGGGTCTGGTCAGGGGCAGCCAGAAGACAGGAGGAGATTCCAAGGGAACTAAGCAGTGACCCCACAGTCAAGGACCATATGGGAGTCAGACTTCTCAGCAGATGCCAGTGTGGAAGGTAATGGCTGATTGAGGGTTCAGAACATCAGTGCCACTGGCCACAGGGGAAGGCCATGGAACAGAAGGACCTTAAATCAACTGAAAAACATTGAAATAGGCGCAATTACCCCAAAGTTAAAAAAAAAATAACATTTTAGTTGCTTGGTAGAAGGGTGCCTCAAAACAGAAGGATGAAGAGGAGGAGAGGCAGGAGGAGGAAGAGAACAGTGAAGTGGAAACATAAGATTTTTACTGGCCCCAGTAATTTTTCAAAAGGCTGTGGTGGCTCATGCCTGTAATTCCAGCACTTTGGGAGGCCAAGGCAGGCAGATCAACTGAGGTCAGGAGTTTGAGACCAGCTTGGCCAACATGGTGAAACCCCATCTATACTGAAAAAATATAAAAATAAGCCAGGTGTAGTGACGGGCATCTATAATAATCCCAGCTACTCGGGAAGCTGAGGCAGGAGAACCTCCCTCACCAGGTACTGAGCTCCCTGCTGTAAGCCACCATATGTGCCCAGGTCCGAGTGCTGCCATCCACCTTCAGCTATCCTCCCACGGAGCTGTTCTGCCCCAGCCCAAAGCATGCACTGCAAATCCCTATAGCTTCTCAATCCAGATCAAACTCCTCATTCCCCCAGAGCCATTTATTTCAGCAGGATTACTGAGGGGAACACTGTGGCTGAATCGCACTCCATGAATTGGAGATGCTGCTCTCTCCTTAGCTAATTAGTTTGGATGCCTCCAGCTGCAAATGCAAAAACCCTGACCCACATTGGCCTAGACAGCAAAGGCAATAAAGTCCCAGGTGATCTCATGTACTGCCAGACATCATGGGGTCAAGAACTAAATGAGATAAACCTCTTTTGCAGAGTCCCATATTAAGAATACGGAAATCTTCTCCAGAAACTCCTCAAAAGAATTGTTTTTACATCTCATTGTGCAAATTCTGATTGTCTGCCCATCCTTAAATCAAAGGGAGCTGCTGCGTTTGATGGGTCCCGGCCAGGACTCACACCCAGTGGCTTTGATGGACTCGGACTCTCCTGCTTAGGCAGGTGATCTGGCCTGTGGTGGGCTTCCCTCCAACACAAGACCGCAGAAGAGTTCTGTTGTCACTGAGTGTACAGTGTCCCGGGGCTGCTGTAACAAAGTTCCACAAACTGGGGTGCTTAAACAACAGCAATTTATTCTCACACCTTTCTGGGGGCCATAAGTCCAAAATGAAAGTTCTGGCAGGGCTAGAGTCCCTCTGAAGTTTCTACAGGAGACCCCTTCCTTGCCTTGCCCACTGTCTCTTGGCCTGTGGCAGCATAACTCCGATCTCTGTCTTTGCCCAGCTATGTTTTCCATCTGTGTCTGCACCCAGATTGTCCCCTTTTAATAAGGACACCAGTCATATTGGATTAGGGACCCGGCCTACTTCAGTAGAGCGTCATCTTCACTAATTATATCTGCAAGGTGCAAGTACGCTATTTCCAAATATGGTCACATAAGGTACCGGAGGTTACAAATTCAACATACAAATCTAGGGGGTGGACGGGAAATAATTCAATTTTTAGCACAGAGAAAGGAGGGAAATTGAAACTGGAGCAGGGATCAAATTGCATCTGCTATATGGACCCTCCTGTTTTACAAATTCCTTTTTTTATCCCAGAGAATCTTTAGCTGGTGGAACTTCAGGCTGACTTAGGAAGTGAAATGCATATGTTTGGGTGGAGCTCAGGATGCCCTACCAAGGGCGTGGCAGCTGCTGAGGGGTTTCCTTCACTAAGCAATGTCCCCTCCAGCACACTTACGTTCCCTGGATTCTTCCCATTCTCTGCTTCTGCCTCCAGAAATTTATGCTTAAACAATTCTGGGGGCCAGAAGTGCAAAATCAAAGTGCTGGCACAGCTGCAGTCCCTCTGGAGCTTCTGCGGGAGACTCCTTCCTTGGAAAAACTCCCAGCAAAGTTGCAGATGTATCTGGCAACTGGACTTGAGAGTGAAGCAGGAGGGATCTGAGTGTTGCATATGTGCAGGATAAATTGTTGGGGGAGGACTGCTGGGGGTGCTGGTGACTGAATTTAGGAAAGTGCATAAGCTAGGTGTTCTCAAACCTGGGACACCTCATATTCTATTTCAGGCACTAATTCGTCATGTTTGGGAAGGCCTTAAACTATAATTCAGAAATGATGATTGATATGGTTTGGATCGGTGTTCCTACCCAAATCTCATGTTCAATTTTAATTCCAGTGTTGGAAGAGGGGCTTGGTGGGAGGTGATTGGCTCAGCAGACTGAGTGATCATAAGGAGCCTGGGAAACATGTGGGGTTAATTCAAGGTGGCCAAAGCTTCACCATGGCGGGCAGCTTGGGAGCCGCTTAGGGGCAGCTTGGGGCTGGGCTGCTTCCTCCTCCAAGAAGTATCACAGAGCAATGCTACCGGGACTGGAGATTTCCATTTAGCTAATTAGGGGTTAGGATAAAGATTTGTGGGTCCTGGTGGCAGTGGGTGAGGGCAGAAAGTAAAAGAGGTTGACTATGGATTATCCAGGCATAGATACACATGTTTTCAACAGAAAAGGAGATGGGTTATTATATGTCAGGCCCAACATATCTGCCCTGGCAATGGCAGGGCTTGAGAGTGGCCTGAGGTCAAATCATAACATGGAGATCTGTCCAGAAATAGCCAAGACCCTGCAGACGGTCAGGTCAGAGCTGAGTGAGTTGGTGCATGCACATGTGTGCACTTGCATTCTGACAGTACAGAAATCTGATGGGCACAGCGACCCACAGACCTTCCTGGATTCAGCATGGAGGAGGGAGACCACATTACCTAGGCTGGACTGGAGCCCACGGGCTAACTTTGGGAGCTTGGGGGTTCATTAGATTCCAAGAGTAACTGACTCTCCAGGGAAGCGCCTGTTCCTGTTTGATAAGCGGTGCTCTTCTGTCCTGCATGCAGGGATCAGAAAGGACCTATGCAGAGCAGCTCACAAAAGCAGAGCGGCTTGTTCACTGTGGGCCACAGGTTCACGCTGAAACCAGTGTTCCCGGAAACACGAGGCTTCAGATCAGCCAGTGGCAGAAAGTTGGGAGCGGGGAGGATGTAATTTGGGCACCTGAGACAAACCTTAGGGACGGCCATCCATTTAAGAGATTCAGTGGGTTTTGGAGCTGTGAAAGGAAATTAAATTTTGGGACCCCAAATTCGTTCAGCCAAAGAGAAAAGTCAAGCTGGGAACTGGGTCACGCAAACCTGCCTCCACCTTTTGGTTCCTAAACAAGATGGCTACAAGATGAAAAGCTACATGCTTCCCTCATATTTTGCCCACAAGGAAATTCCTGCTGAGCTGTTAAAGCTTCCCCATGGCCAAGCAACTTGATAGCCTATCTTTACAGGTGCAGTCGCTCCGCCCACCAGACACAAATGTATAACTGAACGTTCCCCTCCCCATCTTGTCTGTGGTATGTAAAATGCACATTCCCCACAGTTTTCCTCTGCCCCTTTTGTTTATGTGAAAGCTGTGTGCTTCTCAATATCTCGTCCTTTCCCCTTTAAATTTGGAGCCCTCAAAACCACCTTCGGAGAAAGGAATAGACATGTCTCCTGGGAGCATCCTCAACTTTGGCAAATAAATATCCTAAAATGATTGAGACTTGTCTCATTATTTTCCTCGATTGACAGAGCTATTTTTTTTTTTTTAACATAAAGTCATTCCCTGGGCCTCAAACAGTTCCTGGTTGGGGGAAGGGGCACATAAGTGGCATAGCTTCTGTAGCCCCTGATCGGCCTGGAGCATAGGGCAGGATGTCATCACCAGAGGCCAAATTTGATTGCAAGCAGAGCCTACTCCCTCTGCCTTTTCTGCCAAGCCTCCTAATCGTTATCTCACATGATAATTATTTTGGGTAAAACATAAACCAGAATTGTGATGACAGTGTAGACTCACAGGCAGGAACCCCAACAGAGCTGGAAAGATTTGCATGCAGTAACCTTCCATCCCATTGATTGCTTTCCATGACAATTCCATACATGCTTGCTGGCTTTCTTCTTTGCCTGTGGCTTCCTTATGCTTGATTCAATAACAACAACAAAAAGATGTGTGTGTGTGTGTGGTGGGTGTTTATTGTTAAAATGCTTTATTTTTGGAGTGATGTTTCTTGAAAGCAGTAAGAAAATTTCCCATATAGGAGAAACCCTCCGTGCAGGGTTCGCAGGATCTCACAGTGAGCCCCCAGAAGCAGGTCCCATCCGGGGAGTTTGGGTCTTTAAATTATGTTTACAGCCAGCACCAGGCCATCCTGGGAGTCCAGACTTGCTGCAGGAGCAGCTGTCTTAATTTCCTGACGTCATCCAATTAGACAGCAAGGTCTCCCCTGTTGAATTTAGAAATATTTGCAGCCCATTTTTTAAAATGACTTATAGAAAGGGGAGAGTACTTAATCTGTTTATTTAGACCAGTAACTTTATATCTTTTTTTTTTTCAGTTTGAGATCCTAAAACACTTTACTGATTGTTCTTAAACAACTAGGGTTAGGCAAAAGACATTGGCCATTAGAGTTTCTAAAGACACCACTCCAGGGCTGAGCTTTGGACGAGTATTAGACAAGGATGAAAATACCTCCCCATGGGCCATGGAGGTCCTCTTTCTTCTTCCCTTTTCCTAGCCTGTGGCCTTTTAATTTTTTTTCAGAATAACTTTCTGGAAATGCTCCTATGCACTGTGCCATCAATATACATTTTCTCTTTCTTTCCAACCAAAGAATCATTTACTCTATGTATGTATTGGAATACTTATTTAGAGTATCTTATGTCTTACAATGTGTTTTCACATGTGTTACCCTGTTTAATTTTCATGATAACTCTATGAAGATGGCATAGTTCTTCCTATTTTCTAGGCCCAGAGAGATAAACTAATACAAACAGTCATGAAGAGGTGCATTTAACTTATTTAAATCCACCTGTCCATGACTAGCTTGTATTAGTTTAAGAATCTAAAATTTGGCCAACTCTATCATCTCTCTTTGAAGTGTGTTCACTTTAAATGTTCTCCTCTCCCATCTGCTCCATGTACTGTAGAACATTCGAACAGAGAGTTACTCTTGCCTGGAGTCTTTCAGTTTCTTGTATCTGCCTTCTCTGTCTCCTGTCCCTGGAATACCCTCTCTAGCCTCAACAGTCCTGCCTTTTGAAGGCCCTTGTGTCTTTAAGACCGAACTCAGATGCTGCAGCTTTTCGTTCCGTAGTTTCTTAGTCAACTGGGGCTGCTGTAACAAAGTGCCATACATTGGTGGCTTATCAACAACGGAAATGTATTCCTCACAGTTCTAAGGCTGGAAGTCTGAGATGGGGCTGCCAGCAGGGGCAGGTTCTAGCATCCTCCTCCAGGTTGCCACCTTCTTGTATATCCTCGCATGGTGGAAACAGAGAACACGAGAGCTCTCTGGGGTCCCTTCAATAAGGACACTAATTCCATCCCTGAGGGCTCCCCCCTTGTGACCCAATCACTTTTCAAAGGCCTCAGATTCTAATATCATCACACTGGCGGTAAGATTTCAACATATGGACTTTGAAGGGACACAGACATTCAGTTCATTCCACACGGTCACTGATTCTACAAACAGAAGCAAATCATACCCTCTTCCATGCACCCTGATGTTCTGGGCTCTGTTCCACCAGTTGTGTATTCTGCCAGACAGGAATTGGACATATACCCACTCAATTATCCCCAGAGAGCAAAAGCTCCTAGATGGCAGGGGCCACCTCATCTCCTTAGTCCTCCCTGATGCTGCACAACTACCACTGAGTACCGAGATCTGGAGAGAGGACATGTGGGGACTTCGTCCATTCTTGAAGCCTATTTTCCATGAAGCTTTCCTTAATTCCCCCAAGCTGACATTTCCATCCTCCTCTGAATGTCACAGACATGATCCATGTGACTCTTCACCCTGCATTGTAATCAGTGGCTTCTATCTTCTTCCTGGTTATCTCCCCTTCCAAAACATGAGGCTTGTCACTCATGAGGGTAAGGCCCATGGTTGATTGTACTTGTATCCTTCATAGGGTCTTATACATATTGGGTCCTAGATATGTGTTTATGGACTAAAAAATTGTCTTATGCATTTAAAATCTATTAAAATAACTGCAAAATACACCCCTTTCCTTGGGGAAAGATGGACCGACTCTGGTCAACATTGCTCCTCAGATTTTAGGTTTCCTTTATAACTTTTAAAAATTACCATTTCAGCTCTGGATTTAAACAGTACCACAATTTGTTATCAAATTCTTGCACATCATTTCCTCCAGAGCATACGATTTAAAAGTCAAAAACTAGGTATTGAGTATGTGCAAAATACATTCCAAAACAACCCCATTTCATAATTATAATCCGTTTCACAATATAAAACTTTAATAAATAAACACTTGGATTTTTTTTGTTCTGTTGGAAATAGTGGACTAACTAAAATAAATTCTTCGTGAGTTAGGATGGATACTTGTCTGTTTAGCTAGCCTTTCAATATCATACACACACAAATACACACACCCCCGAATGCCACTTTTAAATCTCATTCTTCTAATAAATCATATAGTAGAGACTTTTCCAAACTATCCATAGCAGAATTAAAGTTAAAAAAAGAGGAAATCCAAGGGCCAGGCATAGTGGCTTATGCCTGTAATCCCAGCGCTTTGGGAGGCCAAGAGGGGAGGATCACTTGAGGGAAGGAGCTTGAGACCAGCCTGGGTAACAAAGTGAGACCCTCATCTTTATAAAAAATTAAAAAAAAAATAGCTGGGCTCAGTGGCATACACTGGTAGTCTTAGCTACTAAGAAAGCTGAGGTGGGAGAATCCCTTGAGCTCAGGAGTTCGAGGGTGTAGTGAGCTTTGATGGCACCACTGCACTCTAGCCTGGGCAACAGAGTGAGCCTCTGCCTCAAAAAAAAAGTGGGAGGGGAGTCTGAATAAAGCCTTGTAATCGAGAAGAAATCACAGTTCATTCAATGGAAAATTCCATAAATGGGCATAAGCCATTCACTGTAAACTAGATGCACCATCATTTTGTTAATAAGCACAACTCAGTAAAATTGGTTCACTTTATATCCTTTCCTTGGTTGCCAGTTACCAATGTATGAAAATAATTTCATTATTACGCACCTTTTTCTATATATTGGGCCAGCAGCGCCAGCATTAAGCCTAGTCTTACACATTTCTGTCTTGTAGTTGTTCGCTAGTCACTTGATTTCAAAATGATCCTTAAAAGGAAATCCATGGACAAGACAGCTTGCAAATAACAAAATGCATGACAAAAGGCTTTGTAAAGAGCACATCTGAGACCATGTATTGAGTTTTTCCACAGGAAAATCAACAGGGTAGCAATGTGGGTGTTAAAGGCAGAGACCTACTCATCTGCTAGGTTGCCCAGAGCCCATACCAATGGCTGTGAGAACCAAAGGAAGAGAAGAATGTGGCTCATGCTCCACACACAAGGGGCCCTGGGCACACTGTCAACAATTAGCTGGATGTTTACCATCCTCTTCAATCATGTTTCCAGAACAACAAAACTTTAAACCCAGCTATATCACACCAATGGGTCTTCTTTTGGGTTGCTTTTAAACAGGTATGTATGGAGACAATTGAAAAAGGAAGCCCCCAGAGACCTATGTATTTAAACTAGGTAAAACGAAGCATTTCTTCTCTCTTACTTTTAACCGTGAGGTACATGGACTTGCTGACGTCTGCGCCCACATCGTTGCTGACCTTGCAGAGGTAGTAGCCACTGTCTTCCTCCACGACATGCTTGATCAGCAACGACCCATTGCTGAGAACTTGGATTCGGCCATTTAGGGCAATTGGCTGGAACTGGGGAACCCCAGCACCTGAGACAGAAAAAGAAAGAGGAGCAATGATGCAAACGACAGTAAGTATGGGAAGACAACAAGTTCAAGTACACACAGACTCATAAAGAGACGCTTCACACTGATCCCATAAGGCAGTCACGGGATACACCAGGTTTTTCTTTCTTTCCTCCCATATTAAAATTCTTGTTTAGAGAGAAAAGCATTTATTTAAAATGACAGTATCTCAGACTCTGAGATAAAAACTAACAGAACTTACAGATAGTTTCTCTACATAAAAAGCCAAATTTGATGAGTGTTAAGTAGCTGATAAATTATTCAAAGAAATCACAGTAGAACAACCACAGAAGCAGACAACTCTCATGGTGCTAAATAAATTCCTTGTGTTCCCAGGGACTTAATATGAATGTAAACAAGGAGTGCTCCAGGGACATGGCATTTGAAGTCTTTGCTCACTGCACATGTCTGAGGCTACAAAGAGAATAGGAATATTGCAGGTTTCTCTTTAACGGTGGTTATATTCCAGTCTAGACACACGATACACCATTAATATCATTTAATGTTATTTAAATAAATACATCAGATTAGTGCAGTAAGACAGCACAGAATTAAAACACCTCTCTCCTCAGAGTGCTTCCATGCAAGGAGGGAATGGCACAGATATGATATGCTATTATAATGAATGTGGTATGATTCATATGAAGGATTTATATACAACTGGATAAAAAAAAGGATTTTAGAAATAATGAAACGGATTATGAAGGTCCTAGAAGAGTTCTGGGAAGATGCTGACTGGATGAACCTGCCATGCTGCCTGCTTCTGGCCTGGAGGAGTTGGGTGGGCTGGGAGAATGGGATTCAGGCCTTGAAAGACTCTCCCAGGGCATTTTTCTTCTCTGGCCTGAGTATCTGGGGACTTGAGGGGAAAGCTCTGGGGTGAGGATCTTCCTGGAGGAAGCTCAACGTTTGGGCCAAAGATGTGTTCTAGAGAGAAGGTGCTAGCTTCCTGGCCCAAGAACCTACACGGGAGCTGAACAAGTCAGACGTCTCCACAGGCCTCAAGCAGGAAACTTCAGACTTTGCATCTGAGGACAGGAGAATGGAAGACACTTCCTCTTGCTGTCTCCATACCCTAATGACAACTTGTATATTGGTCTCACTCGAGCTCACAATGGCAGAGACTGTGGCTGTGCCTTCCTTTCCTGTGTTTCTGGTTTAGATTTCTCAGCAACTTGTCTCTAGCCCCAGTGAAGAGATGAGAGAAATTGATAAGGTACCTAAGGGGACCTTTCACATTGAATAAGGAGATCAAGTAGAATCCCCGCAACAGGTGGTTCCCATCAAAATGGAACTGCTAGAGGGGACATACGACAACCTGAATTTTTTTTTTTTTTTTTTTGAGATGTAGTCTTGCTTTCTCACCCAGGCTGGAGTGCAGTGGCACGATTTCAGCTCACTGCAACTTCCGCCTCCTAGGTTCAAGTGATTCTCCTGCTAATCCCAGCTACTTGAGAGGCTGAGGCAGAGAATTGCTTGAACCTGGGAGGCAGAGGATGCAGTGAGCTGAGATCACGGTGCTGCACTCCAGCCCGGGCGACAGAGTGAGACTTCGTCTCAAAAAAAAAAAAAGAAAAATAATAAGAAGAAAATAAAAGTACACGAATGTAGATTGATAAGGATATAACTGTATTTACTGACAGATAACATGATTTTCTACATAGATAATTGAAAAGAGTAAACAAAAAAGTTGCTATAACTATAAAATGAGTTTAGCAAAGTCATGGGATACAACATCAATATACAAAAATCAATGTCAATTTTATTTATGTATAATAGTAACAACCAATTGGGAATAAAAATTAAAAAGAAAATATATTGGCAAAAAACCATAAAATATTTAGAATAAATTTAACAAAATATGTGCAAGACCAGCCCACTGAAAATTGTAAAAGTTGTTGAGAATAACTAAATAAGACCTAAATAATTAGAGAGTTATACCATGTTCATGAATAAAAATGCTTAACATTTTCAGAAAGAGGTTGGTAATCTTTTTCTGTAAAGGCCAGAGAGTAAATATTTTAAATTCAGCAGGTCATACAGTCTTTGTCACAAGTACTCATCTCTGCCACTGAATCATGAAAGTAGCCATAGAAAATACAGAAACAAAATAGCATGATTGTGTTTCATAACAACTTATTGGCAGGCCATGATAGCTCACACCTGTAATCCCAGCACTCTGGGAGACCAGGGTGGGGGCAAGACTTGAGACCAGGAGTTTGAGACTAGCCAGGGTCACAGAGTGAGCCCTCATTTCTATAAAATTTTAAAAATTAGCTCGACATGTTGGGTCATGCCTGTAGTCTTAGCTACTCCCAGTGCTCTGGGAGGCTGAGGTGGGTTTGAGGTTACAGTGAGCTCCACTGTACTCTACCCTGGGTGACAGTGAGACCTTGTCTCTAAAACAAGTGGAAGAGGAGGAAGAGAAGGAGGAGAAGGAGAAGGAGGAGAAGGAGGAGGAGGAGGAGGAGGAGGAGGAGGAGGAGGAGGAGGAGGAGGAGTCTTCAAAAATACTGAATCTGAGAAGAATTGATCTTTGTCCTAGCATATAGTGATAAATGTTGGTGATCATTATGAGGAAATAAGATAGTCTAAAAAACTGATTTACAAAAACAAAAACAGGATGTGGGCCAAATTTGAATTGTGGCCCATAGTTTTCTGATATCTGTTTTAAAGGTAATTAAGAGAAATGTAAATGTAGGATAATTGTACATTTAGAAGAGGGAACATCTACTAACAAAACTCACATGTTTGCATTAGTTCTTTATTACATATCTAAAATATGAATTTTCATAAAATGATTCTAAGTAGAAAAAGTTTTTAAAATTCTTCTTTTCATAAGGAATTCAAAGTCAGGGATAAAAACATTTAAAAACATAACAGTATTTTATTATCTCTTCAGTATGTTTTCCTCACTTGAGCTAATGAATATTTTATAAAGTGAGACTAAAAGGACAACCATTTTTATCCCTAAATCTGCTCCCTCCTTGGAAATAAGTTATCAAAATGTACAAAATTCAGAATTATACCAGCAACTTGTATAATGTGGATAATTTAAAACTTAATTCATATGAGACTTTTATGCGGCCAAGAAACATATGAAAAAAAGCTCATCATCACTTGTCATTAGAGAAATGCAAATCAAAACCACAATGTGATACCATCTCATGCCAGTTACAATGGTGATCATTAAAAAGTCAGGAAACAACAGATGCTGGAGAGGATGTGGAGAAATAGGAATGCTTTCACACTGTTAGTGGGAGTGTAAATTAGTTTGACCACTGTGGAAGACAGTGTGGCAATTCCTCAAGGATCTAGAACTAGAAATACCATTTGACCCAGCAATCCCATTACTGGGTATATACCCAAAGGATTATAAATCATTTTACTATGAAGACACATGCACACATATGTTTACTGCAGCACTATTCACAACAGCAAAGACTTGGAACCAATCCAAATGCCCATCAATGATAGACTTGATCAAGAAAATGTGGCACACATGCTTCACGGAATACTATGCAGCCATAAAACAGAATGAGTTCATGTCCTTTGCAGGGATATGGATGAAACTGGAAACCATCATTCTCAGAAAACTAACACAGGAACAGAAAACCAAACACCTCATGTTCTCACTCATAAGTGGGAATTGAACAATGAGAACACATGGACACAGGGAAGGGAACATCACATACTGGGGCCTGTGAGGGGGTAGGGCAAGGGGAGTGAGAGCATTAGGACAAATACCTAATGCATCCAGGGCTTAAAACCTACATGATAGGTTGATGGGTGCAGCAAACCACCGTGGCACATTTATACCTATGTAACAAACCTACACGTTCTGCACGTGTATCCCAGAACTTAAAGTATAATAATTAAAAAAAAAACCTTAATTCATATGAAAGTTCACAGAAGATTTTGGTGCCTTTTTTTTTTTTTTTTTTTTTTGAGACAGGGTCTTGCTCTTTTGCCCAGGTTGGAGGGCAGTGACACCATCATAGCTCACTGTGGCCTCGAACTCCCGGGTTCAAGCAATCCTCCCCCCTCAGCCTCCCAAGTAGCTGGGACTACAATACAGGCAGACACCACCATACCCCGCTAGGCCTTTAAAAATTTTTTGTAAAGATGGGGTCTTGCTTGGTTGCTCAGACTGTCTGAAACTCTTGGCCACAATTGATCCTCCCACCTTAGCCTCCCAAAGTGTTGGGATAACAGGCAGGAGCCATTGTGCTTGGCCTCAAATGCCTGAGAAAAAATAAATACATCAGTATAAGAGTGGTTGATTTTGAAAAATAATTAATGAAAGCTATTTACTAGTTTACTTATTGGGATTTAAAGCATGAGAATTTTGGATTAGGGAATCTGAATTTTTTGTCAAAAATTCAAACAGTAAAAAAGTAAATACCTTCAGAGAGATTACGGACTTTCTAATATTTTCTAAACATAAAATAATGTATCCTTCGTTTTTATGCAAATGGACTTTATTAATTACTGAGCACCTGTACTGTGACAAATACTGGGCGAGGAGCTATGGCTAAAAAGATCATGACTGCCAACTCTTTTTCTTCTTCCCTCTCTCCCTCCCGCTCAGTCTTAACTCCGGGGAATTCCAGCTACCATGTTGTGAGCTGCTCTGTGGAGAGGCTCCCATGGGAAGGAACTGGGAGTTGGTCTTCAGTCAACAGTCTGAGAAAGTAAAGCTTATCAACCATCACAGGAGTGAGCTTGGGAGAAGACCCTCCCACAGCTAAGCTTTGAAATGACTGCATCCCAGCCAACCCCTTGGCTGCCATGTTGGGAAGATGGTGAACCAGAGGTCTCAGCTAAGCCACACATGCATTCCAGACCTACAGAAATGGGAAGCTATTAAATGTATACTATCTTAAGCCACTAAATTGGGGTAATTTGTTACAAAGCAATAGATTCCTAACGTGTAAAATTAGGTAAGTTACATAATACTTCAGCTTCTTAACTTGTAAAATGGAAATAATAATAGAACCTTCATTATGGGATGGTAGAAGCACTGAAGTTCTTGAACTATGTATTGGTATGGCTTATAGTAAGCAAACAACATTGTTGTGCTTTTTAACATTCTCTTTTTAATTATTGAATAATTTTAAGATTATATGGCTCTCTGTCTTTCCCATTCCACAAGAATAGGGACCATGTTGCAATGAATGTCTCCACTCATCAATCAGTCCATCAGTGGAGACAAATATACAGTGGTAGGCAATCTGTATGCCTAATTCAGGGAGAAGAATTTTGGACCAAAGGTGATGCATATTCAAATCTTAAAATATATTACCATATTTACAATAAACTGCCTTAAAAATGTACAAACGTTATCTCCTTCAGTGCTAGCTGAGGGTTAATTTTTTCCTCATAGATGTATGCTATTAATCTTTTAAATCTGCATCAATACTATACATCACTATTTTAATTTGCACATTTTGGCGGATTTTTTTTGTATTTTTGTTTGTTTTTGTTTATAGATAATTTTGAGCATCATGAATGTATTGGCCATCTGTATTTGTTCTTTAGTAAACAGCCCATTTATCCCTTACCCATTTTTCTACTGAGCTTTTGTCTTTTTCTTCATTTTCCAAAGCACTTTGGGTTATAAGGAAGTGTTTCTATGTAATTATTTTACAAAACTCTTTTTTTGTTCTCGTTGCTTCAATCAGAAGAGGATGTTGAATATTATCAGCTAGTTTTTAACCATATATTGAGATAATCATGTTTTTTTCTCCTATAAAATTAGACTGCATTTTTAAAGAATTTGGTTTTTATAAATTATCAAGTTACTTCTTGTGGATATTGTGTTCATTAGTGTGAGGATAATAGATTTATTGGAAGTTAAAATTAAGGAAAAAGCCTTCAACTTTTATTTAAGTGCTTAAATTTGTAACACACTTTGAAAATCAGTAAAGGCTATTAATGTGGTTCCCAAAGTTGACTGTAAATTGAGAATAGATTTAGTCCAATACACACAACCTGAAAACTCAACCAAATATAGGATTGAAAAAATATAACCATAAGATAGGTAATCTAAAAATTTCAAATTATATAAAACTGTATTTAAGAAACTGAAAATCAAATAACATGCTGGTGTGGTTTGAAAAATTTACATGAATATCCATGTCAACAACACATTTTTTTCCTTTTCTTAAATAATTTTCACCAGAAAAATGCTTGTAATAGTTGAAACATTTATATTAAAGAATCACAACATAAAATTAACTACAATGCTAAGTTGTCTCAATTAAATAGCATAAAAGGATGATCTGTTTATTCCTATCTAGACTGAGGTAAGTTTCTTTATTACTAAAAGGTCCTAATGAAGATAGAAATAAAGTCTCAAATGCATTTAAGAAAACATTAAATCTTTTCTTCATCAGAAAAATGAACCTAAGTTGAAAGGTTATTGCATCTGAAGATCTAATTGTGGTTACTAAACGGAATAATAGTGAACACACTGCCAACTGATTCATCTACTATGAGGACTACAGTTCCAAGGGTTAGCATTTGTTTAATTTGAGGGAAGTAGACTTCGCTAGGGTTTGACAGAATTATTTATCAGTCATCTACTTTAGATTCATCTTTATTCTAAAGAGTAAAATGTAACCCACAGCATCAATATGTAAAATCCTGTAATCTTCTTAGCACAAGGTAAGCACTTTAGGTAATTAGCTAGAAGATACAATGTGGTAACCAGCAGTCATTAATTAAAACACTGTCAATTTTCTGTGGCTAGCAGGGGTCAAGTGGGGACAATTTCAATGCTCCGTTACATGAAAATAAAATGTTAAAGCATTATGTAAGGCACATACTGAATTGCTAGTTATATTAATTCTGGGTCACCTTTCTTATTTATTGCAAATATATGCATAGCTGTGTTCACAGGGACTGAGAGGATGGGGACAGTGGAAAAAGAACGGCAGATTGTCACCAAATGAGCCCACTTTGAAGGCAGCAGCAAATAAGAAAATTGTTTCAATTTTTTTCCTTCACTGTTAAGTCTTTGCTGGTCTGTAGAGAGGGCACTTGGATAAGAGTCAAAAGGGTTAGCTTCTCATGCTCTCTGAAAGTATCCATGCCTTACAGCAAGTGGCTTATTTTCTCTGCATCCTTAATTTCATCATATATGAATAAGGAGAATAATCCATTTACATATGATGTAGGATTGTTGTGCACATAAAGTGAAGCAAGATTGTATGAATGTAGGTATAAATGCCTGCATGCAAGGAGAGCTTGGTCAATGAGCTCATCCAGAGGGGTCCCCTTGTAGGGTGAAATAAGACTGAAGAGTCGCAGGACCATGGAAAGGAGGTCTCTTTAGCCTCACCAATGGTTTGCACAATGGTCAGGCGGTAAGCTGTTCTTTCTTTTCACCAAGGAATCAAACACAATCCCTTTCATCCTTATGGAGAGAGTGGTGTTTTCCTCAAGAATGCATTTGTTTTTCTTCTTTAGGAAGGGGGGTTTCCTCTCTGAGAATAGTTGGGGGATTGCAGGAAAGCATTGGGTAAAAAGATAGAGGTTGCAATGGAAAGATAAGAGAAAAAGCAAGAATAGCAACAGCAGTTGCAACTAAATAAGGTTTAGTAGTTGAAATACAATGCTTATTCAGTGAAGGAGTGCTGAAGAGTTCTGTTACAAAGAAGAATCCAGAAGTGGACAGAGGTATAGTCCTGAGACACTACTGGCTTGGTTCCAGGCTGGAGAGCTATTTCCAATCCCCGAGAAAGAAGCTTCCACCACTGTGCAGGTAATATTTATGACACTGAAACTTTGTGTCAGATGCTGTATGTTGATCTTTAGCACTACCACTTTCCCTCTAAACTCTGCCCTAAATTGCAGGGCTTGAAAGCCTGAAAACTACATTCCCTGGCTTTGTTACTAGATTCTGGTTTACATTTTACCAGTGAGAGGCACTTAAAAACAATTTTGTAGGTGCAAGGGTGGAAAAGCCATTATTTTGCTTTAGAAGCAGCAAATTGATGCATGGGTCAACCCCAAACATCAGGTTTATGGTTGCCTGTGGGAGAACTACAAATCACTGCTTGAGCACTAGAAGCAGCTGTTAGCAGTGACGGGAGAAGCATCTTAGTTCCTACACTTCTCAGGTGCTTAAAGGGCCGCGCAGTTTGTCCACGCTTCAAAGGATTTTGCATGCCCCTAATTCCCTTTATTAGATCCCTTCTTGATAACACACCACACCATCCAGGTGTGACACAGTCCAGGTTACTTCTTTTGTAAATGTGCACATAATTGTGTCCACTGTGCAATCCAGTCATCTTTCCTTAATACCTTCATTTCTATGTTGAAGAAGGCTATCCAATGAAAACAATGGAAATTTCATGGTCTAGATTAGTGTCTAATCAGGATTTGTTACAACTTGCTAGTCCACTAGCACTTCAATGTCTAATTCTGTAACTAATACGTAATTATGTAACTAATACATAAGAATCCTTTTTTTTTAAATAGGCCAGAGGGAATTGGCCCTTCACTCACTTATCAGATAATTGATCCATGAACTGAACACAATTCAGCACTCGTCAAGGGGTCATGTGATATTGGAAGTGGTTGAGGTGGCTCAATTATGCAGATTCCACCAGTGCTTTGCCTTGCTCCTGGGAGGAGCCCTGCAGCAGTGTCTACCATTCAAGGTCTCCAGCCACCATTTCCCTGGAGCAAGAGCCCCCCAAACATTTGTCTTCAGTGTGGCTGCCTATACCTAGAAGAAGGCTTCCAGAAAGTTTCCCAGGAAATAAATGAGGAGGAAAGATGGAGGAGTGCTGAAAAATAAAGAAAGGAAGAGCAAGATGGGCCCCAGGGTTGACTGTCCTGGTGGCTCCACCAAGGCTCAGGGTAATTACACTTCCTTAGGTGAGGACCCTGCAGAGGTCCTGCAGCAGCTCCCAGGGCCACTGAGATGCCGATTAGGGTAGCACAGAGGAAGGCAGGTTTTCTGCTCTGCTAAGGTTTTTCCTACCATCAAAGGAAGAAAATAAAACAATATATGGAACACTCACTTTCTCTGTTCAGCTTACAACTTGTTTTCAAGAACTCATTATTTCTTTGTGAGGCCCCTTGTCTCTTCTTGGGGAACACACAACACACAAGCAGAGCTCCTTTTGTTGTGCATGAGGGATCCATATTGGACTTTGAACTTGGGTTTATTTTTACCATGTGTGCCATAGAGAGATGTTGCCTTCTTCTCCTTTTTGGATTATTTGAATTCTTTCCCCATATTAATTCAATATTTGCATCTTATTGCCTAATTGGAAATCGGGGTACTGGGTGAGAGCCGGGACTTGATAGCCTGGATCAGAGGAGTGCACTGGGGCAGAGCAGGGGATCACTGCTGCTTCAGGAAACGAAGGACATGGAAGAGGTCAAAACCATGGGTGTGGAATCTTGGGGTGCTCTAAACAACACAGAGCAAGACAAATGGTGAGTCTAGGAGTGGGCATGGTGAGAGCACTGAATGGTGTGCAGATGCACAGGCAGGGGTGGGACAGTGGGAGGGCAGCAGCCTCCACCAGGTCAGGTTTGTGGTCAGAAGTTTTATTCTGGTGATCCACACTAAGAGGATTAAGATAGGGCCAGGAGTGGAGCCACTGGTCTCAAGGAGATGACCAAGACAAGGGTCAGAGACAATGCAGAGACCCAATTTCCCAGAACAGGGATGCAAAAGAGACACTTGTCTGAGCAAAGCCTGTGGAACTGGCATTCAAAGTCAGAGTGAGTGGCAGCAAGGGCAAAAAAAGAATGAGACGAAATGCCTTGGACACTGAACCTGGGGGCACTCAGGCACAAGGCTGGGGCAGAGTGAAACATGCAAGGGCATACACAGCAGGACAAAGGGACCAGAACTTGGGGAGAAGCCTTGGAGGACCTGAAAACTCAGTATCATCCCAACTGGGCCCTATGAACGTGCTCCCTATTGAGCTATTTTAATATAAATCCCCTGCTTTCCCAGAGGAAAAACAAAAGAGAATTTTATTTAAGCAAATTTCTGTCTCTTGATAATTTCCTTCTTTCCAGACTTATCTTTTGAATATACAACCTGCAGTGTGTTCAGCAGTGTGATCCACAGGTGATCCTCAGTGTGATCTGCAGTGTCATCTGCAGTGTGATCCACAGTGAGATCTGCAGTGTGATCTGCAGGTGGATCTGCAGCGTGATCTGCAGTATGATCTGCAGGTATCCACAGTGTGATCTGCAGTGTGATCTGCAGGTGATCTACAGTGTCATCCACAGTATGATCCACAGTGTGATCTCAAGGTGGTCTGCAGTGTGATCTGCAGTGTGATCCACAGCGTGATCCTTGGTGTGATATGCAGTATGATCCACAGGTGATCTGCAGTGTGATCTGTAGGTGATCTGCAGTGTAATCTGCAGAGTGATTCACAGTGTGATCCATAGTGTGATCCACAGGTGGATCTGAAGCGTGATCTGCAGTATGATCTGCAGGTATCTGCAGTGTGATCCACGGTGTGATCTGCAGTGTGATCCATGGTGTGATCTGCAGTGTGATCGCAGTGTGATCCACAGTGTGATCTGCAGTATGATGTGCAGGTATCTGCAGTGTGATCTGCAGTGTGATCACAGTGTGATCCACAGTGTGATCTGCAGGTGATCTGCAATGTCATCCACAGTATGATCCACAGTGTGATCTCAAGGTGGTCTGCAGTGTGATCTGCAGTGTGATCCACAGCGTGATCCTTGGTGTGATATGCAGTATGATCCACAGGTGATCTGCAGTGTGATCTGTAGGTGATCTGCAGTGTAATCTGCAGAGTGATTCACAGTGTGATCCATGGTGTAATCTGCAGTGTGATCCACAGGTGGATCTGAAGCATGATCTGCAGTATGATCTGCAGGTATCTGCAGTGTGATCCACAGTGTGATCTGCAGTGTGATCGCAGTGTGATCCACAGTGTGATCTGCAGTATGATCTGCAGGTATCTGCAGTGTGATCTGCAGTGTGATCACAGTGTGATCCGCAGTGTGATCTGCAGGTGATCTGCAATGTCATCCACGGTATGATCCACAGTGTGATCTCAAGGTGGTCTGCAGCATGATCTGCAGCATGATCCGCAGTGTGATCTGCAGGGTCTTCTGCAGTGTGATCTGCAGTATGATGTGCAGTGTGATCACAGTGTGATTAACAGGTGATCTGCAGTGTGAGCCCTCTCTTGACTGCTGAGGAAGGGACTGACTTGGTCATCTCAACAGAGAGGTCTAAAATTGGTGTTGGCAGAAAACCTGCTCTAGAATTAACCTGCTTGAGGGACTTGGGCTTGTCCTTTCCCGCATATTTCTCATGGTCTTCTGAGACATAGGCCATGAGGACTACAGAAGGTCCCAGGGATGTCCCCTGGACACTGGGAGGGAAGTTGTGGGCAGGATCAAGGTGAGCCATTCCAGGGCACACCCCTAAAGTAGGAGGGGACTCCAGAGAGGGTCACCTGAGCAGTTTGGCCAGTATTGAGCACAGCATGTGTTTTCCCCTCCATCTTGCATGGAAACGTTTAGTTAACTGTCTGGAGTGCCTAGTTTTATTTCTATGAATCTCTCAACAAAAGAATCAAGTTCCTGTTGCCCCCTGTGATGAGTCTATAACCACAGGGGAGGATTTCTCCAGGTGGGCTGACACTGAGCAGAAGAGGGTGCTTTTAGGGCCCTAGTGGTAAGGGACAGCCAGGCCCTCTGGGGGACTGTGCGTGGTGAGTGCAGAAGTGACAGCCTCCAGCAGCTTGTCTGGGGACAGTAGGAGAAGGAGGAGCAAAAGCAAACCTGTGTGTGCACCAAATAATGGTGGATTCTCTGGAGCCTCCAGGGAAATATGGAGTTGGGGAAACTACAATGAGCAGAAAGGACACAGGAAAAGGGGCAGGGAGAAATACAATCTCAAGAGAGACAGGAAGAAATAGAGTCACACCCCACTGCGGCCCTTTGTATGAGCTACAGAGTGGGGAAAATAGAAACTCCTCTAAATTAAGAACAGCATTACCCTTGCTGGGAGAAGAAAGAGATGCGGACAGCTACATAAGGACAAGCTCAAGAAAGATTGGCTGTAGACAGCTCTTGGCCCCTTTCCGCCCAGAAAACCAAGGAGGACAAAAGAAAACCAGATGCCGTAGCTTATAAAAATTCACTACCACTGACAAATGGAAAGAATGCAATAAAGTTATTAATGTTCGTAAAAGAAAAACTTGGATACATGAAAGGACTATCCATGGTATTGGCTGGGAAGACTCAATATTCTAATGACATCAGCATTCTTCACGTTACGCTTTAAATTTATGATCCTCCAAATTTTCCAGATTTTTTTGAAACTTGATAAAGTTATCTTAATATGCATCTAGAAGGAACAAACAAACAAAAATCCATGCAGAAAAAGCAAGGACATTTTTGAAAAATAAAAGTCGCAAGGGGAGTATTGTCAAAACAGATATTAAAATAGAAGGAGATAAACTTCTAATACGTATGGTGCTGAACAGGCAATTGAGTGTAACAGAGAGAAGGCTGAAACACAGACTCCAGTATTCACATTTTCCCCTTAGACAATAAGGTATCGCAAATGAAAAAGTTTGGGCTCTTCAATAAATGGTTTTAGGACAAATGGCTAACCATGTAAGTTCACGATAATGGCAATAATGATATTAATAATAGCTAATACGTATTGACTAATGGCTATGTGCCAGAAGCCATAATAAATGCTTTCTATGAGTCATCTTACTAAATCATCACATTTATCCCCTTATTTTATCTGTTTCAGCTGCAAGGATGCTGTGGTTCATATGGGGTAGGTAATTTACATGCAGTCACGCAACCAGACAGGGTTGTATTATGGCTGGGGTTTGAACTTATAGCCCAGTCTCCTAACTGATGATTTCTACTCCTCCTCCTAGATTCCTACTTTATTTATTTTACTAAAATCAAGTCCAAATTTAATGAATCTTTGTATATAAACAATAGAATTTCATATTTCAAGATGGAGGCATAAACCAGCATTTCTTCTTCTCTTCCTGGGAACAACATGAAAGCAAATGGGAGAGAGAAGCCTAGAAATGTAACCTCTATTTCCTATGAGATTAGAAAATAGCTAAACTTCCAACTACAGAATGGGTAAATGGGCAACCAACAGGGAGGGTAATTGAGCAGAAGAGCATACAGGAAGATGAGGGAATCAGGGCCACCACTGTGAACTTTGGAAGTCCCAGCAGAGTGGGTCACAGGTGAGAGCAAAGCCTCCATCAGTGAAAACAGTGTGCACAGGTGGGTGTGGGTGGCACTTCCCCAGGCCTGATGTGGCTTAGAATTTTAGAAGTAGGGTTAGCTGAGGAATCAGACATTTGTACACAACAATATTTTTCTGGGGACATGGATTTTCTTCAAATGTAAGTACAGTAGTCCCCCCTCATCCACATTTTCACTTTCCATGGTTTAAGCTACCTGAGGTCAATTACAGTCTTAAAATAGGGGAGTATGGCCGTATAAGATATTTTGAGAGAGAGAGAGCACATTCACATAGCTTTTATTACAGGACATTGTAATAATAATTTTATTCTAGTACTCATAATTTTTGTCAATCTCTTACTGTGCCTGATTAATAAATTAAACTTTATCAGGGATATGCATGTGTAGGAAAGCGCATAGCATATGTAGGGTTTGGTGCTCCCCAAGGTTCAGTCATCCCATGGGGGTCTTGGGGCTACTGTATTCAAAAGGAAACCAAGACCTAGCAAAGATACAGCAAGCAAAATAGAAGAACAAAACAGAACAAGAAACCAGGTATTACGGCTTAGATGAAGACTGTGAATAAAACAGTCACTTGTCTATAAAGCCATGGCTGAAGAAGGGTGAACTGTGAGCTGGCAGAGCTGGAGAGAAAGAAGGAGAAAAAATATAAACTCACAGCAGTGAAGGCAGAACCGGAGCGGGCACAAAGAACAGACCTTGCTGGGAAAAAGACACGGAGAACAGAAATGGAAAAATATTGAACAAATTAAAATGGAAATCAATGAGTTAAAAAACCAGAGAGAAAATGACAGCTACAGAGACTAGGTGGCAATCCTATGGAACCACAATCAGAGACCCTGAAGAAGAAAATTAAAGCAGGGAAGAGAACACTTAGAGACACAATTCATGGGAAAAATATTTTTAAAAATAACCTGAATCTACATATTAAATAGATGCACCACATCTATGGGAAAATTGACCCCAAATGGAAAACACCAAATTATAGACTAAAAATTTACCAGACTTCAGGGCAGGTGCGGTGGCTCACATCTGTAATCCCAGCACTTTGGGAGACCGAGTTGGGTGGATCACGAGGTTAGGAGTTTGAGACCAGCCTGGCCAATATGGTGAAACCCCATCTCTACTAAAAATACAAAAATTAGCTGGGCGTGGTGGTGCATGGCTATAGTCCCAGCTGCTTGGGAGGCTGAGGCAGAAGAATCTCTTGAACCCAGAAGGTGGAGGTTGCAGCGAGCCAAGATCGTGCCACTGCACTCCAGCCTGGGCAACAGAGCGAGACTCCATCACAAAAATAAAAAAAGAAAAAAAATTACCAGACTTCAAAGTCAGCTCTTTGGTGCACAGAACCAAAAAGATTAAGTTCCTTCTACAGGGAAATCAGGCAGTCTGTGCTCCCTCCAAGGAGACAGTGTGAGCCGCCAATATCTGTCCTTTGGGTGTAAAAAGGCAAGGAACAAACCATTGCAAACCAGAAAGAGGTTGGAATATTCTTCACTATGTCCAAATAACTCATACTGAGCACAAAATCAATCTAACACAGAACTGGCAATTGCAAAAGTTGGGCATATGGCTGCAGAACAGAACATAGAGGGTCTAAGCTCTGACAATGTAGAAAATATTCATCAAAATCTAGGATATTTAGAAAATTTATCATTGCTTATACTGGAAATTGACAGCTGTATCTGCAAAGAGAGGAGCCCAAAACCCTGATCTTATCCCAGCCCCAGGTCTGCCCTCCTGGAGTCGTCCTGTCTGTCACCGGCACTTCCACTCTCCTCACTGCCTGGGGTTCTCCCCTTTTTGTCACACCCATAGTAAGTCCATCACTCAAAGA
This sequence comes from Pan troglodytes, assembly GCF_028858775.2. Lineage (NCBI taxonomy): Eukaryota > Metazoa > Chordata > Mammalia > Primates > Hominidae > Pan > Pan troglodytes. The sequence continues at coordinate 40,982,102 of NC_072420.2, forward strand.
CATTCAGAATCCATTTGTCCCTCCTCCACTGCCGTCACCCTGGTCCCGGCCACATCCCGGCCAAGGCCTTAGAACAGCTCTCCAGCTGAAATTCCTGTCCTTCACACAGTCTGCTTTCAAAACAGCATGCCAGTGCGATCCTTTTAAAGCATGAGGCAGATCACACCCTCTCTCTCCAATTACCCAGCTAGCCTCCTAGCTTCTGGCTTCAGCACAGCAGCAGCTGAAGAGACCGCATCACCATCACAACTCTCATTGCTCACCATACCCACTCCCCACTTGGACAGAGCCAGGTCCTTACAATGACTGATGGGGACCCAGTGCAGGAGTCTCCTCTCCCAGGACTTCCTTTCACTAACTCTGCCACAGCTGTAATGTCCTCCTTGGTGTTTCTGGATCGTTCCAGGCATCGCCCTCCCGGCCTCGCCCCCTACCCCCAACTTGGGAACTAGCTGGCCCCTCACCTTCCGGTCTCCCTGGGAGGACAGGAGCACAGGACTCTTCTGTCTTTAAGTCTTTCCTCAGACTTTCCCTACTCCTGGGGTATTTTGACAATGCTATTTTAAATGCAAACTACTCCCCATTGTCCTCCAGCGTCACCCCCCAGGCATGCTCTGACTCTTCTTTTTGGACATTCCCACAACCAAGTTTCCCTGAAGGTCAGAGACTCTATGGACAGCCAGAGAGAGCAAAGGAGGCCCAGGCCAGGCCCCAGGCTGATGCATCATCTATTCTCTCGCATTTGCAGTCCCTCTTTGCTTCTCAGCAGGTAACAAGGAGATGGCCCTGAACTATTTTCCCTCCAGTATAAGTGACATACATGCAAGAGAATGGCATTAAGCTGTGGACTTCTGGGAGTACAGGTGAGACCCACCTCAGAATGAAGCCCTGATTTTTTTTTTTAAAATCTCTTTTAGGCAAGAGGCCTCATTTGTTCATGTACATAAATAAATCAAAAAAGAGAACTGAATGTCTTAGACTTTGTGTATCTAGACCCAAGGTCAAAAATGTAATGACTTTTTTTTTTTTTTTTTTTTTTGTAGCAAAGATTGTTTCATTTCTACAATAGCTACCTTTAAACTGCAGTGATTTACCCTTGAATTCTGCCTTGCCTGAATTAAACTGTTGCATCTCTCAAGGAAACAAGCTGAATCCGTTTTGTTTACACAGTTTTGTCATTTATGAGGGAGCTGCACTTCAGCTCTTAGTGATCATTCATTGAAAGAAAATATGTTCCATAAGCAAGGCTAAATTGTTCTTAAGAAATAGATTTACTGCTTGCATAATTAAAATAACAATATACAATATTTCTCTATCAGATTGGAAAATGTCAAAAAAAAAAAAAGCCTAATATCCAGTATTATTTTGGTTATAAGAGACAGACACTACTGCAAACTGAGGTGAGTTGTGTAAATGACTAAAATGCTGGCAGATTGTCAATACATATTGAAAGTTATAAAAATTATTTACTCCTTGAGCCAGCAACTCTACTTATAGAAATTTATCCCCAGGGATAAATGAACATATATACAAAGATAAATGTGATAGAAGTCATTAGAAGTCATTATATGTTTCTTTCCTTTTTTTTTTTTTTTTGAGATGGAGTGTCGCTCTGTTGCACAGGCTGGAGTGCAGTGGCGTGATCTCAGCTCACTGTAAGCTCCGCCTCCCGGGTTCATGCCATTCTTAGCCTCCTGAGTAGCTGGGACTACAGGTGGCCGCCACCACGCCCGGCTAATTTTTTGGCATTTTTAGGAGAGACGGGGATTCACCATGTTACCCAGGATGGTCTCGATCTCCTGACCTCATGATCCGCCTGCCTCGGCCTCCCAAAGTGCTGGGATTACGGGTGTGAGCCACTGCACCTGGCCCATGATGATATTTTTCTAAAAGAAAAACTGGCAAAAACCAAAAATATGACATTCAACAATAGTGTTGGAGATATCCAGTTGCCAGGTATCCAACACCCCCTCTGACTTAGGAAAATAACACACATTATGTCCACGATGGCTTACGGACCCTTTATAGCCAGGGGCGACCCAGCCCGTGATCCAGAGAGATGCTGGCAAAATTGATCTGTGACGCACTTCTGGAAAGGACCTTAAAGGGAGGTGACTCGTGTGGGAGGGGCAGCCATCTCCCTTTGCTCTTCCTCCTACAGGGAAATGTGAAAGGAAGTTGACACTATAGCTTGGTGGCCATCGTTTGAGGATGAAGAATGCTGCTAGGAGAGGCAGAACTCTTCCTAACACATAAGGAGTTTGGGTGCCTGATGACTTAGCCAAGCCAACAAACTAGTCCTGAGCTGTCGACATCCAGAGTCCTCTTATGAGAAAAATAAACCCTTGTGAATTTAAGTGGCTGAACTCAATCTTAACTAAAGTAATTAGATAAACGTAATTATCGATGTACTACAATAAACATTACACAGACATTAAAAAGTCACGGAGTTCAAGGCCAGCCTGGCCAACATGGTGAAACCTCATCTCTACTAAAAATACAAAAAAATTAGCCAGGCGTGGTGGTGTACACCTGTAATCCCAGCTACTACTTGGGAGGCTGAGGCGGAAGAATTGCTTGAACCCAGGAGGCGGAGGTTGCAGTGAGCTGAGATCGCACCACTGCACTCCAGCCTGGGCGACAGAGCAAGACTCTGTCTCCAGAAAAAAAAAAAAAAAGTCATATTAAGCACCATATTTGTTGTTATGGCAAGACATACATAGTATATTGTTGACTGAAGAAAGATTATAAGCCAGCAACAATCATCAAAATTTTAAAAATGTATAATGTGTATCTATGGGTATGCAATTGCTTGGGGACAGGACTGACAGTCTAGAGACAAAAAATGTTTGCAGCAGTTATCTTTGATCATCTTTGAGTGATGTTATTGGAGGGAATTTAACTTTTCAAAAAACTGCAATTTCTAATTTTTTTCTTTGATGACTTGATATTGCATATGAAATTTAAAGACAAAAAAGCTACTATTACAACCTAATTTTTAAGTTAGTGGTAAGAAGGGATAAAATGTCAGTAACATCCAAGACAGACAAAGTATTATTTAATCTATGTAGAAACACTTCCAAATAAATAAGACATAGAGATAAGCGTGCAAGTGACATGAATAAGAAATTTCCCAGAGGAGAAGTAGAAGTGGTCTGTTAACATAAGATAAAACATGTTAAACAACATTAACAATCTAAGTATGCAAATTAAAATGAGAGGGCATTTTCAACCATCAGGTTGCAAAGACTATTTAAAAAAAATGTTATCTAGTTGGTGAGGATGCTGGGCCACATTTACCCACCCATACTGTTGGTGGCCTAAGTGCCCTTGGGCAGTACAGAGTAAGAGCCTTGTATATGGCTGGTGCCTTTTCACTTCACTTACACATATGCGCATTGAATTAACATACAGGAGTGTTCATTTGCTGCAGTGTTTATGAGAGTGAAAACTGTAAACACCCTCAGGGAGAGAGAGAACACCTGCATAATGACAGGCATTAAAAATAATGTCGAAGAAGGCAAATGTCATGGAAAATGTCCATAATATCAAATATGCACCTCCATAGAAACTAAATTAAATTTATGATGTTTATCTGTTTCCATGTAATAATGCACAATGGAGCTTCAAATACGGCAGGAAATAAAAAGTCATGGGGGCAGAGACTCTGAATAACAGGATTTTATTTTTGAAGAAGTCCTTTGCACATGGACAGTGGATGTGGTGTATGGTGTGTGACAGGGGAGTTGCTTCAGGGACTTTTAAAAATTTAGCTATTTTCCCAATCAGACAGTGTCTAGCACCCTTCCCCACTTCTTTACCTTCCTTCTCAAAAGAGAGATGCCAGGAGGGTTGCAACAAATGTACCATTTATTTTTCCTTTGGTCATTGTTGCTTCCATAATGAGAAAATGCAACATGCTATTTTAAAAAAGAAACATCTAGAGTATAAATGATGATTAAGTCAACACAAATACAAATACCTCACAATAATTAAACCTAGATACTAGGTCTTAGGTTATTGGAAGAAAAAGGTCATGATTGACTGATTATTTGATCTCACCAGTACATATCTGGCCCTCAACTAATACAGTACTGAATTCAAGTGTCTAAATGAGGAAAGAAAGAGAACTTCCAATATGTTTGCAAGTACCGTTAAGGAGGCGTTCTGAAGAAGCCACCCTAATGAACAGAAATTGTTTTTCCAAAGTCTAACATGATTCCACTCTTCGTTTCCATGTCATACATTTCTACTTGCGTAATATCTACAATGTCACCTAAAACCCAGGAGCTACTGTTCTGCATTAGAAGAGGAAACATGATTAGGGGTGCAAGCAGGGAACATGAGACAATCGCAATAGGACATTGGGCGTGTTTGTTTTTAAAAAGAGCATGCCAAGGAGATGACGTGTAATGTGTATATTCTAAGGTAATAAGGGGAATAAAACAATCAATGATATTATCTTTAACTTTCTAAACCCACTCATCTCTCTAAATACTGGGGAAATAGTTTTCCAGCTATGAGTAGTTCTGACAATTTAAACTCACATCTCTTCATGTACGAGTGTGCAGTGATCTCTAAGCAGACCATGGTTATGTAATACAGGTGGGCAAGGTAGGACTTCCTAAGTGCTGAAACAATCTACACAAAAGACTTCCATCCCTTTGTGGCCTTTCCAAGGGCATGTTATGTAGAACAGACACGTTGTGGGTATGAATAAAAACACCTAGGTGGACGACTAGGAATGTCTATGAGAGAATGATAGGCTTGGTGGAAACAGAGATACGTATCTACTTGCAAGAAACTTCTCTGGAAATCTAGAAATGCTTATCTAATCCTTTAGAACATAGCAAATGTTTGACAGGTAACAAGTAGATCAAGTAACTCCATACCTTTAGAGAATTTCCACACGATGGTAGGTACAGGGTAACCCTCAGCAGAACAATTGAGGATGACTGCTTTGCCATAAATCCCGTCCTGGTCCCGTGGCTGAACCACAAACTTGGGAGGAACTGAAAAGAGAGAAATGTCACCAGTAATTAAGACTAGACCAGAAACTGAGTAAAGGTATGATTCTAAGAAACTGAATCATTTTAATGAATATTAAAATATGAAGACTGTTTCATATACATGGGACAATAAAAACACTATTGGCAGTTTGGGACAAATTAAGGGAGTAATTTCAGTGCTGAAAAATTTTCTGATTCATATCAATGAGCTTTTGTCACAGGTAAAAGCCCTCTGAACTAGGGAAAACTGGCCTCGAGGGAGGAAGTTTGACTAAATCAAAGGGATGGAATATTTTGCTTTTGATTGTGTTATCAAAAATATACAGAAATTCCCTCAATGGAAAATTGAATCAGAATCACCATTTAAAGAACAGATCAGGCTGGGCGCGGTGGCTCATGCCTGTAATCCCAACACTTTGGGAGTCCGAGGCAAGCAGATCACCTGAGGCCTGGAGTTTGAGACCAGTCTGACCAACACGGAGAAACCCCATCTCTACTAAAAATACAAAATTAGCTGGGTGTGGTGGCGCATGCCTGTAATCCTAGCTACTCAGGAGGCTGAGGCTGGAGAATTGCTTGGACCCGGGAAGCGGAGGTTGCAGTGAGCTGAGATAATGCCATTGCACTCCAGCCTGGGCAACAAGAGTGAAACTCCATCTCAAAAAAAAAAAAAAAAAAAAAAAAAGTAGATCAAATATATATTTGTGCCTCAAATAGTAATTATCAAATATAAGTATTCATCTTGGATGTGAACTGGTCAAAGCATTCGATGTTGATTTTTCCTCTACCAGGAGATAAAGTGAGAAATAATAGGCACCTCCTAAAGGCAATCGAGAATACAATGTGGGACTGAACTTTTCCCAAAATTCTGGTGAGAACACATAGTCCGTTATGCCAGATGTCAGCACCATGGTGGGCCAAAGGGGGACTATGGAGAGTAGTTGCAGTGAGGTACCATAAAGGTTTTCTGGTGTGCCCATAAAAAACAAGATATTAAGTGACTGCTTATCCGGTGAATGTTGTGAGGTGCTGTAAAGAACCATCCCTACCTAAAACATAAACATGATTTCACTTAAAACATATCTCCCCAAAGAAAGCATATTTTTTGAGGTAAGCCATTAGGATTTTAATATGTATCACATCTCTTAGAAAAGGTAGCATCTGAAGGTATTCTAATCCCCGAATCTTTCCCAGCAGATCAGTGATTCATTACAGGGTAGACTTTCAATGAGGCAGTCATAAACTATGTGAGAAGAGATGAATTATCTACACCATATAGTAGATACTTAGAAATTCCTGGTAAGGCTAATCTCATCAGCCTTGCAAGATACAGAATTCTTAATTTTGAGACATAAATGTGAGCCTATGGGTTACAGGTAGATAGGAACTCAGCTGCCACATATGATAGACTGAGAAGATGGTTAGGGCCTAAGTTAGCAAGGGACTTAGAAGCTTGTTACAATGATCTGAGCCAAGGTGACGATCGCTTTGGTCATAAAATAACAAAGGAGGAAGGGAAAATGTCAAGACACAAGAAGCAGCCAGAGATGGAATTCACCACAGTGTTTCTGGAGAAAACATTGCTTTTAATTTTCTAGCTTTACTTTCTGTAGAATGATTTACACATGAAGAAGCACCAGAAAATAATGACTACCAGCATAAAGCCAAGTATTAAACACATTGGCTTGGTGTCCAGCTCTTCTATTTCCTGTTGGGCAATTTTGTGCAAACTGTAAAATGGCTCTTGGTCTCAATATTCTTATCTGAAAATTGGAGATGATTATGGAACTCATTTTAAGGATTGTTAAGATGATCAAATAAATTAAGATTAGAAAAGTTCTCAGAACTGTGGAGATATTAAGTGCTGTAAGAGTGTTGATTAATTTAGTAAATGCAGGTATGTTTAGCTTTTACCTTTTTTTTTTTTTTTTTTTTTGAGATGGAGTCTTACTCTGTTGCCTCGACTGGAGTGCAGTGGCATGATCTCTGCTCACTGCAACTTCCACCTCCCAGGTTCAAGCAATTCTCTGCCTCAGCCTCCTGA